>NW_011494917.1:1205641-1230058 GCF_000754665.1 Bison bison bison | reverse complement strand
GATGGGGAAACAGTGGAAACAGTGGTTGACTTTATTTTTGGGGGGCTCCAAAATCACTGCAGATGGTGACTGCAGCTATGAAATTAAAAGACGCTTACTCTTTGGAAGGAAAGTTATGACCAATCTAGACAGCATATTAAAAAGCAGAGACATTACTTTGCCAACAAAGGTCTGTCTAGTCAAGGCTATGCTTTTTCCAATAGTCATGAATGGATGTGATAATTGGACTATAAAGAAAGCTAAGCGCCAAAGAATTGATGCTTTTGAACTGTAGTGTTGGAGAAGACTCTTGAGAGTCCCTTGGACTGCAAGGAGATCCAACCAGTCCATCCTAAAGGAGATCACTCCTAGGTGTTCATTGGAGGGATTGATGTTGAATCTGAAATTCCAATACTTTGGCCACCTGATGCAAAGAGCTGACTCTTTTCAAATGAAAAGAGTCATCTGAAAAGACCCTGATGCTGGGAAAGATTGAGGGCAGGAGGAGAGGGGGATGACAGAGGATGAGATGGTTGGATGGCATCACCAACTCAATGGACATGGGTTTGGGTGGACTCCGGGAGTTGGTGATGGACAGGGAGGCCTGGCGTGCTGTGATTCATGGGGTCGCACAGAGACAGACATGATTGAGAGACCGAACTGAACTGAACTGAATCACAAACATCCCTTTCCCCGCATTTTTTCATACCACTTGCTGTCAAGTGTCAACTTTGTGTGCCTAGTGCAGTGAAGCCAAACAGACCAAAATGTCAGAGTTTGGAGCAGAGAAAGGTTTATGACAAGGGCCAAGAAAGCACTACAGATGGCTTGTACTCGAAAACTCTGAACTCCCCGATAGTCCTGGGGGAAGAGGTTTGATAGGCAACATGGGGGGTGGGCTGCAGTGTGAGACTTTCTTCTGATTGGTTGGTAGTGATGTAACAGGGTGGTGTTCTGGAAATCACTGGGTAGGGGCCTTAGTTTCTGTAGAAGCACTCAAAGATATTGTTATATGTATCCCTTGAGGAAGAACTAGGATTCCGGCTTATCACTGCTCTGTTGCTTTTCTACTTTTGCCTTGCTTCTGTGTTTGTGCTCAGCCGCTCAATAGTGTCTGACTCTTTGTCACCCCATGGACTGTAGCCCACCAGCCTCCTCCATCCGTGGGATTTTCCAGGCAAGATTACTGGAGTGGGTTTCCATTTCCTACTCAAGGGGATCTTCCTGACCCAAGGATTGAATGCAAGAATTCAATCTCTTGCATCTCCTGCATTGCCAAGCAGATCCTCCACCACTAGCACCACAAGGGAAGCCCATTTGTTTCTGTGTTCATTTGTTACCAAACCAAACTGGGGTCCCCTCACCAATCTTCTGACACTGGGTTGTGGTGAGAGAAAGTGCTGGTGCTTATTGTAAGGCATCAGACAAGGAGCACGGGCAGCTAATGCTCACAAAACCTGAACTCCCCAGTGGGAGAAGAGCTGGAAGTCAGGGAGAGTGGAGTTATGAAAGCCAAGAAAATTTCAAAAGGGCTGAAATAATGAGAAATGCCACGTACCCCCAGATAATGAAAAAAATGTGCCCGTTGAATGTGGCAAGTTGAATGTGGTTGCTGGTAGAATTTCACCCATACTAAAGAGATAGTCATCACCACCCACACCACATTTTAGAATATTCTACAGAACATCCTTTTTACAAAAGGTATAAGGAGAGCAGTGTGCAATCCTATGTCTCTCTGTATTGATAACAGACAGTTTATGTAGCAGGAAGAGAAGGCAAAACTAGCTAATTTGGATTTTATCATCAAACAGATGATTAGGTTTTTAAAATGACTATTTGTTACTCTTGTGATCACTTGCATATTTGCTAAAATGTTCACTCTTTAGAACTTCAGTAGGATGACAATGAAATGATCTGCCTTCTCCTTAATGATATTTGCTGAACTATCTGAAACACAGCTGAAGAGTGGTTTCAGGACTGTATTTCTAATCTTCCAGATTTTTGAAAACAACAACAACAAAAATGAATCTAAAGGAAATCACTAGTGATAAGTCAAACAAAAGCATGCTTTCATTTTTAACTCCAACATGTATTTTCAAGTTGACTGCCAACAGCTGGAAAGCTGGGCTTGGCCTGTGTCAAAGGCAATAAACTAAGTGCCCTTTGTGGGGGTGTTCACTGTCTAATCATGGAAAATGGGCGTCAGCATCGTGTGGTTTTGTCTAATGGTCCCCCCGAGCAGCATCTGCAGCTCAGGTGCCAGCTAGAGATAATCCCATGAACGAAAACCTGGCACCAACACCCATACGTTATTTTCTGGATCCAATTTACATTTTGTGCTTTTGTTTAGCTGAGCCAAAACAGCATAAACAATGCCAAACCCAGTTTTCTGATTATTTTCAGGCTGATTGAATCTGGCACATGACATGGTTTTATCTAATTAACCCACATGTGGTACAAAACAAAACAAATTTGAAATGGAAAGCTCCTTCTGCCTTTGTTGAAAGACTGAGGTGAATATATAATTTTTTTTTTCCTTGTCTCTCAGCCAAATTTATAGTTGAGAGAGGCGGCCTTTTTCTACAAGACAGCAAAACAAGTTTTGTGTTATTACCTCACTATTACAATGAAAATTTAGTGTGTTCTACATTTTTCCAAATCCAGCCCTTCCCTTGTCTCTATCTGTCCCCAAAGGAGGAGAAGTGTGTGGAAGATAGGTTCCTAATTGTGGTATGATAAGAAATGTATTTGGTCTTTGTCCATGGTCTGGGGCACAATGCTCCTAAAACACTTGGGATTTCCGCTGAGAAACACCTTTTGTTATTCCTAGGGAGTTGCTTCTGAGCCCCTCTGAGTTTAAGCTAATAAGGTGATTTAGGGTGGGGCCCCCAGTAGCCTTCCCAGGTAGCCCTAATGGTAGAGAATGCGCCTGCAATGCAGGAGACGTAAGAGAAGTGGGTTCGATCCCTGGGTCAGGAAGATCCCCTGGAGAAGGAAATGGCAACCCATTCTATTATTCTTGCCTGGAGAATCCCATGGACAGAGGAACCTGGTGGGTTACAGTCCATGGGGTTGCAAAGAGTTGGACACGGCTGAGTGACTGAGCACACACACCCCATACACCCTGGGTAACCCTAGGATAAGGATAGTCAAAGGGATTAGAAGTTTGAGATTTTTAGCCCCACCCACCAACCTCTTCATCTTCTGAATACCTGTGACCCTCCCCAAATTTATATGTTTAAATCTTTTCTTTTATTGCGACCCCTGGGGTATACACCATGTTATATATTCCTCACCCCTTAGTATAGATGGGACTTGTGAACATGATGGAAGAGAAAGAATTTTCCCTGGTGGCTCAGACGGTAAAGCTTCTGTCTACAATGCGGGAGACCTGGGTTTGATCCCTGGGTGGGGAAGATTTCCTGGAGAAGGAAATGGCAACCCACTCCAGTATTCTTGCCTAGAAAATCCCATGGACGGAGGAGCCTGGTGTCCATGGGGTGGCAAAGAGTCGGACACGACTGAACGACTTCACTTGCACTTTCAGTAAGTTGACTTTTGGTTAATCAAAATTGATGTTAGCTTGGTCAGGCCAGATCACATTCAGTGAGCCCTTGAAAATTCAAATTGAGAAAACTTTGAAAAGAGAGATTGGAAGCTCTTTTTGACCTTGTAGTAGCAAATTACTGTCTTCCTCACATGGCAGGAAATAGTAAGTGGCCTCTAAGAGATGAAGGCCTCTTTCCTTTTATCACAAAGAACTGAATTCTGCTAACAAGCAGTGGGTTTGAAAGAGGACCCTGAACCTCAGATTAGATTGCTGTCCTGGCTGACACTTGGATTGCAATCTTGGTAAAGGTGGTGGTATCAGTAGGCGGGGTCTTTTGGAGCTCATTAGGTCATGAGGGTGCAGCCCTCATGAATGGGGTTAGTGCCTTTATAAAACAGATTCCTCAGAACACCTTAGCCTAGTCTGCCACATGAGGCTACAACAAAAAGTCTATGACCCAGAAGAGGGTCCTCACCCAGCTCGGCTGGTGTCCCAATCTTGGGCTTTCTGACTTCTGGAACTGTGAGCAATGAATTTCTAAGCCACCCCGTCTATGGTATTTTGTTATTGCAGCTTGAATGGATTAAGACAGTATCTTTAATCCTTATTTCCTTGCTGGATAGTATCTTCCTTTAAAAATACCCAATGTTATCCAGAGAGTGTAGAGAGCGGTAGAGAGTTAGAGGAATTAGATTTGAAGCCTGATTTTGGAACTGATGTAGTACAGAAACGAACACAGTGCCTAACAATGTTTGACATACAGTAGTGGGCTGCCATTCCTTTCTCCAGAGGATCTTCCCCAAGATTGAACCTGGGTCTCCCACACTGCAGGGAGATTCTTTACCATCTGAGCCACCAGGGAAGCCCCAGTAGTCCAGTGTGTTTGTGTGTGTGTGTCTGTGTGCGAGTGTGTTCATTCTGAGTTGCTTTCATCTTTAAAACTAAGAAACTAACAGTCTTCACATAGTAGAAGTAGTCGGGATAAATAATGAGATAATAAATGGAAAATTTCTTTGTAGATTCTCAACCCTCCTGTAGAGCACATTTATATGATCTATAAAAATGCTACCATCTCACTGTTACAATACTATTTGTAGATCCAGATTATCCAGTATGTCATTGTTCACTAGTTACATAACAATTATTAAAAAAAAAAAAAAAAAAACACCTTATGATTTCCTGTGTGGAATAATGACATCTGGCTCTGAAATCGAGAAGTAAATGGGTAGGAGAGGTTTTACAGAAAATGAAACTGGTTCACAGGACTCTCATAATTCATTTCAAGGTCATGTTCCCTTTAAGAAGAAGAGACAATATAGTAACTTTCTTGTTTAAAATTCCCCAAATAACCAGTATCAGTCATCTCCTTAGAACACAGCTTAGCATTCGGGCCAGAATTAAACATCTGGTCTGAAGCACAGACTGTGGATGATAACTGAGAACTAATCTGCCTATTACTATTTATAACAGGATACATTGATTGCTTCATTTATTGTCTCAGGGATTTAAAACTCAATTGTAGAGCTCCATAAGCCAGAAGCACATATTTCTTGGATTGAATACACCCTGAAAGGGAATAACAGCATGATAGTCCAAGGTCTTTTGCCTTAGAGAAAGCACTCTTGACAAACACAGCGTGGAAACAGAAAAACACCATGTTTTGCTTGGGTCTTGACTTCGTTCTTGTGGCCAAAGTCTGCATAAGTGTGTGAGGTTTTGAGAAGTTTATTGCATTGTTTTAACCTAAATTGAGCCCCCAAACCTATACTGAATACTGACATTGTACAAACTGCACTACTTTTCTTGCATTTTACATGTCCTTCCTAGATTATAGCCATGATCATTTATTTATTATTATTTTTAATTATTTATTTTGGCTGTCCTGGGCCTTTGTTGCAGTGCTTGGTCTTTCTCTGTTTGAGGTGATGGGGGAGGAGGTGGCTTCTCTAGTTGTGAGGCAGGGGTGTCTCTAGCTGCCCAGAGTCAAGTGGAATCTTAATTCCTCGACCAAGAGTCGAACTTGCATTCCCTGCATTGGAAGGCTGATTCTTAATCAATGGACCACCTGGGAAGTCCCCAAGATAAATCATTGAAAGCAAAAGGGACTTAGGGTGATGTGGGTTTGGTCTTCAAAGCATTTTTATTTTTTACAACACGCTGCTACAAAACCCATCCCATTGTTGTGATGCCCCTATACTCTACCTGAAAGAACAATGTGAACTTTTGGGGTCACCTACACAGGATCCAAAGAAATGAGACCCTGACAAACAGACACAACAGATACGTGTTTGGAAGGAGTTCCGAAAGCACTGTCTCAATAGTTAGGTGTTTCTTATATCAGTACATTTTTTTTAGTATCTTTACTCTTCCCACATTCCCCTGAGAAGTGCCGGGTATTAAATTCACCCCAGAGCCTCTGCTTTAGTGCATTCTGTGTACATATTTCAACATCCTTCCCTCACAGACCAGCTGCTGATTCTTCTGCTATACACTACAACGCCTACCCTATCACAAGCTGCAAAAGAGCCCAAATTGTCATTCTGCTTGCACACAGCCCTGTGGTCTTAGCCTAATGGTCTGAGAAATGATTTCCTAGAAGCAATTTAAAATAAATGTTCAGGACTTCTCCCTATATGTTGTCTATTTTTCAGCCTTTCAAGCCATCATTCTATTATAGTATAGCAACTTCTCTCTAACCTTTTTGGGTAAAAAGCAAATTGAGAGCTGCTCCTAAAGGTGCTGAGAATGATGATATTCGCTGGAGGGTTCTTCATCTACATGCTGATTCCCAACCTTGCTATACATTGAACTCCCAGCATCCAGGCAGTGCCCCTGACCAGTTAAATCAGTGGAGTACTTCTGGGTAGACCCCAAACCTCAGTGATTCCACAGCATAGCCAACATTGAGAACCGCTGAGCTAGAAGCTAAAGAACTGGTTTACCAACTGCTAGTCAATAGCTTTTCTAGTTTGTCTATTACCATATTTCCTGGTTGGACTTGAGATATGGAGGTTCAGATGTGTCTGTTTGTTCTTACATTTCAGTGTTGACCCCACACGTCTGGAACTTTAGTCTGGTTCATGAATATTCATTCCTGGATTCCCAGTGCATTTGTACTGACCGACCAGTCTGGGCCTGGAGCGAGCAGGGAGAGAATTCTAGTTCTCCTTTACATATCTTTTCTCTTCTTCTTCTATATTTAAAAGTTTCATAAAATTTTAAAACTATAAAATTGATTTTATATTTTAAAACAAGGGGAGGGGACACCCAAACTCCCTTTTCTATCTAAACTCACTCCCTGGGTAATCTCATCCAATCACTTCACTTTAAATACTCTCTATCTGTTGCTGAGTGCATGCTAAATCACTTGAGTCATGTTTGACTCTTTGCGACCCAATGGACTGTAGTCTGCCATGCTCCTCTGTCCATGGGATTCTCTAGGCAAGAATACTGGAGTGAATTTCCATGCCTTCCTCAGGGGATCTTCCTGCTGATGAGTTCCAAATTTATATCTTTGGTTTGGGAATATCTCTCTTGAACTCTCAGCTGGTAAAGAATCCACCTGCAATGTGGAAGACCTGGGTTCGATCCCTGGGTTGGGAAGATCCCCTGGAGAAGGAAAAGGCTACCCACTCCAGTATTCTGGCCTGGAGAATTCCATGAACTATATAGTCCACGGGGTCGCAAAGAGTCAGACATGACTGAGCGACTTTCAAAAGCAAGCTCTTGAACTCACCCTTGGATTTCAATAACTTTCTCTACTTGGATATCAAGTAGGCTTTTAAAACTTAACAAGTCTGAAAGTGAGCTCATGTCTCTCTCTCTGCTGCTACTGCTGCTGCTGCTGCTAAGTCACTTAAGTCGTGTCCTACTCTGTGCGACCCCATAGATGGCAGCCCACCAGGATGCCCCGTCCCTGGGATTCTCCAGGCAAGAACACTGGAGTGGGTTGTCATTTCCTTCTCCAATGCATGAAAGTGAAAAGTGAAAGGGAAGTTGCTCAGTCGTGTCCGACTCTTGAGACCCCGTGGACTTCAGCCCACCAGGCTCCTCCATCCATGGGGTTCTTCAGGCAAGAGTACTGGAGTGGGGTGCCATCACCTTCAGCCTTCCCCAAATTAGTTGATGGCAACTCCATCCTTCCAGCCAATAATGCCAAATAACTTTATATCATCTTGAATCCTTTCTGCATAACTCACATCCAGTCTTTTCTTATTAATCCTACTTTCAAAGTCATGTTCATTATACTTTTAAGACATATCCCAGAATCTTGCCATTTCTCATTACCTTGTTATGGCTATTGTGCTGGCCCAAGCCACCATCATTTCTCATCTGGATTATTGCAATAGCTTCTCAACTCGCCTTCTTGCTTCCGTCCTTGATTTCCTTCAGTCTGTCCTAAATAGTCATTGGAAGCCCTCTTGGAGGTTAGCTGCCACAGTGTGCTCATGGGTCCCCAAAGACTCATATCTCTCCAACATGCACAATACACCCACCTTCTCCTACCCCCCTGTAAATCTCATCCCATTAGAGCACCAGCTCAAATCTAGAATTTGTCATCTAAATCAGGTCTTATACAGCTGAGGTTCCTTACATGTGTATGAAGTGAAGGGATAGGTATCTTTCCCCAGTATATCCAATATGATACTCTGGTACCCCCGGGCTATAGCAACTCTGAACTCCAGTGAGACACAGATTGATACTCCCTTGATAAGGACTCAGACGTTCTTATTCATTTATTTTTATTTTTGGCTGTGCTGGGTCTTTGTTGGTGCACGTGGGTTTCCTCTAGTTGGGGCGAGCAGGGGCTACTCTTCCTTGAAATGTATGGGCTTCTCACTACAGTGGCTTTTCCTGCTGTGGAACATGGGCTCGGGGGCATGTAGGCTCAGTAGCTGTGGTGCACGGGCTTCATTGCTCCGTGGCAGGTGGAATCTTCCTGGATCTGGGATCGAACCCATGACCCCTTCATGAACAGGCAGATTCTTAGCCACGGGGCCACCAGGGAAGTCCAGGAATAACTCTTTATGGCATTTGGTTATATGTGGGGCTTTAAGTTCGGTCCTTTAAGTTACCTTTCTCCCAGGAAAGGTAGCCCAGGTGTACAGCTGTGAAGTTTTCTCAGCCCAATTCATGTCAGTATGACTTTTTTTCATTTTTTTAATATACATCTCTTTCAGTCCAAACTGGTAGTGTTTCTACAAATACCATTCTCTTAAAATGTCTGAAGGTTTTTTTTTTTTTTTTAATGAATCTTATTTGGATTTATTCCATTGGACAAAAAACACCACCTTGGCTTTTTGTCTTGAAGGACAAACTTTGAAGGTCAACACTCTTGAGTTTCTGAAAGTTTTTATTCTTGGACTGAATGATTTCCTGAGGTATTTATAACCTTAGGTCATGCTGATGTCTTAATAAAAGAATTAACAGCTGCTCTCTCAGCTTCCTCTTTCCATTAGGTTTTCAGGATGGTGCTCTGATCTGGTCCCTTCAACAACTCATTTCTTAAATTTAGCCTAGTTTGCTATTTGAGAGGGTGCTTCCAAAACCTGTAAGTCCTGGCTCCTTTTTGTTTCATAATCCTTCATTGAGGTTCTCTCTCTCTCCTCTCATATTTTTGTCTCAGATGGTAAAGAATCTGCCTGCATTGCAGGAGACCCAGGTTCTATCCCTGGGTTGGGAAGATCCCCTGGAGAAGGTAATGGCAACCCACTCCAGTATTGTTGCACAGAGAATCCCACGGACAGAGGAGCCTGGTGGGCTATAGTCCATGGGGTTGCAAAGGGTCAGACATGATTGAGAGACCAACACTTTCACTTTCTTATATTTTATTATAAGCAGCAAGAATAAATTAGGCAGGATCTTCAACATTCTGCCCGGAAATTTCCTTAGCTAGATACCAATTTATTGAGTATATTTCCTGCTGCCTACATTACCATAGCTAACAATGTTGCTAAACTATCTACCACTGCACACCAAATATCCCCTATTCTTTAGTTCCTGATAACATATTCCCTCGTCTTTCATTGGCAGCATCCTTACAGGGTAATAGGCTTCCAATAACAGTCTTTTTAATGGTCCTAAACTTCACTATCTTTTTCCTAAAAGTCTTTTAAGTACTGTTCTCTGTTCCAAAGCCAAGCCCATATTCTCAGTTTTTGTTAAACTGCACCACACTTCCAAGTATTAAAATCTATATTAAATGCCTACTGCTACATTACATTTTATCCCAGATTTGGGGTAGGAAGCAAGAATTACTGAAGGCCATCTTGAAATCTGACTACCATAGTTCTTAACAATATCCAACACAATACACATCTTATTTTTGTTAGTTGTCCATCTAGAATGAGGCTTCCCCCGTGGCTCAGTGGTAAAGAATCTGCCTGCAGTGCAGGAGACATTGGAGACCTGTTTTCAATCCCTGGGTCAGGAAGATCCCCTGGAGGAGGGCATGGCAACCCACTCCAGTATTCTTGCCTGAAGAATCCCATGGACAGAGGAGCCTGGTGGGCTGTAGTCCATAAGGTCCCAGAGAGTCGGACACAACTGAAGCAACTGAGCACTCATGACCACACGCATCTAGAATGAAAGGGTTTTCTAGAATGGCAGGGCTTTTCAGTGGATTGATTCACTGCTCTAACCCCAATACCTGGTATACACTAGATACTCAAGAAATAAGTTTTGAATGACTGAATTAAGACTAAATTTCTTGGCCACTCTTACAAGTGAGCTTGACTATTAACTAAATTTGACCAATGATGTGTGAGCAAAAGTGATGAGAGCAGTCTCCGGGTTGTACACTTGAAAGGAATGGACTTGTCCTCTGATTTCCTTTTCTCCCTCGTCACTGGCTGGATTATTTATGCATTAGATGCACATAAGGGAAACACCCTAGAGAAGGCAGAGCAACACAATAGGAGCCTAGACCTTTGGCATCATAGAATTACTATACTGGCTGCAGCCTGCGTATGCCAGAACTGGTACCTAAGAGCAAATTTCTAAGCTGTTTAAACCACAGTTAACTTGAGTCTCTACTATTGCAGCTGGACCTAAAGTTTATTCAGTCTAAGTTACATGGGGGGAGGGGGAGGGGCTTGATAGAAATACAGTGATAATTGCAAATGGCCTGAGGAAGTAATACAATGGCTAACTAGTATTTAGCTGTTTAATCACTAAGTCATGCAAGAGTCTTTGCAACCCCATAAACTGCAACCCACTAGCCTCCCCTGTCCATTAGGATTTTCCAAGCAAGAATACTGGAGAGGGTTGCCATTTCCTTCTCCAGAGGATCTTCCCGACCTAGGGATCGAACCCATATCTCCTGCATTGCAGGCGGATTCTCTACCACTGAGCCACAAGGGAAGCCAACTAGCTCATATTTTGATAAATATAGACCCACTATTATATGGCAGTACCCTGGAGGAATTTACTACAATTTATTAATCTATTGTTGATAGACTTGTGAGCAGTTTCTAGTTTTCTACTCCCCTGAAAGATCCTCATATAAACATTCTTGCACATGACTTAAGAGAACACGCGTACAGTGGGATGGCTGGATATGAAAGTATTCAGCCTTAGAAGATTCTGCCAAACAGTTTTCCAAACAGGTTGTAATACTAATTTACAAGCCCATTAGCTGAGCATGAGACTTCTAGTTGTTTCACATCCTTGCTCACAATAGTTTTCTCTTTAATTTTAGCCCTTCTATTGTGTGCATGGAGGTATATCATTGTAATTTCAATTTGCATTTTCCCCAAGACAAATGAAGCAGAGCTCCTTTTCATTTATTTGTTAGTTATTTGGATATCTTCTTCTGTATAAAGTGTTTATTCAAGTATATTGCCCAGTTTGTTTTAGTTTTGGGGTTTAAAAAAATGATCACTGCATTTATTTATTGAGTATACTAGGTTGGATACATGGTAGCAAGCACTGTTGTTGTTTAGTCACTAAGTCATGTCTGACTCTTTTGTGACCCCGTGGACTGTAGTGCGCCAGGCTCCTCTGTCCATGGGATTTCCCTGGTAAGAAAACTGAAGTGGGTTTCCTTGTCCTTCTCCAGGGGATTATCCTAACCCAGGGATCGAACCTGTGTCTCCTGTATTGGCAGGCAGATTCTTTACCACTGAGCCACCAGGGAAGCCACCTAATGCATACAACAACACCATTTAGTTGGTCTTATGACTCTTATTCCGAAGAAGGCAATAGCACCCCGCTCCAGTACTCTTGCCTGGAAAAGCCCATGGACGGAGCATCCTGGTAGGCTGCAGTCCATGGGGTCGCTGAGGGTCAGACATGACTGAGCGACTTCACTTTCACTTTTCACTTTCTTGCATTGGAGAAGGAAATGGCAACCCATTCCAGTGTTCTTGCCTTGAGAATCCCAGGGACGGGGGAGCCTGGTGGCCGTCTATGGGGTCACACAGAGTTGGACACGACTGAAGCAACTTAGCAACAGCAGCAGCAGATGACTCTTATTCCAGAGAAGGAAATGGCAACCCACTCCAGTATTCTTACCTAGAGAATCCCATGTGCAGAGGACCCTGATGGGCTGCTGTCCATGGGGTTGCAAGAGTCAGTCATGACTGAAGGGACTTAACATGCATGCATGCATTGGAGAAGGAAATGGCAACTCCAGTTGGATACTGGATTATCCAGTTGGATACTGGATAATCCAGTATCCTTGCCTGGAGAATCCCAGGGACAGAGGAGCCTGGTGGGCTGCCGTCTGTGGGGTCGCAAAGAGTCAGACATGACTGTAGCGACTTAGCAGCAGCAGCATGACTTTTATTCCCATTTAACTGATGAAGAAATGAAGCCTCTTGATATTCAGTAATTCACCCAAAACCTCTCAGTTGTAAATGGTGGAGCCAAGATCTAAACAAAGATCCATAGTCTAAAGTTTGAACAGCAAACCTTGGTAGACAATACAGGAAGCACTCCCTTTCCTGGGGCTACATGTAACTTCATTATCTTAACCATTTTTAGGAATTGTCTTACTGCTACCTCAAGAAAAGAAGCCACCTAGTTGGGCTGCTGAGGACCACTCAGAAGAGTCTTCAACTTCAACCTGTGTGGTATGCCTATGGGGAACCCAACCGCAAGTCATACTCCTGGAATTACTGAAAGGCCATGGGGATTTCAAAAAAAGTCAAACAGGAGAACCCTAGGTTTTATCCACGTAAATGAAACTCTTGCCAGCTTCCAGAGGTATTAGGGATAGAACAGTGTCACAAATGTCTATGAAGTGCCCAGTGTCTTCCAGTTATGCCAACAGAGTTTCAGTTCCATTGGGGACTCCACGTCTGTGCCAGGCATTTATATGTTGGTAAGTAAAAGTATATACTGCTTTATTTCTATTCTGAAAGGGAGTTCAAGATAAAACACACTGAGGATATAGCTCTGTAATGTTTTAGCAATTGAAAGCCAAGCACTGTGGGAACTGAAGTTAAGAACTCTATGAGGACAAATTTAAGTATTATTAGAAAACATATATAAAGCTCTTGCATTGACAGCTCAAAAAAATAACCTCCATTTATATATGGCATCAAGAGGTAATTTATGATCCACTTTCACATGTTATCTCATTTGGTCCTCGCAAACCCCTAAAGGTAGATCGGACAGGTGGTATTATTATGATCCATATTTCCATCTTACGAATGAAGCAACCAAAGTTCAGAGAGATTTAGTGGTTGCCTGAGGTCAAAAACTTAAATGGCACTGCCAGGTCTCAAGGTCAAGTCTTTTGCCTAACCTTTCCTTGCCCCCAGGTCTCTAGCAACACACATTCTCTTGACTTGGCCATATTTACAAAGGACTGTGAATGCTCACAAGAGAGTTGGCTGAGAGTTAACACATCGTAACAATTAGGAGTTCCCAAAGAGGGGGCACCTGTGGAAAAAGCACAGTGGCTGGGTAAAAAACTGACCGTGCTCTGTAGAGTTTCTGTTTGATTCATCTATCACAGCTAAAGAACCGGTTCAGAGGAATCTCCCAAGCCACTGACCGAGTCTTCAAAAGTTTTTCCAGAGTTAAGGGAGATTCCTTTCTCCCTGCAGCCAGTAGAGGCCTTTTTTTTTTTTTTTTAAGATTTATTTATTTTGGGCTGCGCTGAGTCTTTGTTGACGCTCTCAGACTTTCTCTAGTTGCGGCGAGCAGCAGCTACTCTCTAGCTGTGGTGCAAGGGCTCCTCACTGCAGTGGCTTCTCTTGTTGCAGAGCATGGGCTCTAGATCACTTGGGCTCAATACTTATGGTGCACGGGCTTAGTTTCCCCGTGGCATGTGGGGTCTTCCCAGACCAGGGATCGAACCTACATCACTTACAATGGCAGGCAGATTCCCAACCACCAGACCACCACAGAAGCTCCAGTAGAAGTCCTGTGACAGCTACCACACAGTGTTAGAACCCAGAGATGGGAGCGATTATGTATTCCTCAGAGTCAAATGTACAAACAAATTCAGCCACCTTCCAGAAGACAGGAAATAGCATCGAAAGCACATTTCTACATTTCATGTTTTCCCAAGTGACAGGACACACTGTAAACAGAAAAATAGAGGGAGAAAATGTACATCTTTCCATTCTTAACAGGAAGTCTTTGTGCTACACTATAAAGTATTTTAATACTGTTAAAGAGAAGGAATTTGAGCTAAAATGAGCATGTTTTGCTGCAAATTTGACATGTTGCATAAAGTACTGTCATGATATAGATCAATTGATCATGTAATTATAGGGAGGCATATTGAAGTGTTAAGGCTTCTATTAATGTCGATTCTGATAGGTTTAGAACCTTTGACACAACTGTTTTGGAAAAATAATATATAGCTGCACTCTGGCAAAATTATAATAATTGAGAAATGTTCCAAATTTCGAACTTTGTCAAAAATATATTTTGTCACAATCATCTTTCAAAATGTTTGCTAGACCTGGATTCAGAAGACCTAAATCACGTTCTGGTTCTGCCATGGATTTGTTACATAATGCTGACATTCACTTTACCTCTCTAACTTTCTGTTTCCTAAAATAAGGTGGTAGTTAGATAATTTTAAACTTGGAGCTGGAATAACAAGGTTCTGTCTGTTCCCCACCATAGCATCTGGGGTTGACAGAGTAGATGGTATATGTTTAACATTAAATAAAGATTTCTTCCAAGAATTTAAGGTGACTTATTACTGCAGCATTCTATGATATTATGCTACAAATTTGAAGAATTTCTAATGAATATGAAATTGTCATGATATAGATATGCTCATTCTTTCTCACACACACTCACACACACACACACACACATGTGTAAAATGAGGTTATGCCAAGTATTGGGTGTTTCATGTGGTTCCTTTGTTACAAGAGAAAAAAAAAAAAAAACAACCTTTAAAGTAACTGTTGTCCTAAATCTATTGGGTTAATCTAACTTTCCACTGTAGAATCAAATTTAAGGAAGCAGGACTTTTTAGAATTTTCAGACTGTTTTCATGGGACACTTGAAAGTGAAAGTTCTCAGTCATGTCTGATTCTTTGTGACCCCATGGACAATACAGTCCATGGAATTCTCCAGGCCAGAATACTGGAGTGGGTAGCCTTTCCTTTCTTCAAGGGATCTTCCCAACCCAGGGATCAAACCCAGGTCTCCTGCATTGCAGGCGGATTCTTTACCAGCTGAGCCACTAGGGAAGCCCTTCATGGGACACTTAATGACAAGAAAAAGCCAAGTCTATGTATTTTTATTTGGGCTTCTCTGGTGGTTCATCTGTAAAGAATCCGCCTGCAATGTAGGAGACCCGGGTTCCATCCCTGAGTTGGGAAGATCTCCTGAAGAAGGAAACGGAAACCCACCCACTCCAGGACTCTTGCCTGAAGAATTCCATGGACAGCTCATGAGGTCAGAGTCAGACACAACCAAGTGACTAACACTTTCACTTTAGGGACTAAACAACTACAATGTATATCTATTTATATTTATTTATTCACACTAATGAAGGAATATCTAAGGCAACTGATTTAAAAATCAGATACATTTTTATATATTTCCATTTATTTCCTCAGAAAATAAAGACACACCTGGATATTTTAGCATTAGACCAAATTGGTGAAGGTTGTTTTTGCTGCAATCTTTGCTTATGGTGCTGGCTAAACCTGCTCATTGAGCCCTGAATTGCCATTTCTCAACAATGTCTCATTTAAACAGCGTTTTCCTTTGCACAGCTTTTTGGAATCCTCCTCTTTCCCTCAGCTTCCCTCTTCCCCCATCAAAATATCTTGTGCTCAGATTAAACTCCTTTACCTAAAGGAATGAATAATGATTATTTCCCAGAGGCAGTTTTATTTTAATAGAAAACTATTTCCTAAACAAATCACTAATTGGCCACATTTCAGGCAATTTATCTCACTAGGCCTCAGCTATTCCCCCAGTCCCCTAAAACAGGGGTCCCCATCCTCCAGGATCTAACGCCTGATGATCGGAGGTAGAGCTGATGTAATAATAATAAAACGCGCAGTAAAAGTAACGTGCTTCAGTTCAGTTCACTCGCTCAGTCGTGTCCGGCTCTTTGCGACCCCACGGACTGCGGCACGCCAGGCTTCCCTGTCCATCACCAACTCCCGGAGCTTGCTCACACTCATGTCCATCAAGTCGGTGATGCCATCCAAGTCGGGCTTCCCTTGTGGCTCAGTTGGTAAAGAATCTGCCTGTGATGCAGGAGACCCTGGTTCAATCCCTGGGTTGGGAAGATCCCCCAGAGAAGGGAAAGGCTACCCACTCCAGGATTCCAGCCTGGAGAATTCCATGGACTGTATAGCCCGTGGGGTCTCAAAGAGTTGGACGTGACTGAGCGACTTTCACTTCACTGTAATGTGCTTGAATCATCCCCAAAACCACTCCCCTGCCCCCAGGTCTGTGGAAAAATTGTCTTCTATGAAACAGGTCCCAGGTGTCAAAAAGGTTGGGCACTGCTGTCTTAAAACATATAAGTACAGTGGTTCTACAAACTTTTAAAGCCATAGAACTCTTGCTTCAAACAGAAATCAGGCAGCAGTCCACTGTACAGAAGAGATGAGGGCTGGAAGACCCCAGTGGGAGCAGGCATGGAGATCCAGAATCTTGCCCCCTTACCCTGCTTCTCTCCACCAGTGATGCCGCAGAGGCACACACCTCAGGACAAGCCATGCAAAAGGCCAGCCCATCTTCTCATACAAATGCACACACATACGGTGGGCTTGTCTGGTGGCTCAGACGGTAAAGAATGTGCCTGCAATGCAGGAGATCTGGGATGATCCCTGGGTCGGGAAGATCCCCTGGAGGAGGAAGTGGCAGCCCATTCCAGTATTCTTGCCTGGAGAAGTCCATGGACAGAGGAGCCTGGAGGGCTGCAGTCCTGTTGCAGAGAAGAAGCCAATGCTAACTCCATGTTGGAACTGTTGCTTTGGCTTATTTTTTGTTGCTATTGTTATTATAATATACAGAATGGCCTGCCTCAGAGAATCCTGCCCCTCTGGCTGACTGTTAAACTAAGCGCCTTTGTTCAGGACTCTGTCCACCTATAGATCCCCTGCCTGACGCTTGCCTGTTCTGGGAGATGTTGGCAAGATTAATGGCCTTTTTACTTTGCTTCCTCACCTCCCCCGCCCCTCCTCCTCTGATCTATAAAAGAGCCGAGCATCCAGACCCCCAGTGATTGGTTATTTTGAGGCACTAGCCTGCCATCTTCTCAGTCAGCTGGTTTTCAGAATAAAGTAGTTTTCCTTGCCTCAACACCTGGTCTCTTTCATTGGCCTCGTGTGAGCTGAGTGAGCTTGGACTGGCAACAGCCCGTGGGTCGCAAAGAGTCCGACACGACTGAGAGACTAACACACGAAGGTGAGACGGTGGGTGGTAAGGCGGTAGATGACTCCCTCTTAAGCACCTGAAGAAGCTTATAGATGTCTGTTGTAATCACAAATCATATTCATGGTTTTAAAAACACTTTGAGAACATAGCCAAGAGTAGCGAATATTAATAGAAAAAGCAATTTAGATTTTGACCATTATCTTCTATTTCTGTCTTATGTTTGAAACATGGGTGTGTTGCACGGTTGTGTTGTAAAATAAACATGGTCAACTAAGTGCATTCCTAAACTCAGTTTTACTATTACCTCTAACAGAACTGGTTTTCCCCTAATGGGCTTTCCCTTACTCAAAATTTGAATGTGATCTAACCACCAAAAAAACTGCTTTCTCTTCTGAAACAAAAGCTTCTGTGGTGTTTTCCCAGGGGTAGAGATTCTGACGCTCATCACCTCCAGAAAGACCACCCAGATCCATGGTAAGCATGTCTCACCTTTCGGGCACCTCCAGCCCACCCAGTCTCAAATCAAACTCTCTCACCTTCCGCCTGATTAATAATGAATGGTGGTACCACTTACCCACTTACAAAGCTAAAACCTTCAAGTCACCACAAAGTAGCAACCATTAGACTCTGGCTCTTTGTTGTTGCTTAGTCAGTAAATCGTCTCTAACTCTTGTGACCCCATCAGGCTCCTCTGTCCACGAGATTACCCAGACAAGAATACAGGTGTGGGTTGTTGCTTCCTTTTCCTAATTTATTTATTTTTAATTGGAGGATAATTGCTTTACAATGTGGTGCTGGTTTCTACCATACGTCAACATGAATCAGCCATAGGTATACATACGTCCTCTCCCTCTTGAATCTCCTTCCCACCTCCCACCCCATCCCACCCCTTTAGGTTGTCACAGAGCACCGGGTTGAGCTCCCTGTGTTATACAGCGAATTCCCACTGGCTATCGTTTTACATATAGTCATGTATATATTTCAATGCTACTCTCTCAATTCATCCCACCCTCTCCTTCCCTCACTATGTTCACAAGTCTGTTCTTTATGTCTGCATCTCTATTGCTGCCCTACAAATAGGTTCATCAGTAACATTTCTCTAGATTCCATGTGTATGCATTAATATATGATATTTTTCTCTTTCTGACTTACTTCATTCTGTATAACAGGCTCTAGGTTAATCCAACTCACTAGAACTGACTCAAATTTGTTCACTTTTATAGCTGAGTAATATATCTTTGTATACATGTACCACCGCTTCTTTATCCATTCATCTGTCGATAGACAATGAGGTGGCTTCCATGTCCTGGCTATTGTAAATGGTGCTGCAATGCACACTGGGGTGTATGTGTCTTTAAGAACTGTGGTTTTCTCAGGTTATATGCCCAGTAGTGGGATTTCTGGGTCATACGGTAGTTATATTCCTAGTTTTTAAAGAAATCTCCATACTGTTCTCCAAAGTAGCTGGATCAGTTTACGTTCCCACCAATAGTGCGAGAGGGTTGTCTTTTCTCCACATCTTCTCCAGTATTTGTCTATAGATTTTTTGATGAGGGCCATTCTGACCCCTGTGAGATGATACCATATTGTAGTCTTGCTTTGCATTTCTCTAATAATGAGCGATGTTGAGCATCTTTTCATGTGTTTTTTGGCCGTCTGTATGTCTTTGGAGAAATGCCTGTTTAGGTCTTCAGTCCATTTTTGATTGGGTTGTTTGTTTTTCTGATATTGAGCTGCCTGAGCTGCTTGCATATTTTGGAGATTAATCCATTGCCAGTTGCTTCATTTGCAATTATTTTCTCCCATTCTGAAGGTTGTCTTTTCATCTTGTTTATGGTTGCCTTGGCTGTTCAAAAGCTTTTAACTTGATCCATTGTGTTTGGGGCAGGATGATGTTCTGTGTGGGGAAGCCTGTCCTGTGCTCTGTGGGGCGTTTTAGCAGCTTCCTCGGCCTCCACTAAATGCCGGTAGTCCCCCCTCCAGCAACTTCCAGGCTCCACAATAATGACCTCTAGGCATTGCCAAATGTCTGCGGGAGGCAAAACCAACTCCATTTGAGAACCACTGATGCGGATTATTTGTAAATCCTCAAAATACCGGACAGGGTCCCACCCCAGACCTACTGAGTCTCAGACACAAGGATTAGGGGCCAGCAGTCTGTTTCAACACACCCTCCATGTGGTTCTGATGCTCTCTGAAGTTCGAGACCCAAGTCTACTTGACAGACCTCTAACGCTGCAGGGTGGCCCAGAAGCCTTGACTCCCTTTCCTGACAAGCACCTCGCCACTGCCTTCTCCTCTCATGTGCCCCTCCACCCACTGCCTGCCCTTCATTCAATTCTTCTACTAGCTACCAAACATTATTTGTCATTCTTTTCTAAGTACCAGTGTGTGGTTTAGTTGCTAAGTTGTATTTAACCCTTTTGCAACCTCTTCTGCAACTGTAGCCCGCCAGGCTCCTCTGTCCATGGGATTCTGCAGGCAAGAATACTGGAGGGGGTTGCCATTTCCTGCTCCAGGGGATCTTCCCGAACCAGGGATCCAACCCTAGTCTCCTGTATTGCAGGCAGTCTCCTGCCTTGCAGGCACATTCTTTACAGACTGAGCCAAGTACCAGTAAGACAAGCAAAACAATTGAGCTCCTTGGTGACTCCCTGACTACAGGCTGGGGTGCTCCACCATCCTGCCCCACCTGGAGTTAGGTACACACCTTGTCAGTTTAAGCCACAAGCCTCCTTCTTCCTGGTGAACTTCTTGACTTTTGTGGCTCGTTCCCAAATGTCTCTCTGAATTATTCCAACGGGTTAAGCCCGAGTTTTCCTGAACATCCACAAAGGTTGAATCCCCAGCCTCTGGGATCTGAGGTGGAGCTGATGTAGTAATAACAGAAATGAAGGGCATGATAAATGTAATGCACTTGAGTTATCCTGAAACCATCCCTCTCCAACAGTCGTTCTTCCAGGAAATCAGGCCCTGGTGCCAAAACTGTTGGGGACCGCTGTCTTAGGGTACAGGTTAGGTGAAGGAAGAGACTTCTTTCAGGGTTGTACAGCCAACTTTAGGACAATGGTGATCAACCCAGCACACTTCAGAACCATATGGATGGGGGCACTAGTCCCCAGACCTACAGAATCTTGCAAATCTGTATTCCCACACCATGGATGAATTATTGCCCAATGTCTTGCACAGAGCATGTATTTCATCAAAACTTCTTGACTGTCCGATCAGTCACTTAGCCGTGGAGTCATCGCTGCCTTCTCGCTGGCTTGCTTCTCTCCACTTGTGCTTTTTCTTTGATTTCACTTTCCATTTCCTGTATCTTGAGCTTACTCGGCAAAAGCCAAACAGCAGCCTTTACTGGTGAAAGGCCAAATTGTGTCTAGATGATTTTAACTATTGACCTAATCTCTGGCATCTAAAGGTTAATACATTGTTCACAGTCTCAAATACTCTGCAGGAACTTCATATCAGGGTGACGAGTTAAACAGTCCCTAAGGCGTCTTTCAGGAATTTCAGTTACCTGGTGGCTACTCCGTGCTTACCCGAGGTGTCCGTGGCTGATCATAGACAGCTTTTAATCACCATTTAAAGTGGTTGTGAGCTCCTCAAACCGACCCACCTGGAGCCAGCCAGGTTCGCTCCGCATCCCTGGCTGGGCGGGGCGGCGATCTCCTGAGATCAGGTCAGAGGGCGCCAGAGAGGAGCGAGGTCGGGGAAATCTGCGGGGGCGGTGCTATCCGCTGCTGGGAGCGAGAAATCGAAACTCAGCTGTTAAAACCGCTGCCGCCGCTCTTGGAGTCGCAGTCTCGAGACCCGCCACGCATCCCAGCGCCGCCCGCATCCATCCTGCAGCGGCGTCGGCCGGGTCTGAACCATGTATACCCGCACTGGGGTGCAGGGCTCCGGGTTAGGGGCCCCCGCCGCCTCCCGCCCGACCCGGGACCCCCCTGCCTTGCGCGGGGAGCTGGGCCCACCGCAGGCGCCCAAGCAGGATTTGGAGGCGGCTCCCGAGAGGCCTTCGCGGGAGAGCACTGAGACCGCGGGCCCAAGATTGTAAGTATTTAACCACTTGTCCAGTGCGGCGGCGGCCCAGCGGGTCTTCCCCGAGCAGACCCGCAGGTTCTTCCCTGATCTTTGGAATTTGAGACACGCGGGCCCAATCAGGGTTCACAACCGTGAATTACAGTATAAATTGAGAGTGCCAGTCGGGGCCCTTTCCTGAACATCCAAGCCCCTGTTCCTTTCCTGATTCTTTGGACCGGCTCCAGGATTGAAAGACATGCCTGTGTAGTGACTGCCTAGGCTTCTTGCGAATTTTCCAGGTGTCTCCAGAACTCATGCTCTTGTGTGTTAGTCGCCCAGTCGTGTCCGATACTTTGCGACCTCATGGACTGTAGCCTGCCACATTCCTCTGTCCATGGGTATTTTCTAGACTGGAATACCGGAGTGGGTTGCCATTCTCTTCTCCAGGGTATCTTCCCAACTCAAGAATCGAACCAGGGTCTCCAGCACTGCAGACAGATTGTTTACCAACGGAGCCATCAGGGAAGCCCTTAAATAATATGAAAATATTTTAAAATTTCCTTTCTTTAAAAAAAAAAAATCGTTGCCCTAAATAGTATCTTCACATCAGCTGCCAGGGTAAGGGTGAAGAGGGAATGTGTTATGGGGTAGAAGGTGCAAATATTGCCTCTAGGAGTTTGCAGCCCAACAACAAAATAGTGGCCTCTTAGCATCAGAGGACCGAGTCAGAGAGGATGTGACTGGCTGCAGTGTTTCTTTTAAGAGTTTTTATTATTATTAATTTTTTGGACTGTGGTGGGTCTTTGTTGCTGCACATGGTCTTCCTCTTGTTGCCATGGGTGGGCTTCTCTTGTGGAGCACAGGTTCTAGGTGTGGGGGGTTTCAGTCGTTGCAGCTCATGGGCTCTATAGTGTGGGCTCAGTAGTTGTGGGGCACGAGCTTCATTGCTCTGTGGCATGTGGGATCATCTTGGACCAGGGATTGAACTGGTGTCCCTTGCATTGCAAGGCAGATTATTAACCACTGGACCACCAGGGAAGCCCTGCAGTGTTTCTTGTCTCCAGTGTTGAGAAGTGCTCTACATTTATCAACAGGTAGGTAGCATTATTCCTGGTCTTTGGTTTAGGGACTACAGTTACTATCCTGGAAACATTTATTATGTAAAGTGTCAGTGACGCTTTCTTTCCCACCAATGGATAAGCTACTTTATTAAGCTGACAGTAGGGTTTGTAAAGACGTTACTGCTTTTGAAGTGCTGCCTCTGTGAACCGGAACTTTCTATTGATAGGTAGTTTCATTTTCAGTTCTCCCTTTTCATCAACTTCTAGTTACATGAAAGGCAAATGTTGGTTGCTTAGGAACAATATATAAACTTATGACCAATAAACAGATTTTATTTCATCCCTTAACTTTTGAAAGAATTCATAAGTACCTGGCTTTTAATATTATTCAACTTAGAGTGGAACGTGAAGTCAAGTGGGCCTTAGGAAGCATCACTGCGAACAAAGCTAGAGGAGATGATGGAATTCCAGTTGAGCTATTTACAATCCTAAAAGATGTGCTGTGAAAGTGCTGCACACTTTCACAAATGTCAGCAAATTTGGAAAACAGCAGTGGCCACAGGACTGGAAAAGGTCAATTTTCACTGCAATCTCGAAGAAAGGCAATGCCAAAGAATGCTCAAACTACTGCATATTTGATCTCACATGCTAGTAAAGTAATGCTCAAAATTCTCCAAGCCAGGCTTCAACAGTATATGAACCATGAATTTCCTGATGTTCAAACTGCATTTAGATAAGGCAGAGGAATCAGAGGTCAAATTGGCAATATCTACTGGATCATCAAAAAAGCAAGAGAGTTCCAGAAAAACATCTATTTCTGCTTTATTAACTATCCCAAAGCCTTTGACTGTGTGGATCACGACAAACTGTGGAAAATTCTAGAAATGATGGGAGTACCAGACTACCTGACCTGCCTCCTGAGAAATCTGTATGCAGGTCAGGAAGCAACAGTTAGAACTGGACATGGAACAACAGACTGGTTCCAAATAGGAAAAGGAGTATATCAAGGTTGTATATTGTCACCCTGCTTATTTAATTTACGTGCAGAGTACATCATGAGAAACGCTGGGCTGGAAGAAGCACAAGCTGGAATCAAGATTGCCAGGAGAAATATCAATAACCTCAGATATGCAGATGACACCACCCTTATGGCAGAAAGTGAAGAGGAACTAAAGAGCCTCTTGATGAAAGTGAAAGAGGAGAGTGAAAAAGTTTGCTTAAAGTTCAACACTCAGAAAACTAAGATCATGACATCTGGTCCCATCACTTCATGGCAAATAGATGGGGAAACAGTGATAGACTTTATTTTTCTGGGCTCCAAAATCACTGCAGATGGTGATTACATCCATGAAATTAAAAAACACTTGCTCTTTGGAAGGAAAGTTATGACCAACCTAGACAGCAGATTAAAAAGCAGAGACATTACTTTGCCAACAAAGGTCCATCTAGTCAAGGCTATGGTTTTTCCAGTAGTCATGTATGGATGTGATAATTGGACTATAAAGAAAGCTGAGCACCAAAGAATTGATGCTTTTGAACTGTGGTGTTGGAGAAGACTCTTGAGAGTCCCTTGGACTGCAAGGAGATCCAACCAGTCCATCCTAAAGGAAATCAGTCTTGAATATTCATTGGGAGGACTGACGTTGAAGCTGAAACTCCAATAATTTGGCCACCTGATGTGAAGAGGTGACTCATTTGAAAAGACCCTGAAGCTGGGAAAGATTGCAGGCAGGAGGAGAAGGGGATGACAGAGGATGAGATGGTTGGATGGCATCACCGACTCAATGGACATGGTTTGGGTGGACTCTGGGAGTTGGTGATGGACAGGGAGGCCTGGTGTGCTGCAGTCCATGGGGTCACAAAGAGTCGGACACGACTGAACAACTGAAGTGAACTTCATGAACTTAGAATTGCCCTTAGATGGGGTGGATGATCTGGATGATTGCAATTAGAAATTGCTGCATTTGTCTCCAACTCAGAGTAGCT
>NW_011494917.1:1166971-1205541 GCF_000754665.1 Bison bison bison | reverse complement strand
GCTCACTCCCTGGGCCTGGAGTGTAAATAAGGTTCCATAAGCTGAGCATAGTGGCAAAGAAAAAAAAAAAGGAGGGTTATCTGGTCATAATGGAAGTCCATTAATTTTGAGTATCTTCCAGCTCTATAAGCTGTAGCATTTGATAAAACAGAGGTCGTGGATGTATGTTGATAATAAATACCCTCTATGCCTTTTTTTATATTATACAGCATCTACTTAGATGTAATTATTTAATTGCAAGCTCATAACATCACATAAACATTGGCAGTGGCATCTATCTGTTTTCTTATTTGTAAATTAATTGTACCAGTAAATTACCCTCAGAATATTGCTGATCTGAATTATTCAGAAAGAGGTAGTTTTCTAATTAATTTTCCAGACCTCAGTATCTGAAGACCTCACTACAGACTATTTTGTAGTTTCTAATTTGCCAGTAGACATTAGAGAGCTCATGGGTGGGTTCAGTTGTACTTCACAGAACTCATCATTTCCATGTGAACCAGCTGCAATGAGCAGGACATTATAAGATGCATTTCCTCTTAAGTATCTAACATGTAAGATCCTGCTTTGACCACTCTGAGCTCTTCTTACATCTCCATTAGTCACTTGTATCTGCTGTTTATACTTGGTTGTCTCCTTTAATGGAAGTAGGGAAGTAAGGAAACTGGTTGAACAGCAAATATTAATAACAGCTCAATAAAACTGACAAAAAGCCATTAAGATTTATTTTTCTGGGGAGAAATTAGAAGCATTTTCTGATGGAAAATTAAGAAAAAGGAAGGAGAGAGTTGAGTGCTTAATAGTGAAACCTCACGTGTTCTCTTTCAATGTGAGCTTATTTATATGATAAAGGGTTGAACTTTGACCTTGTTTTGTATGCATCCTTCCACTTATTCACTGAGGAAGCCCCAATCTGGGCAGAGGAGCAGGAGCTTTGATACCAGTTAAAGAACTTGGGTTCAAGTTCTGATTCTGCCATTCCTTACTCTCTGCACTCCAACAAGGTTTTAGCTATTTTATCTCTTAGTGTCTTCATTACGTGAAGTGGGATAATACCAGCCTCTCAGGGTCTGTGTGTGTCTGTATGTGTGAATGCATGTATGCATAAAACAATTTCATGCCTGGTAGAAGGCAAATATCCAGTAAGTGTTGGGTGCTGATACCCTTGAATTCATTTCAGAAGTGTCTCATTGACCAGGTACCGTGCTCTCACCCCGGAGTGTTTATGCCTTGTAAAAGCATACTGGTTTAAAACACTGACTTACATATGAAGAGACCTTAAGGCAGGTTGTTAGATTTCTGAGGTCCTCTGATAGACTCTAAGGCAAAGCTGAGCCCTCGACTCTATTTGGATTTAAGTAATTACAAGTGTTTACTAATAAATATGAGCTTTCCTAATTATTTTCAGTTGGTGATTTTATCTTGGCCTTAAATATTGTAAGCTGTTTATACAGATTTAAAGAGGAAAGAATGGGGACTTCCCTGGCGGTCCTGTGGTTACGACTCTGAGCTTCCACTGTCAGGGGCACGGGTCGGGGAACTAAGATTCGCAACCCAGTCTTGTGTGTGTGGTGAAGCCAAGTAAATAGCGCAAACTTCTAATCAAAGTGATCCTTTACCCTTCCCCGAAACTCTAGATAAATATAAATGTAAGACTAAGACATGGGTTTTTCTGGAAGGGCATTTTACCCAAAAGGCTCTTTGCCTATGACAATAATACAGGCAAGGTTCAGATACTGGTCTATAACCATCTATAGAAGTGGTCCTTTAGCTTGATGCTAAAAAGATATTCTGAAAGTGAACCCATTGCGTGGATTTTTACTATACACTTAACTTGAACCTAATTTGTATACAAACTCAGTTTACCTTATTTGTGGCCAATTTTATAGTGAGAACTGTAGAAACAAAGATTAGCAAAAATAATGGCAAATACTTGTGGATTTAACATATGTATGTTAAAGTGGGTTACAAATATTAACTCTTAGATTCTTCACAACAACCTTGTAGTAAGAGAGGGTCTCTAGCTCTGGAAGTTTAATTAGAAATATAGGAACAAATACCTACTCAACAAAAAGACAAGCCCTTATGAAGCTTATGGTCTAATTAACGGGGCAGACAGTTACCAAAGAATTATATGAGTAACTCTTTATATGCTCCGGGAAGCAGAGCCAGCACCTGAGCTAGCCCTGGGAGTAGGAGAATTACTTCCAGGAAAAGAGAGAATGTTTCAGCTGTAATCTACCAGATAAATTAGGAGTTGTGTCTTTTGTTTTGTTTCTGATGAATATGTTCTAACAATGATTATTTCTAATTAAATTCTGACAGTATTCAGAGTTGATATAGACCCCACAAGTTAAGGACTCAGTCCCACAAATCTGCCCCCACTTTAGGAGTAAGCCAATAAGGGGGACTGCAGGCTACCCACATTTCTGACTACAAATTTGGCTGTTTCTCATGATCTCCCCTATGCCCAGGTTTAACAGTTCACTAGAATGACCCCCAGCACTCATGGATACCTCTGTGCTTACAATTACAGCTTTATTATACAGGATACAGCACTGGAACTGCCAAATGGAAGACATGGGGATGGGCGTTGCACAGTGCTTCCACACCTTTCGGGGTGGGTCACCCTCCTAGCACCTAGATGTGTTCACTAATTTGGAAGTGCCCTAAACTCACTGTTTGAGGATGTTTATTAAGGCTTTATCATATAAGCATAACGGATTAAACTGTTGGCCATTGGTGACTGAACTCAATCTCCAGCCCCTCTCCCCACCTCGGAGCTGGGGAAGGAGTAGACCTGAGGTTCTAACTCTAATCACAGGGTGTTTTTTTTTTTTTTTTAAATGGAAAACATCTCCAATCCTGAAGCTATCTAGGGCTCCCACCAGGAATCATTACTTTAATATGATTGATACCCTTCTAACTTAGAATTCCAAGGATTTTAAGGAGCTCTGAGCCAGGAACCGGGGACAGTGATCGAATACTTAAACTTCATTATACCAGCATTGTTTAAATAGCCTCTGTGGCAGCCAGGGAAGCCTGCTACTCAGATCTTCAAGACAACTTAAAGCGGGGAGCATAGCCAACTGACAGCTCTAGTGGCCATTCTTTGACTCCACTGCGCCCTTTGCTCTGAGAGCACATTTATTTTGCCCTCTTTCCACCAGGGGCTGAGCATCCCAGTGTGGGACTTCTCTATGGGGCAGCTTTTGCCAGAATACTCCCCACGGACCTACCCAAGATTTTCTCAGAACTGTATACCAGTCTGAGGCTCTTCCTACTAATCCTCCTTCCCTCTCTCCTTTCACAGGAATCAAACCTGCTCACGTTCTCAAGGCTTTCCCTGCCTACTCCTGCTTGCTCCCTTTATCCTTCACAAGTCTTCCTCTCAGCAGATCTCTTGCTTGTCTAACCTCGTCTTGATGTCTGCTCCTTGGAAGACCCAAACCAACTCAGCCTTTAAGATACACCCTACTCCCAACCATAGCAGCTGAGACACCATGGCTATGGGAGTGTTCTGTGTTCTTTGGGAAGCCTCTCCTCTTCCTTATTTCCTTCTTTTGGGCTCAGGGGACATTCTCTAGTTTCTTACTCCAACCTCAATGACTTCTCCAGCTTCTTCTGCTCCAGGGATGAAAGTAACCCCGGTAATTAATACTTCTTTTCTTCTTCATCTGCAAAATCTCAAGGGAGAGTGAAGGGAGAATAAAGAATGGCTTGGTAAGTCCACTGATTAATGACCAATTCCTGATTTTTCTCTCTTAAAGAAGACGGTGTTGCATTAATATTAAACATTTTGTAAATGTAAGGTGAAATATAAGATGTGCTATATGATAATATAGTCATTAAGTTACAGCATTGGTCCCATTTTTATAAACATCACTATTTAATCATTGTTGAGTATACTCTTAATCCTGATGTATAATTTATGCCTAAAACAGACCATGAAAAAAACTTAAGTCATTCTTGATTCAGCTCATTTGGGAATCCGAACTAGCCACATAAAATAGTCTTAAATGAAATGCAAGTTTTTACAAACTTACGACATCTATAGGAACTGCTTTTCCTATTTCTTCACTGTGAATGTCCCAGATTTCTCTTCTGTCTCCTCTTATGACTGTGAGAAAATACGCTTTTGCCTGTAGGTGTTAAATGGCATGAAAGCATCAGGCTGCTACTTCTCCCTGGAGATGGAGAACCGAATAATGCTAGAGTTCCTTTTAGTGCTCTGAGATAATGGTACATGGGAAGAGAAAATCTATGATTGATTCTAATGAGTAATCTTCTTGATGGCTCAGTAAGGGTAGCTATTCATTAGGGAACTATTTAACTCAATCTCCAGGCCAGGCTCATAAGCATTCAGAAAGTTTGTGAAACAACAGATAGTATTTAACTCAATTATACAACTCAGTGAGCTGGGTAGGTGTCTCAATGATGACCGGATTCTACTAGGAAACTAATCAGTAGAGCTCTGCTATTTGACTGATTTTAGACAGGAGAAATGTGACAAAGCATCGCAAATGTGGTAGCGGAAAGGAAATTAGTTGTGATCTAGAATAGTTAAATTGGGTACTCTGAGGGACTGAAAACCAAAAGAACAATCAATAGCTCCAACTCTGATGTCTCAAACTTGTAATGCTATGATACACACGTCATATAATTCATTTTTCTCTTCGCAATGAACACTTTGCCCCATTTTAATTGAAGAAACTGAATCTTGAGAGAGTATATGATTTCCTAAGGTCTCATGGCTTTTTAAGTCACAGAACCAGCAGTCAAACCTGAATCTATCTACCAGAGTCTGGATCCTGAACATGATGGAGCTGAAGGAGGGAATGACCGTGCAGCTCATGAATTTCCTATCAATGGTCCTCTATTCACATAAGAAAATAGATTTTCTATAGGCTAAAGAGAGTGGTACTACATAGAATCAGCAATGTGACATTTATTTCCAGCTTTGACATGATGTGCATAGAGAAGTAGTTTGTCAGAGCAAACTTGCTGTGGGGATGCTCTGCTCTCTGCTGCGTTCCTCATGACAGCTTGGTTGGCTTGCATTAGAACAGTTTTCTCACTGTCACAGTTTCTGAGCAACCTAAACTACATGCTGCCTTCCAGCAATCTTTCAGACTTCTGACCATAGCCTAAGGTTAGCAATGCATTTGAGATTCATGACCTAGTACATGTATGGGATATGTGAGTTTGTAGATAATTGAAAAAAAAATGTCAGAAAATAATTCTTACCCTTACTTACTACATGTGATGTACTTTGACATTTTCTATTCTGATTCATTAAAAATAAACCCATTAAATTGATTTCATGGCCCACTAGTGGGTTATCATCCACAGAGTGAAAAGCAAAGCATTGTTCTGTGCATGGCAGACGAGATTATTTGAGTGGATGGAAAGAAAAGACACTTTGGTTTGATTAGGTCAAATTTACCTTCCTGTTTATACAGGAGGGGAGGAATTATGGTCCTATTTAGGATGAATTTCCAACTTTTCTGCACTAGACTCCACTCCTCAGTATGATATGTATTTGCATTCTGCCAGGTCTTGGGGAGCAATCATTTTTGTTCAAATATAATATCAAAAGTGAGTGGGAATGTCTCAGAAAGTCTTTTGACAGCTGAAACAGTGAAACAATAAATCAGCAGTATGATGAAAGCCTGCACACACATAATACCTATAATAATCAGTAGAAGCATAGCAGAAATGGGGGGGGGGGAGAAACTTAGTTCAATTACACAGTAAGGTTACTTACTTCAAAGTCAGCAGAGTGTTGTAAGGTTATACATATTGTTAAGGTTAATTGCATCTATTCAGAATGCATTTGAATCTGAAACAAAAGCTTAACAGGAAAAGAAAAATCATCAAAGGGAGAAGACTGTATTTGAAGGGTCTGTTCTATATCAGAGAATCAGCCAATGATGGTTCCTTTGTTCTGTAATGTTGGTAACCATTCCCCTCTCCCCTAAACACTTAAAAGGCAATTTATTAAAGTCTGGAACAAAAACTGACCATTCAGGTATGACCTAAATCAAATCCCTTATGATTATACAGTGAAAGTGACAAAAAGATTCAAGGGATTAGATCTCATAGACAGAGTGCCTGAAGAACTATGGATGGAGGTTTGTGACATTGTACAGGAGGCAGGGATCAAGACCATCCCCAAGGAAAAGAAGTGCAAAAAGGCAAAATGTCTGCCTGAGGATGCCTTACAAATAGCTGTGAAAAGAAGAGAAGTGAAAGGCAAAGGAGAAGAGGAAAGATATACCCATTTGAATGCAGAGTTCCAAAGACTAGCAAGAAGAGATAAGAAAGCCTTCCTCAGCGATCAATGCAAAGAAATAGAGGAAAACAACAGAATGGGAAAGACTAGAGATCTCTTCAAGAAAATTAGAGATGCCAAGGGAACATTTCATGCAAAGATGGGCTCAATAAAGGACAGAAATGGTATGTACCTAACAGAAGCAGAGTATATTAAGAAGAAGTGGCAAGAATACACAGAAGAACTATACAAAAAAAAAAAAAAAATCTTCATGACCCAGATAATCGCGATGGTGTGATCTCTCACCTAGAGCCAGACATCCTGAAATGCAAAGTCAGGTGGGCCTTAGAAAGCATCACTATGAACAAAGCTAGTGGAGGTGATGGAATTGCAGTTGAGCTATTGCCAATCCTAAAAGATGATGCTGTGAAAGTGCTGCACGCAATATGCCAGCAAATTTGGAAAACTCAGCAGTGGCCACAGGACTGGAAAAGGTCAGTTTTCTTTCCAATCCCAAAGAAAGGCAATGCCAAAGAATGCTCAAACTACTGCACAATTGCACTCATCTCACGCTAGTAAAGGAATGCTCAAAATTCTCCAAGCCAGGCTTCAACAGTACATGAACCATGAACTTCCAGATGTTTAAGCTGGATTTAGAAAAGGCAGAGGAACCAGAGATCAAATTGCCAACATCTGCTGGATCATGGAAAAAGCAAGAGAGTTCCAGAAAAACATCTATTTCTGCTTTATTGACTATACCAAAGCCTTTGACTGTGTGGATCACAAGAAACTGTGGAAAATTCTGAAAGAGATGGGAATACCAGACCACCTGACCTGCCTCTTGAGAAATCTGTATGCAGGTCAGGAAGCAACAGTTAGAACTGGACATGGAACAACAGACTGGTTCCAAATCGGGAAAGGAGTACGTCAACCCTGTATGTTGTCACCCTGCTTATTTAACTTAAATGCAGAGTACATCATGAGAAATGCTGGGCTGGAGGAAGCACAAGCTGGAATCATGATTGCCGGAAGAAATATCAATAACCTCAGATATGCAGATGAGATCACCCTATGGCAGAAAGTGAAAAAGAACTAAATAGCCGCTTGATGAAAGAGGAGAGTGAAAAAGTTGGCTTAAAGCTCAATATTCAGAAAACTAAGATCATGGCATCTGGTCTTGTTACTTCATGGCAAATAGATGGGGAACAGTGGAAACAGTGACAGACTTATTTTTTGGGGCTCCAAAATCACTGCAGATGGTGACTGCAGCCATGGAATTAAAAGACACTTGCTCCTTGGAAGACAAATTATGACTGACATAGACAGCATATTAAAAAATGGAGAGATTACTTTGCCAACAAAGGTCTATCTAGTCAAGGCTATGGTTTTTCCAGTGGTCATGTATGGATGTGAGAGTTGGACTATAAAGAAAACTGAGATCCAAAGAAATGATGCTTTTGAACTGTGGTATTGGAGAAGACTCTTGAGAGTCCCTTGGACAGCAAGGAGATCCAACCAGTCCATCCTAAAGGAAATCAGTCCTGAATATTCATTGCAAGGACTGATGCTGAAGCTGAAACTCTTAATACTTTGGCCACCTGATGTGAAGACCTGTCTCATTTGAAAAGACGCTGAAGCTGGGCAAGATTGAAGGCAGGAGGAGAAGGGGACGACAGAGGATGAGATAGTTGGATGGCATCAGCAACTCAATGGACATGAGTTTGAATAAACTCCAGGAGTTGGTGATGGACAGGGAGACCTGGCGTGCTGCTGTCCATGGGGTCGCGAAGAGTTGGACACGACTGAACGACTGAACTGAACTGACAAAAACTGAAGCCATTTGCCATCTTTAAAACTCACGGGCTAGTATTATCCAGTGTTTGTTTTACTAGGGAGCCAGTGAGAGCAAATATCCTGGGCTACCTAGGATTTTAAGAAAATCTGAACCCCTGCTTTAAGAAATACTTAAATGTTTTCTCATTTAAAAATCCTTGGAATATATTTTTCATGGCTGGAAAAGTAAAGTTGTATCTGCTTGTTATAAAAATCTAAACTACATCAGGAATTCCCTGACAGTCCAGTGGTGAGGACTGAGCACTTTCACTGCTGTGTCCCAGGTTCAGTTCCTGATCCGGGAACTCAGATCCCACAAGTTATGTGGTATAGCCAGAAAAAAAAGTACCACCCCCCCCCCAACCCCAGAATAAAAAAACTGAACATTACTAAACTAATATAGAAAGGAAAAATCCCTTGCCATTCAGAACCTCAGAAATAAACAAGCTGTTGATGTAAGGACCTCTTTAATGTAGGTTGTGCTTTTTCACTTTTTACACCAAGTAGAAAGTCTTAGAGCCATTATGCCCTTCAATTTCTACTGCCAATTGAAGGTGAGAAAAATAATGTCTTATATATAATTATTATGATTGCATATAATAAAATAGATATCTCTAAACAGGTATCTGAAGCATTGATGGCTTTGTTTCTCTCCTATAGAATAATTCTGAAGGTGAGTAGTCTAGGGCTGATAATAGTACAAATAATAGGCAACCTTAATAGAACTTTTGTTATTTCCTAGCTTTATTCTAAACACTTTATACTCTAAGTGATGGATACTTGTTATCCCCATTTTACAGGTGAAATAATAGAAAAACTAGGCAATTTGCTCAAAGTTATAGCTAGAAAGTAACAGAATTAGGGTTCAAAGCCGGGCAATTTGGCAATGGATTACCACTAGTGTGGTGGTTTTACAGTTACAGGGCACCAGATCACTTCTTTCTGCTCTGCTATTTCTGAGGCATGTCGTCTATATCCAAGTTGCCTCACTGACCAAGATGGTTGCCTGAGCACCAGCTACCACTTCAACCATCCAGGAAGGGGGGAAGGCAACAAAATACCTTTCCTGTCCATCTGTCTTCACTTAATGGAGCTTTCCTAGAAATCCTTCTCAATGGCTTCCCTTATATCTCAGTTTGCTAAACAATCACACGTCATGTTTGACTATAAAGAAGGTTGGAGACTATAGTCTTTACTGGGCACATTATTAACCTGAATAATACAGGAGTGCTTTTAGGAAGGAGGTGGTGAGAATGAATGGGTAGGTAGGCCAGCATATTGTCTGGTTTAGGCATTAAGGAGAGTCAAGCATATGAGCAGAAATCAATCATATGATCAAACTATTGCAGGAACTTCTCAAAATGCAAATGGGATATCTAAGGAAGAAAAATTTTAATGTAGTCCACATTACTGTTCAGAGTATTGATTTTAGAGAACTATTAAGGGTTTTCTTCTGGATGATGTTCTGTGCAATCTTTGTTTTATGCCTTGTACATTCTGCAGGATTATAATAGTGAACAGTTGAAATAACTGAAATGGTTAAGTGAGTGGTTATATCAATGATGCATCGATGTTGTGAAATATTATGTAACCATTTAATATTAAGCTTCTTATGTGCATAATCGGAAAAACCACTTACAAGTGAAAGCAGCATATAAAATTGGACTTTAGATATGACTGCTAAGTCTGCTAAGTCACTTCAGTCGTATCCGACTCTGTGCAACCCCATAGGCGGCAGCTCACCAGGCTCCCCCGTCCCTGGGACTCTCCAGGCAAGAACACTGGAGTGGGTTGCCATTTCCTTCTCCAATGCATGAAAGTGAAAAGTGAAGGGGAAGTCGCTCAGTCGTGTCCGACTCTTAGTGGCCCCATGGACTGCAGCCTACCAGGCTCTTCTGTCCATGGGATTTTCCAGGCAAGAGTACTGGAGTGGGGTGCCATTGCCTTCTCCGAGGCTTGCTTACTACCTGCTTTAAAAATGGTGGATTCCACAATTCAGTGTTCCTCAGCTGCAATGCAAACACTTTGTGTGTGTGCAACATCCATCATGTTAACCTGAAAAGAGAGAGACAGAGACCAGACATAAATATACTAATGCGGATGCTGTGCTATGAGTAATAGAGTCCTTTGTCTCTGACTCAGGAGTCTTGTCCTCTGTCAGCATCCATGACATAGTAATAGCCTGTTAGGCAAATATTTGCTTATAGGTAGGCTCCAGGCAATGAGCGACTTCACTTTCACTTTTCACTTTCATGCATTGGAGAAGGAAATGGCAACCCACTCCAGTGTTCTTGCCTGGAGAATCCCAGGGACGGGGGAGCCTGGTGGGCTGCCGTCTATGGGGTTGCACAGAGTCGGACATGACTGAAGCTACTTAACAGCAGCAGCAGCAGCAGCAGGCTCCAGTCACATCCCAGACCTGACATCTCTGTCCTCTGAAAATGTGAGTGTCTTGTAGTTTTTTACTGAGGAAGCAACTTAAAACATTTTTAAGTATTCTTACCAACTGGCCCTCATCTCTGCTTCCATCATATGGTTTTTGGTCTCTTAAAGACGGCAAGTCTCTATAGTATTATGTGTGTTTTAAGTGAAGAAGCATCACATCTTTCAGCTCTGTGCTATATGATTATCTGGGTAAGATAGTAATCTGAAGCTGGAGTACATACCACGTCATGTGCCCTAATCAGGTGGGATTGCCTCCGCCTGACAGAGGGGGCACTCTTCTGATTTGCGTCAGTTTACCGCCTCTCACTAAGCCATGAGTCTACATGAGGATCCTGGGTGGAGATACGTGTGTGTGTCCCTCTTTCTGCTTTCCATAAAGGTGTATTATGAACAAAGGCCCTGGTGTCCTGATGGTCTCTTATCTTTTCTGTCTGGGTGCCTATGCTGCCAGCCTTCTGGACATCGGTTCAGCCCTCCATCAGAAGCTATGAGAGAACTAACCAGCCTCACATCAGCCTCTTGGGTGTGCAGACAAAGTCCTGGGCTCTTCAGACTCTGAGACTAAAGAGAATTCACTAGTCCTTCCACACCAGGGATGTGGAATATGGGTCAGGGCTGATGTGACAGGCTAGGGATCAAGGATGATTTACTCAGCCTGATCTTGTCATTTTTTTTTTTTTTAACTTAGGAATATGGTTTCTTTACAAAAGAACTCTTGAAAACCTGAGTGCCCTATAAGTTGACTCACATTGGTTAAAAACATATGCTTGAGTCCTGTGCTGAAAACCATGTTTTAAAAACCAATATGGAAAACCGTATCTAGAAATTAAACATCCAGTGCCTTTGTATAGTTTTCTTTCTTTCTTTTTGGCCATGCTGGGTCTTCGTTGTCGTACAGGCTTTTTCTCTCGTTGCGGTGCGTGGGCTTCTTGTCACGGCTTCTCTCGTTGGGCTCTGGATCAACAGGCTTCGGGAGTTGCAGCTCATGGGCTTAATTGCTCTGAGGCATGTGGGATCTTCCCGGACCAGGAATCGAAGCTGTGTCTTCCGCATTAGCAGGTGGATTACTTACCACTGAGCCACCAGGGAAACCCCTATCCACCACGTTTGATTAGCCAAAAAATTTTTCGTTCTTTCAGTGTCCCCCAAAGGTAAGATTTTCTTGAACTATGAAAACCTCAAACCAGCTTTTTATAGGACAGTAAACTTTGTGTCTACTGTTCTGCTTTATCTGTTTGTGATGTAATCTCTTTCTGAATTTTTGCTTGTGACTACATTCCTTTTTCAGTCAAATTGGTGTTGTTCCTAATTAGAAATTTAAATTACATCTGCTGTGGTTTATACACACCAGGGGATATATTTATGTAATACTTTTATCCAGCCCAGATAGTCTTCATAACTTCAACAAAACATTTTTTTCATAGAGTGCTTATTGATGAGACCTTATTAAAAACATGCAAGAATGTACACCAGAGAGACAGTGGTGTGGCTTAGGAGAGAGCTCACAAGGCAAAGAGTTCTTAAATATATATATTTTAATGGTACAGAAAAACATTTTCCCCTTGTCGCATGCTAATCTTTATACGTTCTCCCTTAGTATATCTCATGGATATGGGCTGTTGGAAAGTGAGAATAATCTTACAAATGGAGATGTTTCATTAAATTTCAATGAGGTAATTAAGGAAACTCATTTTCAAAGATATACATTTATTTCAGTGGCTTTTGAATGTTGCTTAATCAGAAAATGACTGGAATACTAAATATAGTTAGGTTGGGCTTGTCTCCATCAGCAGCTTTGAGAGTCAGGCTGTTGAAAGGGATGACATGGAGGTTAAAACAGCGGAGGCCCTTGCTGTGGGTGGAAACTAATTGGCTGAAAACATGAATAAGTTATACTTGTTATTCATGTCAAGGAAAAGCCAAGAGAGCAGGGATGAATATTTGTGTCTACCCAGGCATTAGGCTGTGCCACAGGATATTAAAAAATAAAAAGTCAATCCTTAAGCACCTCTTCCTACAGGAAGGAAGAGGGATAGAGGCTTCATTACTTGGCCAGTGCTTTCTTCTGAATATTATGTTTCAGCTTTGACATTTTCAGCCAATAAAATACTGCTAAGAAGGTTGCTAAGGAATTCTTTAACATAAAACATTTATTACTTGGACCACTGTCCTTGAGCCCAGGGTTATGTTTAAATGTTTTCAGTTAAAAGCTTCTGATTTCAAGGCTGCTGCTGCTGCTGCTGCTAAGTCGCTTCAGTCGTGTCCGACTCTGTGCGACCCCAGAGACGGCAGCCCACCAGGCTCCCCCGTCCCTGGGATTCTCCAGGCAAGAACACTGGAGTGGGTTGCCATTTCCTTTTCCAATGCATGAAAGTGAAAAGTCAAAGTGAAGTCGCTCAGTCGTGTCTGACTCTTCACGACCCCATGGACTGCAGCCTACCAGGCTCCTCCGCCCATGGGATTTTCCAGGCAAGAGTACTGGAGTGGGGTGCCATTGCCTTCTCCGGATTTCAAGGCTAGAGAATTCTTTTCTCATGGCCCTGTTCTGAGTCTGGGTACTTGTCAGCTACCTATGTTGGCCATAGATTGACCGTAGTCTTATTTAATCCTAAGACTAAAGATTCTATGTGATGTTGTCATGCTGCTGCTAAGTCCCTTCAGTTGTGTCCGACTCTGTGCGACCCCATAGACAGCAGCCCACTAGGCTCCCCTGTCCCTGGGATTCTCCAGGCAAGAATGTTGTCATACTTAATTAGATTAGATATTGTAGAATAAAATCTTTTACAAACTGTTTTTTTTTCTTTTCAAACCTTTCCTGAAAATTTCATAAGAGAGATTCATGGAATTTGGAAAATTCTCTATAAAGCTTCTCTTAGCAAACATCCTTGTGGTCTGCTCTGATGGTTTCATGAATTGTTCCTAAGTGTGCATGCTCAGTTACTCAATTGTGTCCAACTCTTTATGACCCCATGGACTGTAGCCCTCCAGGCTCCTCTGTCCTTGGGATTCTCCAGGCAAGAATACCGGAGTGAGTGAGCTGCCATTTCCTTCTCCAGGGGATCTTCCTGATCCAGGGATCAAACCAGAGTGTCTTATAAGTCTCCTGCACTGGCAGGTATAAGCTCTGTTAAAGGGGTTGTATCTGTTTTTTTGGTATCTCTCCTCTCTCCTCATAAGTCCCTAACACACAAGACCATAGTGGGTGCTGAGTTACATTTACTTCCTTTGTTTGGAAGTCTATCAAGAGGCCAAAGTTAAGGACAGTCATATTTGATGTTTTCTACTTTGAAATGAATGTTTACCTCCAGACACCCCCCTGGTTTAAGTCAAAAGTGCTAGGTTTGAGTCTCAACACAATTGCTTAAAAAAACCTTATGATTTTTGGCATATGATTTAACCTCTATGTCTTTATCAGTATTTATGAATCCTTCAATTCCCTTTTGGGGCTTCCCAGGTGGCTTAGTTTGGTAAAGAATCCGCCTGCCAATGCAGGAGCTTCAGGAGACGTGATTTCAACCCCTGGGCCAGGAAGATCCCCTGGAGGATGAAATGGCAACCCACTCCAGTATTCTTGCGTGGGAAATTTCACGGAGAGAGAGGAGCCTGGTGGGCCACAGTCCATAGGGTCGCAAAGAGTCAGACACGACTGAGCGACTGAGCATGCACGCACAATTCCCTTTTAGTCCAAGTATTTGAAGACAGCTTGATTGATCTACATCCCTGCTTCTCAAAGTGTGGTCCCCAGGTCCAGAACATCATCATCATCTGGGAATTGTTAAAAAGGCAAGTTATAGGCTCCTCCATCCCCCACATACCGGTTGAATCAGAAACTCAACATTTTATAAACCCTCCAGGTGATTCCGATGCATGTTAAAGTTTAAGAACTACTGATTTGCAGTGTAGTCAAACCCCTGGTATGTTGAGAAGCTCCATACCACCATGTGAGGGGATCCTGAGGCTTCTGCAGTCATTTCTTCCTTGGCATTTAAATCCAGCACCTCATGTTTCATCTTTAAGGCCCTGCAGAATGGCTCACTGTTGCATCATATTCAAGTCTGCAGGTATGAACTGCAGCTCTCAAGCTTCTATCAAGGGTGGCCACTTGAGTGAAAAATCTTTCTGAGGGTGAACAAAAAATATGCAATGGACAAGGGATTAATTTCCAGTGGCGGCCTCCTAATTTTGTATTCATCACGTTGTACGTTTGTGAGGCTACACAGGCAACGTCTGCTGATATCCGTTAGGTAGTTGGGCACCCAGCAGCCACATTTGCATGCAGAGGGGGTCACACACCTCCCGTGTACAAGTCTAAAATTAAAGCGCAGTTTGAAGCTGGCTGAAGGCTCACTGCTAGGAAAATAATGAGATAAGGAAGAAACGGGTTCTGTTAATCAGCACTTTTGGCCTCTACTGTTCAATCTTTGCTAATTTGTCCTTTGAAACGGTACAGTCTGTGTTGGACGGAGACTTCTAAGCGTATCTGGGCTTTTTTTTTTAAAGGCCGACGTTTATAAGCTGATTGTATTTATCCATAACATTTCCCCTCACACTGTACCCATATGTGTGCTGCATTCGGTTGCTGTGTTATGTTTTTGCTGTATGAAATAGTCATACTTTTGTGGGATTACATGCATCATGACAAAGAAGAGCCACCGCAGCACAGACTCACAGACTGGGGTCTGTGGTATCATTTCAGTTCAGTCCACATTCATCAAGCAGCTACTTTGTGCCAGGGGCTGGGCATATACAGATCAATCAAGTGGAGTTTCTGCCTGCAAAAGCTCACAATGTTTGAACAACTCCTTGTATCTCAGTGCTGAATATTTTTGCCTAATTGAAGTTTCCCCTAATTCCCACTCCCTCCCCACCCGCCCATCCTGTGCCCAGTGAACTGAAGTGACTCTTGGCTTCTCTGAGCTCCTGATTATGCTCAACCTGTGTCCCCAGTAAAATGAGGGGCCCAGTGGACCCCTGCCTGGAAGTCAAAGCCCCAAAACCCAAGACTGTGGCCATCTGGCCACTCAAATGGGTCATTAAGAAGAGGTTGTCTGCATTGAAATGGCCCCTACACCCAGTTTGCGGCAATGAAAAAGGAGCGTGCCCTATATTCCCAGTGTGGGTGACATGGGAGAATGCCAGTCATCTCAAGTGGATGTGCCCGTGAGGGCCACCGGGAGGAACAGTGGAGTCCTACGGTTTACCGAGAGCTAATGGTGAAGTAGTCACTTGTCAGGCTTCACCAACTGCTCTATATTTCCATATTGGGCCATGTGTTCTTGTTTTACTTTGACAACTAGATTGTAAGCTCCTGGAGAACATGGGTCTTTAGAGAATGATTATTTTTCATAGTACCTATTTGATGGCGATGATCATAAATACAGTACATTATCACAAAGAATATCTGGTGGCTTATATGCATTAATAATTTCTCATGGGGACTTCCCTGGTGATCCAGTGGCTAAGATTCTGTCCTCGCAATGCAGGGAGCCTGGGTTTGATCCCTGATCAAGGAACTAGATCCCACATGCTGCAACTAAGTTCTGATGTAGCTAAATAAATATTTTAAAAAAAATTTCTCCCGGTAATTGATTTTTTTCTCTTCTTTCTAGCACAGGTGCATATACCTTGATAGCACCAAATGAAAAACGAAGAAATGAGATACAACAGAGTATGTATATTATTTAACACTCAAAATACTGCTCATTTTCTTAGTAGAATTGGCTTGCATTGGTCTGAAGAATTTTTAGTTTCTGATCTGTATAGACTCACTGGAGCTCATTTTTTTCCTTTTTAAGTTTTGGCAGTTTTAATTATACCTTTTAAAACTATTTTATTGTTAATGCTTCTAAATTTCTTTCTCTATGCTAATAGCAGAACTCATTGCGTAATCATAAATCTGAGGTTTCTATTGCAATTAAACAATTTCACACCTATTGCCAACCGACCTATCAAGTTCCTGCAAAATTGGGCTTACTTCAGATATCTTTACAGGACTAGGAACACTTTTGAAAGGGACAAGTGATACATGAAATAGATTATAAAATAATCTTTTTCCTGGATCTGTTCCATTCCTTCTTAATGGAATTTTTCTTTAGTTTCTGTGCTCGTTTAATTTTGTAACCAACAGAGTCTAACCTCAGCTGTTTTTATTGGTGACTTCACTTTCCTTCTCTAGATTGTAAGCTCTTTGAGGGCAGGGCTACATCTTGCTTGTTTTTGTGCTCCTTGTACCTAGCGGACATACAACACGATTAATGTAGTGTTAATGTTACGGTAAAATAAGGGCTGCTGTTTAAAGAGACAGCATTAATATTTTCGAGTTAGGAGGAGAACTAAAGTTCATTTCATTCACAGAGAAGTTTCTGAGGCTTGTTCAAGTCAGCTATGGGGCTAGCACTGAGATCTTGTGCTCTCCATTCCTGATCTTCCTAGGAAATTTGATTTTGTAATGACTGATGAACATAAGGACACAGCAGGAAGGCAGCTCTCTAACGGTCTCCACTGGACGAGTAGCCTCCTGGGTGGTGTATCTGAGTCTGTGCAGAGTGTGACCGTCACAATTGTGCAGACGTGGTGACTGTGGGTACTGCCTGCAGTTGACCAGTGGAATCCCAGAGATTCTGGCATCTTACATGTTTCTTATTTAAATGGTTAACAGGAATTTAAGCTTCAGTGTGGTCTGGATTTTTGAGATGTTTCAGAAGTTGTTTTTTTTTCCTCTAATAATTAAAAAATATAAATGGATGTTTGAAATAATCATGTCTCATGAGACACCTTGGAAAAAACAGAACTAGTATCTCTGGTGCCCCCTGCTGCCAGTCAGTGTATACTTGGGGAATTGGGCACTGCTCCACAGGGAGTAGGCTCAGCTCAGTGGGCCCAGGTAGTAGGAATTGGAGAGCCCTCATTCCTCACGGTTACAGTGATCTTGGGGAATATTTAAAATGCAGCAGATACAGGCATCAGAATTCTACGGGGGCTTATGTTTACTGTGTGTGCAAAGTTCTTATTGCCACATGAATGTTTTGCATACACCCTATAGGAAACTTTTAACATTAAATGATGTGCGCTTGGTCGCTTCAGTCGTGTCCAACTCTCTGTGACCCTATGGACCATGGCCTGCCAGGCTCCTCTGTCCATGGAATTCTCTGGGCAAGAATACCGGAGTGGGTTGCCATTTCCTTCTCCAGGATTAAATGATGTAGGGTTTGAAAAATGCCAGGATGCGAGGAAGAACTAAACTTCTTTATTTAGCAGGAGTTTATCTTGGTTTCACATCTGTACTTCTGTGTCAGCTCTTGGAGAGAAAGTGCCTTAGGGTGACCCCAAGGGGTTAGGACTGGGTGGTGGCTTCCTTTCCTGGATATCTCGCCCACTCATGCCCGCATGTAGTTAAATGTCCATCTCAAGGGAGCAGTTTCCTTTTCACACTCTAATAATTGATGATTTCATATTTCTCACCTGACTTAGTGGCTGCGAAAGAGCTGGAGGAACTGGAAAGGTGGAAGAAACAACAAAGGGAGAAGTCCATTAACCTACCGCCCGTGACGCTAGGTAAGCCAGCAAGCCAGTTGCTTGAATGTAGGAGGACAGGGCCGCCCAACAATCTGCTTAGCACCTTGCCCACATCTGTCTTTCAGTGTCCGTTATAGGTCATTGAGTCATTGTGCTGCTTGGAATGAAATGCATTTAAAGTCAAAATATACATTTAAAGTCAGAAGTATGCAGGTAAACCGTTGTTTCTGACTCTCTGCAAATAGCAAACAGATGATGCCACAGTTATGGGGGAATAAGAAGATGGCTTAATTGCCAAATAATTTACAGCCTCTTAGTTGATCAGCTCTGAAGAAATCTTACCTAGGGCGTCGCATATGCCTCGTCATAGCTCTTACTCCCATCCTGATTAGTGCTATCACAAGCATATTAATCATGGCAGTTAACTGGTTATGGGAGAAAAAATTGGAGGGTCAATTCTGACAGTAAGATGTCAGTGGGCTGGGGACACGGGGTAGGTATAGAGATAATATCATCTGTGTTTTCATTTGCAAATAGAGACTTTGGGGCCTCTGGAGCATGCGGCAGTGTGATAAATTGCATGGGCTGCTTCTGCCCGGCGTTTGACTCACTCACCAGGGAAGTCCTCTCATGCGAAGCATTCACATCTTCTCTCTGCCAGCAGCAGCTGGGAGCTTCAAGGGCTGGACGCGCCGTTCCCACAGGTTTAGTTTGCACAAATGTGGTAGAATCAGGGGCCACTGACTCTCACAGTAGTTTGCAAGAAGTACTTTTTCCAAGATGTCGGTAGAAATAAGCTCATTTGGTGATTGTGTACAAGCAATAGCATTATCATTATCATCCCACTGTATTTCATGAATGGGGTTCATCTCATGTCACCTTTATGCTGAAGAAGCTGCATTTGAGGGGTACAACCTGGAGGACAGCTCTGTCTTTCCTAACTGGCCCCCTCACACTAGCTATCTGGGTCTGTTTTTTTCCCCTATGTTCTTTGGATGAAATTAGATCTTTGTGGTCTTTCTCAAATAATAAAGTTGTCCAGCTAATTCTAGGCATAAAACAGTGTCTTTTCAGTAAGTTCAGCCCTAAATACTGGTCATGACTCTATTGCTAATAGAGATTAAAGCTTCTTCCCTGTTCCAGCCCGGGCCTGCTTTCCTTTTTTTGCCATGCCACATGGCATGTGGGATCTAGTTCCCCACCGGGGATCAAACCCCTGCCCTCTACAGTGGGAGCATAGAGTCCTAACCACTAGACCACCAGGGAATTCCCATCCTGGGCCTATTTTGGATAGAAAGTTGGCAAAAGAAATGAGTGTGGCTGAATTTTTCTCTATTGACTCCTCGGTTTCTCTGTTGATTCCTCCTCCTTGTGGGTCAAAGGAAGAAGAAGAGATTATGGTCTCTCTTGCACCGATACCAGTTTCCTCAAGTTTTGGGGTGTTTTTGCTGTGCATCTCATCCCTGGGGTCCTTGAAGTTCTTCAGAGACCCCCTTTTGCTCGCCGTCCATCTCTCACCTGGCTTTCCCTGATGTAGATGATACTTTTCTGCTGTTGGCTCCTGGTAGCTAGACTACCTTTGTAGAGCTCCATTGTGCCTATGGAGTTGTCCACAGGGGCAAGTCCCTTTTAAAGTGGCTTTAGATTGGCATTCTCTTTCATGACAGCCAGACTGGGAGTGTGGGAAACACTTGTGCACTCTTCCCACAGACTCTGGGAATACAGGCCATTTGCCCTGTGGCCACTTCTTCTTGATGACCAGTCTGAGTAGCCACTTGAGGACAGCCGTGTGCCTTCTGGCACTGTCTTTCCTATGCATGGGTCCCTCAGTCTTCTGGGGACACAGCTTGAGCTCTTCAAATGATTTTCATTAAATCTCTCTTACTCACATTGAAGATGTGAAGATTCTTCCTTCCCCAAACACATACTCAGAGAAGATGAAATTCACAAAGACATCTTTTCTCTGATTTCTACCTCCCTTTGACCTAGCTAACCTCTTTTACAGGCTGAAAGTAGTTGCCAATTAATGTTCCCCAAACTGGTTTTAAGTTACCCCCTTGCAGATCCTGCTTAGGGAGCTAAGCACTTGCCTTGGGTATTTGGAGATGTTGGTGTCTATTGTCTTGGGGTCTTAAGCAAAAATGATCAGGAGTTCTGGTATTTGGTGTGTCTAGGAATGGTCAAGAGAAAGAGGGCACAGTAGAAAAGAGTTCTGGGATGTATTAAACTTTGAGATGAGTTTTAAAGGAAAACCTGTAAATGCTTAGACATCTGATTTTCTCCATTTTTAAAATTCTCAACTCCTCTATTTCTCTACCCCTTAAAATGTTGGAATGGTTCTAGGAGATACTAAAATTAGCTGTAACATTAGATAAAAGCTTCAATAGGCCTCACTGTTTCTTTCCTTAGGGCCAGGACCAAACAGGTATTATACGTCTTTTGGGACTCAGAAGTCTCTATGGTGTCTTTAACTGTTCAATTATAAAAACTATGATGAATGCAAATTGTTTTAATGCATCTTCTGTGTAGGTGAATCTTTCATAGAACTGACACTTTTAGTGACCAAAGCACCAGAGAATTATTTCAAAGCAATCTTTAAAATATGCACGCCAAGCTTGCATAAACACTGAGAACTCCCTAAACAGTAATTTTTAGATGATTGTCAAGCTGCAAGGATTTCTGGCCCCTGGTTGTTATAGGTTTAAGAGAGAGCAGATGAATAATCTAACATCCATATTTTTTCTCTTGAATACCTAAAGAAAGAACAATAAATAATATGGATTGACCATTAATTTTACCTAGAATATTCCCACTGTACTTAAAAATTGGGTTATAAAGACTGTATACTTGTCTCATGGCAAGACCTCTCAGGGTTTCCTGAGCTTTGCTACTTGAATACAGGGCAGTAGAATCAATAGAAGAAAAACATTGGAAACATCATTGATTATCATCTTTATTAGGTTAAGAAATGGTCATACTCTAGCAGGAAGAGTGTTCTAGAATTTCCAAAGCACTATTTCTTATTTAGCATGGACCTTCACGTGTGATTTCAGTCTATGTAAAAACTTGAATACCTACATGATTGAAAAAACCCTCATAGCATTGTCCTTTTACTGGGGGAATGTGGCCTTATCTTTCTTTTATGCAATTACTGATGTTTAATGTCTCACTTGAAAAAATTGGTTAAGTTACCGAATCAAATTTGGGTCTGCTTGCCCCTGTGCAGTAAAGCTAGTCTACTGACACAGCTTTGTGAGGTCAAGTGCAGTGTTTATTGTAAGGCATCAGCCAAGGAGTTGGAGACAAATAGTGCTTAGAAAACTTGAACTCCCCGAAGGGTTTCAAGAAAGCATTTCTAAAGGCCAGGGGAGGGAGGGGAGTCACAGAGTATATGATCGGATTGTGCACAATTCTGACTGGTTGATGGTGAGATCCTAGGACGGTATCACAGGGGTTAACATTATCAATCCTTAGGCTCCAGTGGGCTTGGGGGCTACATGCTGTAATCACAGAGTTAACTTCTTCCATTTTTAGCATCTATAAAACAACTCAGGAAAATGTACATCAGATACTATATTATCTAGGTACTTCAGAGAGGAGCTAAAGTAGAGGATATGAGGATATGAGAGAAGGTTCTATCCTGAGGTCTTCCTGAGGGGTCTTGCCCAGTTACAATTTCCCCCTTTTTTTTGAGATTCCTTAAGCTTGAGGAGAACAGGTGTTGGACAAAAAAGGGAATAATGTTTTGGATGGAGAGGTTAATCATAAACTCAGCAGAGGAACTAGGTTTGAGGGGGACTCAATTTCAGTTAGCCCCTTGTTTCCAGTGGTATGAAAATGTTAAAGAAACACGTGGTGTAGACTTATCATGTATTTAATTAGTCTTTGATGGCTGACATTTCAGTTTAACATTCACGTTTCACCTTTGTGACTTTTTTCCTTAGGGGGAAGCCAATCAGAGGCTGAAGTCAGGCGGAGACAACAGCTTCAACTGATACAATCTAAATACCAGAAGAAGGTCAGAATCCATCTCTTTTAGCTTAAATTTGGCAAGAAATTAGAGCACCAGCACTTTGAAAATAACCATGAAATAACACAGTAACTTTACCAAAAAGCATAAAACCTTGAAACAAATTGCAAAAGAAAATCTCAAAAATCAAAAAATCGAGATGTGAGAAGTGAAGGGATAAATACTGTGAATTCTCACCCAAGCTGTGTATCAGTCAGTGGGACCTTGGTAAGGGAATTTCTCCCACCCCAACCCCAGTTTAAGTCTCTACTATGGTTTGAATATTTGATTCCAGGAGCACAGACTTGTTTACTACATTCCCATCATGAAAGCATGGAAGTAGTACGAAAAAAAACAATGATTTTTTTTTTTTTTTTAACAAGGAACTCAGGTTTTTTTTTTGGTTTTTGGTTGTATCATGCAGTTCCAACCAGGGATTGAACCTGTGTCCCTTGCACTGCAAGGCAGGCTCTTAACCACTGGACTGCCAAGGAAGTCCCTGAAGTCTGAGTTAAATACTAAGGAAAAATTATCTGCCCTTTCTTCTCCCTAACCTAGGCTGGTGGTAGGGGTGGTTTGGGGCCAGGGAAGACAGAGAAACAGATATCAAGGTAGAAACACAGAGAAATTTCATGGACAGCAGATATAGCTTGACCATTTTTTGTGATCTAAGTAGCCTGCAGAACCAACCTATAATCATGGTGTGCTATAGCACAAACAATACTGTAATTTGCCTTTCATCATAATTTTGTGTTCCAGGGGTTCAGGCGGAAAAATAGTAACTGCTTTTTGTCCTCTGTACTCTCAATACAATTTAGCTAAAAAAAGAAGAATGTGTAAGAATCAAGAAGGAAGCTGAAGAAGCTGAAATCCAAAAAATGAGGGCAGCTCAGAGAGAGAAGGTAAGAACTGGAGAAGATGGTAAGCTAACATTTACCTAGAGCTTTTGATGTGCCAGGTTCCCACATTGTTCATATACAAAGTGTTTAATCCTCACAAGAGCCTGTGAAGTATATAATATTCTTGTTGTCCAAGTTTGCAAATGGAACTGACAATTCAGTCACTCAGTCATGTCCGACTCTCTGTGACCCCATGGACAGAGGATCAGAGGACTCGCCCAAGGACTCACAGCCAGTAAATAGAAGAAGTAGGATTCAAATCCAGACTGACTGGTCTCAGAGCTAGTGTTATTTTTTTTTAAGTAATTTTATTTTCTTTATCGGCCATACCGCATGGCATATGAGATCTTAGTTGTCCAACCAGGAATCACACTCATGCCCCCTCCATTAGAAGCATGGAATTTTAACCATGGGACCACCAGGGAAGACCCAGCTCTGGAATTCATTGTCTTCACACTCTCTCACCTTCTCAGGTGGGTGATCAAAAGAGTAGCTGTGTATTTGGCCAGAAGGCACAGCAACTAGTAACGATGGCCGCCAGTGGTACACATCATGTGTATGTACAAATATTGAACTTTCCAGGCTAAATGTTAAATAGGAGAACATGTCTTTCTCACGGGTAAAAGAAAAAGCATGCGTTTGCATTTCAGTATTAGTGATATGCTGCTGCTGCTGCTGCTAAGTCGCTTCAGTCGTGTCCGACTCTGTGCAACCCCATAGATGGCAGCCCACCAGGCTCCCCCGTCCCTGGGATTCTCCACGCAAGAACACTGGAGTGGGGTGCCATTTCCTTCTCCAATGCATGAAAGTGAAAAGTGAAAGTGAAGTCGCTCAGTCGTGTCTGACTCTTTGTGACCCCATGGACTGCAGCCTACCAGGCTCCTCCATCCATGGGATTTTCCAGGCAAGAGTACTGGAGTGGGGTGCCATTGCCTTCTCCGTCTTAAAGATTGGGTGTTGGTCAAACTTAAACCTGGTTACCAAGCAATAGATATCTTTACTAGTTAGAGTTAACAAAGCCCAAAGCTGATGGCTTATAGAATGCACAAGAATGTGAGTCTTCTTTCACCATGGAGCTCTTTACCTGGCTGGAGAGGTATATTTCTTGGAAGGTGTCCTCTTGTGTTGTGTGACCTTGGACAGGCCCCCACCCCTCTCTGAACTATTCCTGTAAAATGAGTCTGTAAGCTCCACGTCCTCTGTTCCCAAGGCCAGGAATATGTGTTGATATAGAAATGCTACATCCTCTAGAGATGTAGGCTCTGGGGTAGAGTTGAGATTGGACACACACACAAGGGATTGAAATGAAACGCTGGTGGTATTAAAAAAAAGAGTGTAGGCACTTTGTTTACTAAATTGGATTCAGCAATTCACTTCCAGGTCATTGGCTATTACACCTTCATTGAAAAAGATTCTCAAAATAATTCTTTTTAAAACCTCTCTCTCTCTCTCTCACTTCCTCTCTATTCTTCACTCTTTTGCATTCAAGGCCCCCCCACCCCCACCCCATTTCCTCCTTCAGAGGAAGGTTTACACTTCAGTCTCAAGATTGTAAAGGAGGTATTCCCTTTATATTCCCTTTATAACATAGTCTTTCTGCATTTCAGGTCGAACTCAGAAAATCATCAAATAATCACTGGGAACTAATTAAGAGGCTTGCAGATCCTGAAGAATTGTGTTGTGAACTCTTATCCTAAAAGTGATTTACTGGTCATTTAATACCCATAATTGGCTGGCTTGTGGGTCATTTATAGCTCGTTTCTTCGTGGTTCAAATAATGTACTGTATACTGTTTAGAAATGTTAGTGGCCAAAACAGTTTTCATTAACACCGAGTGAAAACAGCATTCCCTCCTTCTTAAGTTATGCCATGCCACTGGATGTACAGCAGCTGTTAACTACAAAAATCTGAACTGAATCGGCTTTTCTAAAATGACAGCTATAATGATTATTGGTGTAAATTTGTCTAAGAGTAAGAGATGGTGCGGAGAAGGCAGTGGCACCCCACTCCAGTACTCTTGCCTGGAAAATACCGTGGATGGAGGAGCCTGGTGGGCTGCAGTCCGTGGGGTCCTGAAGAGTCGGACACGACTAAGCGACTTCACTTTCACTTTTTACTTTCATGCATTGGAGAAGGAAATGGCAACCCACTCCAGTGTTCTTGCCTGGAGAATCCCAGGGACGGGGGAGCCTGGTGGGCTGCCGTCTATGGGGTCGCACAGAGTTGGACACGACTGAAGCGACTTAGCAGCAGCAGCAGCAGCAAGAGATGGTGAGAGAGAGTTGATGTATAGATCCTTGCCATTCAAAACTCAGTTTTTGAACCAGCAGCCTTGGCATATCACATATACAAATGCAGGAACTTCCCTGGTAGTCCAGTGGTTAACAATCTGCCTTGCAATGGGAGAGGACAAAGATTTGATCCCTGGTAGGATAATTAAGGGGCTTTCCTGGTGGCTCAGCAGTAAAGAATCTGCCTGCAATGCAGGAGACTCGGGTTCAGTCCCTGGGTCGAGAAGATCCTGTGGAGGAGGGCATGGGAACCCACTCCAGTATTGTTGCCTGGAGATTACCATGGGCAGAGGAGCCTTGGTAGGCTGCAGTCCATGGGGTTGCAAACAGTCGGACCCAACTGAAGTGACTGAGCACGCACACAGGATAACTAAGATCCCATGTGCCACAGAGCAGCTGAGCCCGAGTGCCATAACTAGAGAGGCTGTTCACTGCAATGAAGATCCTGATGCTGCAACTAAGACCCGATGTAGCCAAAGAAATAAATATTTAAAAAAAAGAAATGTAGAATCTCAAACCCCACCCCAGACCTTCTGAAACAGAACTGGCATTTTAACAAGCTTCCCAGGTGATTCTCGTGCGCATCCTGGTTTGAGGAGCCTTCATCTAAACTGCCTTGAGAGAGACAGGGCCGCCCACTCTGGCCCTTCCACAGACTTGATTTCTCTGGCTAATTGGCTCGGACTGCCACCCTGACCTAATTTTTCCTACTGTATATAAATCTGTGGCTTTCATAGTAAATGTGAGCCTATTTAGTAGCTTGTGTCAGATAAAAGAAGAATGGACATTAGCCATCTCGAAATGGCATGCTTCACATTGCCAGTGTGAAAATGGCCAAGGGAAGCGATAATGGCTGTGCTTATGGAGCATTTATTCTTTGAAATGCACAGCAGACACACACATGGACACCGGCGTACAAAACACCACCCTCCTCCCCAGGCACATGGCTGCTGTCCAGGAACGACAAGCCAAGGAGAATCCAAGCAGCCTGTTGCCTCCCGAGGACTTCCAGCTTGGCCCATTGGTCTTAACACCCCCTTGACCTTTATTTTGTCCTCTCCCGGGAGGGCCACCGGACTTCCCAGGTGGCACTAGTGGTAAAGAACCTGTCTGCCAATGCAGGAGACGTAAGAGACGTGGGTCAGGAAGATCCCCGGGAGGAGGGCGTGGCAACCCACTCCAGTATTCTTGCCTGGGAAATCCCATGGACAGAGGAGCCTGGTGGGCTACAGTCCATGGGGTTGCAAAGAGTCAGACATGACTGAAGCGATTTAGCACACATGCACGCAGGAGGGTCACCTGGGAACACCAGGTCTCTTTCTGATTGGCCACCACCTGTGTGTGAGTGAGGGGCGCGTAAACTGCATTCCCTGTATCTGGGAGGAGTTAATCCTGTGGGCTCAGGGGCACTTAGGCGAGGGCACTGGGGTGCTTCAGGTAAGCTTGTATTCCCTATTCTAGAGGACGTTGATGATGCGTGCTCTTCCAGGGGTGTGCTGGGACCTCCTTGTTGTTACATTTTTATGAGTTAGATGACTTCATGTTGGTAGATTGAAACTGACCACGAGGGGTTATTCTCACCACTAGAATCAGTAAATGCTACAAACCAACCACCCCTCCCCTCCTTGCTAGAGCTACCTGTTAAATTTATCAGCACACCACTGCTTCACCCTAAAGGAAATAAGACCTCCCTCCCTCTCTCCCATTCTAAAACTAAGCCTCAGAGGGCTGGTGGGGCGCAAAGATTCTGTGAATTATCTGGCATGTTATGTATCTGATTTAAAAGTGGATTCCAGGCAGAATAACGCCCCCTCCCCTGCTCTTCCACATCCTAATCCCTAGAATTTAGGAAGATGTGATGTTACGTGGCAAAGAGGAATTCAGTTTGCAGGTGAAATTAGGTTACTAATCAACTTACATTCAAATAGGAAGAATAGCCCACATTATTCAGGTGGTTCCAGTGTAATCATGAGGTTCCTTAAATTGGGAAGAGGGATGCAGAAAATTGAGAGCATTAAAGATATGGAGCTGCTGCTGTTGCTGCTGCTGCTAAGTCACTTCAGTCGTGTCCGACTCTGTGCGACCTCATAGACAGCAGCCCACCAGGCTCCCCCGTCCCTGGGGTTCTCCAGGCAAGAACACTGGAGTGGGTTGCCATTGCCTTCTCCAAAAGATATGCAGCAGGAGAAAGATTTAGCCTGCCGTTGTTGGCTTGAAGATAGAAGAAGGGCACTGGATAAGAGACTAAACCTATAGGTAGGAGCTACAAAACCGTAATGTGGGACCCCTAACTCTACACTGACCAAATAGATGACTGGCACTTAGCACAGCAGGACGTACAAACAGATGTGATTTCTGGAAACAGAGTTCTTATCGTAGGGGTAGAACGAAGTAAAGACTCAGCTGTAGTCTTTGGAGGGCACTCATTGCTAGCTACCTGAAAGCCTTGTGGTCGTGACAGCTGGTACTGGAATCTGCTAGTTTCCCTCAACCTCAGGATATTATTTGAGCCCCATGAGACCCATTTTGGACTTCTGATCTCCAGAGCTGTAAGATTATTAACAAACTTACTGTTTTAAGCCACTAAGTTTATAGTTGGTACAGCACCAACAGAAAGCCAATACAATCCATGTGGTTATACAGTGTATTAATTTCACTTCTTGGAAGTCTATATGGAAGAGAAAATATTGCCAAAATATCAGTGCATCAGTAAAATAAAGTCCTTGAAAAAACAAAAAACAGCATAACACATGCAGGGACTTGCTTTGTCGCTGGATGTCAGCGTGGTAGACACGTTTCAGGAATTGTCATAGTGAGCCTTTCACCTAAATGCAGTGCCATGGAAATAAACCTCCACCACACTTTACCCTCATAATCACATTGATGAATTAAGGAATCATTTGATTTTTTTCCCAGCCTTTCATAATGCCCACAAACTTAAAAAATAAAAATCTCCAAGTCCATGTCAAAGACCTTCTTTACCTCTTGGATTTATCTTAGTCTGCTTTTGATCAACACATGTTTGAAATAATATATAGTGCTATATAGTTTATGAATATTTTCATTCGATTCTCCCAACTTCTTAGAGCATCAGGACGTCAGAGGGGGAAGAAACCAGCTAGAAATCTGAGTGGTAAACGAAACCTTTCTTTGCTCCTTCCAATAAACTATAAAGTCATAAAGCTGATGAAGTTATGTGGAGCCCTAGAGGTCATGGTATTTTTTATAGACACTGAAAAACATAAGTAGTTAGTTTTAATGCTAAAAGTGAGGTAGGAACTACTTCATACCTACTTCATTTTCTATTTAGCATAGAAAACAAGGTCTGCATATTAGGGGCGGCGGTGCATTCACATACACGTTTTTAAGGAATCACACCTGTTGCTTATTTCTAGGAAACAAATAATAGTAAGGGCTAATTTAGAACAATTTTAGGGTTAAAACTCAACATCAAGGTAATTATTCCAATACTGCTTTTAAAAATTGGGAAAAGTTTCCATTTCTGAAAACTTTCAAGGAACAAAACAAAACTTTCAAGTTTTTCCCAGAAATATGGTTCCTACATTATGCATTTCTTTGTGCATGACCCAGCGTGGGCATTAAGCCTCTGATTGTTGAAATGCAGTAGGGTCCCATTAATTGACCCCATTAATTAACACATAATGATATCTCTGAAATGCAGGTATAGAATTAAAAGTGTAAGCCGTTCATTTATTTATGCTTAACTTTCCTCATCTGTAATAAAGTGTGTGTGTGTGTTAGTCGCTCAGTCATGTCCAGCCAACTCTTTGCAACCCATGGACTGTAGCCCAGCAGGCTCCTCTGTCCATGGGGTTTTCCAGGCAAGAATACTGGAGTGGGTTGCCATTTCCTCCTCCAGGGGATCTTCCTGACCCAGGCATCCAACTCACGTCTCCTGTGTCTCCTACGTCTCCTGCATTGCAGGTAGATTCTTGAGCCATTGGGGAAGCCACTGTCTGTAAAATGGGTATAATAATATAATAATGGGACTGGTGGGATTAAAGGATACAGTACATGCGAATCCCTTTGTATTGAATACCATGGATAGTGCTAAGGAAGCACTGAATAAGGTGCCCTGACCTAATTGACTATATCTGTAAACAAGCACCCTATCTCATTTGACTCTCTTACTATTCTTTAAACTATGTGTTTATTTGGCTGAGTCGGGTCTTGCTTGTGGCGCGTGGGCTCTCCCGTTGTGGTGCAGGGACTCTAGCTGTGGTGTGGGCTCTCTCGTTGCGGTGCACGGACTCTAGCTGTGGTGTGGGCTCTCCCGTTGTGGTGTGGGCGCTCCCGTTGCGGTGCACGGACCCTAGCTGTGGTGTGGGCTCTCCCGCTGCGGTGCACGGACTCTAGCCCTGGTGTGGGCTCAGCGGCGCTGGCGCCTGTGCTTAGTTGCTCTGAGGCAGGTAGGATCTTAGTTCTCCAGTCAGGGATTGAACCCACCGTCGGCTGTATTGCGAGGCAGATTCTTAACCCCTGGACCACCTGGTAATTCCCTACCTCTCTTACTATATCAACCTCTCGTGTGGATGGCAGACAGGATTTTTATTTTACACACGAATTGGATTGGCTTAAGTATTTCATTTTCACTATGCGCACATGTTCATTGGAAGGACTGATGCTGAAGCTGAAACTCCAATACTTTGGCCACCTCATGCGAAGAGTTGACTCATTGGAAAAGACCCTGATGCTGGGAGGGATTGGGGGCAGGAGGAGAAGGGGACGACAGAGGATGAGATGGCTGGATGGCATCACCAACTCGATGCACATGCGTTTGGGTGAACTCTGGGAGTTGGTGATGGACAGGGAGGCCTGGCATGCTGTGATTCATGGGGGTGCAAAGAGTCAGAGACATGACTGAGCGACTGAACTGAAGCTCACATGAACTGGGTTGCTGGAGAAAAAACACATTTGGCTCCTCTTCTCACAGAGATTGTTGGGCTTCCCTCTTAGCTGGGTCTTTAATCATCCCCAGGGCACAACATCTTCCTTTGCAGTCTAGGCTCATCTCTAATTATCAACATCGTTCTCCCTTATCCTCATTTTTCATTTTCAACACATGACCTCATTTCTCACCATCTCGGAGATAAAGACCATGAGGCTGAAAGTCTCTATATTTTTCTGTTTCCTTACTCTTTCTTTGCTGCTTCTACACCCACCTCATCTCAGGAGGAATAAGAAACTGCTTTTCCTTGTTGCCGTGATGGATTCTCCCACCTGTGCTTCCCATCCCGTCCCATCTTTCCTCCATCCTCCTCAGGAACCTTGTTGCTCCCTCGGTTAAGGCTCCATTTCTTCTGTAGCTTTCGTGTTTGTTTTTCTCTCTTAGGGTATAATCATACTCAAATCTCTCACCTTAAAAACAAATTGTCTCTATGCTGGCTTGCTTTCAACTCCTTCCTCCCAAGCATCACAGCTCAGCTCCTTGAAAGTCTTCTCTGCCCCACTGGATTCCCACATGCCAGTCTGTAGACCAACTCCTATCAATCATCTGAACTGCTCCCCTCCAAAATCTGTTTTAAGTGATGCTCCCCAGGTGATTTGCTGAGCTCAGCTGGCTTTTAGGAACTCACTTTCTTTGAGTCCTCACCTTTACTTGCTCCTTGGTGGGCCAAATTTGACTTCTGTCTCTAGTAATTCATTGGTTTGGATCTAGCTAAGATGGAGCTTAGTTGAAAAACGCAGTGGAGACTCTTCAGCTCCTAATTTATTTAAACTGTAATATTGTATCTATTAAGCATTCTGTCCTTCAGACTCTCTCCTTCTGGACTTCCTCTGGACCCTGTTCCCTGCTTGTTTTCTATTACTGATGTTCTATCAGGTCCCTTCCATTCATATTCTCATTGCCTTGCGCTGCCATATTGCTAGGTGAAAGCCCCCACCTTTCCACATCCGGATTTTGCTTGTGCTGATGATCTGTGAAAGCTACATCTCTCGTATTCCTGAATCACAGAACATCTATTTTACTGTATGCTTGCTATTTCTTTCGAGATATTCCACAGTATATCTCAATACAAATGAGCATACTCCTAACAGGTTCAAAACTGACCTCATATTCATTCTGATGCTCTTAAATCATAGTCACCTGTAATCTTCCCCCCCTTTTGACTCATCCTATTATTAATATGGATTTCCCAGGTGGCACAGTGGTAAAGAATCTACCTGCCAATGCAGGAGGTGCGAAAGATGTGAGTTCGATCCCTGGGTTGGGAAGATCGCCTGGAGAAGAAAATGTCAACCCACTCCAGTATTCTTGCCTGACAATTTCCATGGATGGAAGAACCAGGCAGGCTACAGTCCATGAGGTTGCAAAGAGTCTGACATGACTGAGTGCGTGCGTGCACACACATATACGTTAATATAGCCCGCCTCCCATATTTCCTTTTTACTCTCCTCTTATTTCTGTCCCCTATATTTTTCCAGAGTTTGTCCTTTCTTTTATGTCTGTGTTGTCTTAATTTGGGACTCATAATTTTATGATGTGGCTTGTGAGAAGCACACCATTGGTTTTTATATTTGTGATCCTTTCTGCTGCTTATCCTTCATGTTGCTTTCAGGATTAACTGCTTACTATCCTGCTTAAAATAATACAGTGGCTCATCATTGCCTTTAATGAAGTCCAAACTCCTTTACTTGGCATATATATTTCTTTATAATTGCCCCTTCCTGCTTTCTCAATCTTATCTTCCACCCATCTCGTACAAATCCCTTTGAATTTATACATAAGCTTCTTGGGGTTTCCTCAACTGATATATTCTCTTCTGCCTTTTGGTACTGAAAATATATGCTATAAATATGCCCTTTTCCTAGTCAGGGCCATGACTAGCCCATCGTTGCCTTCATGCAAATTAGAAACAGATGCTTCGTCCAGGCAGGCAGTTCTGTGGGTGCTCAGACTGCCACAGAGGTGACAGATGGTACCTTTGTGAGACACAGAGAAAGATACCTCTGCCGTGCTGAAGCCCCCTGTGCCGGGATGCAAAGCTTGGGGAGCTGAATGCTGCCTCTATTTTAGCCCTTTGGACCCCTCTGCTAGGCCCCTGGGCAGTGAGAGACTCATATAGTGGAATGCAGTTTCCTGCTCCCATTACCCCTGTTTCCTCCTGCAAAGTTCTTGCTTAATATTGGTCTCCATCTAGAATTTCTATCTCTCACTAGACCCTTGGTTCTTATCCTTTTATTTGGTCATCAGCCCTTAGGGAAATCTGAAGAAAGAAAGCTATGAACTCATTCACCATAAAACTGAGCATATTCCTAACAGACACCTAATTCATGAACCCAAGGTTAGAAACCACTAACTCTGAGTCAGGCTAACCCTGACTCTACCCCTAACCCAAGATGGGGCCTGCCACATAGAAGACACTGAACGAATGTTTATGGGAACTGTTGAAAGCATTTCTCCAACAGGCCGCTTCTGTGCTTGTTTCTTTATATTCATACTAGAGATTTGCAAACCTTTACTCCCTAATATATTTTATACTTTGCCATCATGGCTTTCTTGTCTATGGTCCCAGCTAGCTTCTCGAATTTTCCAGGGTAGGCACTGCTTGGTTTATATCTGTAGTCCCAGCATCTAACAGAACACAGTATGGAGCATGTAGTAGGCATATGAGGAGTGTTTACTGAGTGCCTGGGATTCGGTGACAGTAAATGATTTGCTTCAGGTCACTCAGTGATGGTGAACCTAGAACCGACTCCGTCATTTTTTCCTCTGGACCTTTCTTCTTAGATATTTTACATTCTGCCTTTGTATATGCATGTGTAAGTATGGTTGGGTGACTCCTTAATGCACTGCTAAATGGAAAGAAAGAAATAGTCTGACTAAATCTAAGTATTTGGATTAGTGTACTAAAATACCTGGGCTTCCCATGTGGCTTAGTGGTAAAGAATCTGCCTGCTAAGCAGGAGACGTGGGTTCGATTCCTGGGTCGGGAAGATCCCCTGGAGAAGGAAATGGCAGCCCACTCCAGTGTTCTTGCCTGGGAAATGCCATGGACAGAGCCGCCTGGCGGGCTACAGTCCACGGGGTCACAAAGAGTCGGACACAACTTGCTGACTGAACAACACAAAGCAACTAAAACAACTACCACAGTGGAAGGCACTGAATACTCAAATACTCCAGAACTGTGAAAACTACTTCTCCATCCACTCTTCAGGGAGGCACAGACCTTTGTTGGATGGAATATAGCTACTGGGTAACTATTTCCGTGAGCTGAGTACAGTGCCAATCTACTGGTGGAGAGATGAAAGTCCGTGTTCCAGCTTCTGACCTCACTGAAGGAACCCAGCCGTGGCCTCTGGGGGCCTGTGTGGCTTTCTCACTGTTCTCTCGGGAGCATTCCTAGTTCTGGTTTGATCAATACCTACCTGCTGCTTGCTTGCTGCCTTGTAACTCTTGGCCCCCCTTTCTTCCCCACCGAGATGTGGGGAGCTCATCAAAACTGACCACTTTTGGTCTCATGAGTCAGGATTTTTTTCTAGATTGAGATCATGTTTATTCAGTTTGCTTCCTAGAACTGTTTCATTAATAACCCCATTGCCTTGTTTCATTAATAACCCCATTGCCTAATTGATGCTTTCGGATTGTAGTAAATTTTCCCTATTATTATTTTTTTTTCCTGAAACCGAAATCATCCATTTTACCTTTCAAGATGGGATAAGTAAATAGTTCTGTGTGAATGAAGGCTTCCACGGAAATGAACAATTTTTTCCCTCTTTGGAAAATGGAACTAAACTTATGTTAGAGTTTGGAAGTGATGATTTCCATTTTCCTTTTTCACAGGTCGTCCCAGTGGACAAGTCCATTTTTTTTAAATTAAATCAAATAAAAGATGCTTGACATTAAAACTTCAAATCTCTCCTGTGTTGTGGAACTTGTCTCAGCTCCCCATTAAATTTGCTGTCTAGGAAGTCTACTTGTTTTTCATATGCAAATTTAAAAACTGACAGTTGTATCATAGTTAAAAAAAAAAAAAGCAAGTTTTCTGGGTTATTAAGTCGGATTAAAATATGTCAGAGCCATGGTGACAGTAATATCAAATGTGAAATTCTTTAGACTCTCCAAGCAACTAATTAAAAAAAAGGAGAAGAGTATTTACGCAATAGCTTATTTTGGACATTTGCTGTTCTGTCTGTCAACAGCTTTAAGTGTCTGATTCTAAGTCAGAAGGGAACTGAATTGGCTTATTGAAAATTGTTTCCTGAATGCTTTATCAGGATATAGAGTGATATATATATATATATATGTAGTATAAACTATTTAATCATATACATATATATGATTAGATCATATACATATATATATTTATATCAACTATTAAACCATTTATCATCATTTTCATTTAACATGATTGGTATGGAAATTTTATGTTTTCCCTAGAACATTCTGAAGACATTGCTTAAGATAGAAATATTGCTATCATCTGAACTAAGATTAAATTAAATATTGCTATCATCTGAACTAAGATTAAAAATATGAAATACTGATTTTTGTGATTATACCCATCAATCTGGGAGAGGGGGACCATGGAAGGAACTCGGGGCTTCTGGCTTTCAGTGTAGGGCCCAAGAGTTGTGAGAGGGTATTATCTTTGCTGCCCTGCTATGTACCATAATGGATTATGGAGGCCACCTGAACCTAAAGATTTTGGACCTTGGGTAATTTTAACATCATGATTCTGCTTAGTTCAGTTCAGTTCAGTCGTTCAGTCATGTCTGACTCTTTGTGACCCCATGGATTGCAGCACCAGGCCTCCCTGTCCATCACCAACTCCCAGAGTTCACTCAAACTCATGTCCATCGAGTCAGTGATGCCATCCAACCTTCTCATCCTCTGTTATCCCCTTCTCCTCCTACCTTCAATCTTTCCCAGCATCAGGGTCTTTTCAAACGAGTCAGTTCTTCACATCAGGTGGTCAAAGTATTGGAGTTTCAGCTTCAGCATCAGTCCTTGCAATGAATATTCAGGACTGATCTCCTTTAGGATGGACTGGTTGGATCTCCTTGCTGTCCAAGGGACTCTCAAGAGTCTTCTCCAACACCACAGTTCAAAAGCATCAATTCTTTGGTGCTCAGCTTTCTTTATAGTCCAACTCTCACATCCATACATGACTACTGGAAAAACCATAGCTTTGACATAGCAATGTCTCTGCTTTTTAATATGCTGTCTAGGTTGGTCATAACTTTTCTTCCAAGGAGCACGCATCTTTTAATTTCATGGCTGCAGTCACCATCTGCAGTGATTTTGGAGCCCAAAACATAAAGTCTCTCACAGTTTCTATTGTTTTCCCATCTATTTGCCATGAATTGATGGGACCAGATGCCATGATCTTAGTTTTCTGAATGTTGAGTTTTAAGCCCACATTTTCACCTAAAGCTTCCTTAAAAGATAATATTTTGTTACTTGCAATTTCAGAGCAACAAATTAGAGGAGAAAAAAAGACTTCAAGAAAACCTCAGAAGAGAAACTTTTAGAGAGTATCAGCAATAGTAAGTTTGTTTTCAGAACTTTGTACCTTTTACAGAGATATTGTTCATTGTGCTTTTAAATTCCAGGTGATGGTAACCGTTTAAAATATCTGGTAATGAATTCTTGGCTATTAATTATGTAATTGAACTCTAAAAGTGAGGTTCTAAGTTTGGAGACATCTATACTCACCAAAGTTGTGGTTTGTAGTCAACAGATTAGAATGAATACTGCTAAATTTGAGAAATTCCATATTCTAAATAACTTGGAGGGCTTGATTTTTTGGTAATCCAGGTTAGTTTTGATTATGAAGACTTCTGAAACACCAATATAAGCAAGACACTGTTTGAAAAGAAGTACCCAAGCAGAATCTAACTAGGGATTTAGCTAATGGACTGAGGACTTACATTTTTATAAACAAGATTTGAGAAATAATTTCACAGTTATCAGCAAAGCTCCAATTGATGGTCGTGCATCAAGGTACTTTTTCCAGTGTGACTTGGGAATCACAGCAGCTAACGTGTATAGGGCAACCACAACATGCTTTATAAGTTTGTGTCCCAGCTCTAAGTAACACCGCCTTAAAGAATAGACAAAATTGAAGAACCGTATTTCTGTCCCTAGATTAATACCAAATATTGCGGAATTAAAACCAAGCAGATCTGGGTTCAAAATCCTAGCTCCATTCTCCAGCTGTGACATTGGACAAACTACTAAACCTCTTGGAAACTCAGTAGTTTTTTTGTTTTTTGTTTTTTTTCCCTAATAGGGTTGGTAATATACCATCAGCCATTTGTAAGGATTAAATAAAATATATAAATGGTATACAAGTGATTTCATTTTATGGGGACTTGATAAGTAACTTCGTACAGAAAGAGGTTCTTGTTGCATGGAATCAGAAAACTCATTTTGTAGAGACTGTATAGAGATTGGGAGAAGGCAATGGCAACCCACTCCAGTATTCTTGCCTGGCAAATCCCATGGATGGAGGAGCCTGGTAGGCTGCAGTCCATGGGGTCGCTAGGAGTCGGACACAACTTACGTGACTTAGCAGTATAGAGATTTTTGGTTGCACCAGAGCTAGACATTGGCCTCCCACTTTCAGATGGATTGTTCTGACTGCTTCCTTTTATCTATTCCCATTGTTATACCTCATTTGCAGAATTTAAGCTTATTCGCATGTTGGTGTGAGCATATGTGACACCCTAAAGTGTATTCCTCTTCTAGGTACAGCCCTCTCTGGTTTTCTCATTCCACTGAAATTTTCTTGCCTCTGTTGTAAGCCCTAACTCCTTGCTTTAAGACTCAGGTCAGAATGCAAAATATGTTTCTCAGTATTTAACTTTGCCCCTTTTCAAATGGGGCACTTTGTCTCTGCTACCCAGGCCAGGTAAAAAGTGGGAGATGGAAAGGGGTTGGGTGGAAGTGCTAATGAATGGTGTTATCTTTCCCCACTTTCGTTTTAAGGCAGGCACGGGGTAAGAAAGCTGGTGTGAAGCTAAACACCAGGAGAAGTTGACCGTCCTAGAGATTGAGGGAGACAGGCAATGCTGCTGCTGCTGCTAAGTCGCTTCAGTCGTGTCCGACTCTGTGCGACCCCATAGACGGCAGCCCACCAGGCTCCCCCATCCCTGGGATTCTCCAGGCAAGAACACTGGAGTGGGTTGCCATTTCCTTCTTCAGTGCATGAAAGTGAAAAGTGAAAGGGAAGTCGCTCAGTCGTGTCTGACTCCTAGCGACCCCATGGACTGCAGCCTACCAGGCTCCTCCGCCCATGGGATTTTCCAGGCAAGAGTACTGGAGTGGGGTGCCATTGCCTTCTCCGAATGTATTGTTGCCTCTGCCTTCTTTGGTAGATAATGGATGAGTGTTGATTTCTTGGCTAATCAGTAGGAGTTGAAGGAGATATAGTGATTCCATGGGGGCATGTTGCCTGGAGACAATAAGAAAGTATTTTAGTATTGTAATACATAATATATTTATCCTGTGGCATCCTCCTTTTACACTGGAAAAGGGAAGACCTTCTCACTGTGAGGAATCTTAGGTACAGGACTAGGAAAACAAGCTTATCCTCTGTGAAGTTTTAACATGATAATGTGAAGGATAAGAGATTCTTAGAGTTTTAGAGGATGTGGGAGATTGTGTCATTAAACCTTTTTTATTTTTCCTAGTCCTCCAGCTTCTTGAGTTTGTGTTTTACTAAATATTAGAGATCATCCTTTTTCTGTAAAGAAAAAAGAATTCTACCCTCAGCCACCTCACACACTATCAGTGGAGCTGAATTCAATTTCATGCACATTTCACTCCTGCTTTCTTCTGCTTATCGTAAAAGTCCCAGTTAACCAGGAAAAAGAGAAGCTGGCTGAAAATGAGAAGTATCTCAAATTGATTTTTAAAGCCTATTGAGAAACACAAGAAGAAGTATATGTGTGTGTGTGTTTTAAGTATATTTTGTTTTGAAGTGCTTTCGAAATTAAAAGACTAGTAGCTAATGAAATGAATGACCATTATATAGCTAGAAATATGAAAGAAACTTCTTGGAACAGATGGATCCTCTGTATAACAAGCCTTTATCATATTTTCTTAGACTCAATTTATGGTGGAGAGACTGAATAGGAGAGCTGTTAGAATTTTTTTTTTTTAATATTTTATTTTTTATTTTTATTTATTTTTTTTTAGTAAATCCTATTAGTTGTTGTCCTTTTTATTGTATTTTTTTTTTCAAGTATTTTTCTTTTTTTTTACCTTTTTTTTTTAATTTTAATTTTTATTTTTATTTTTTAAACTTTACTAATTAATTTGTTATTTAGTTTTT
>NW_011494917.1:1166245-1166828 GCF_000754665.1 Bison bison bison | reverse complement strand
ACTTTACATAATTGTATTAGTTTTGCCAAATATCAAAATGAATCCGCCACAGGTATACATGTATTTCCCATCCTGAACCCTCCTCCTTCCTCCCTCCCCTACCATCCCTCTGGGTCGTCCTAGTGCACTAGCCCCAAGCATCCAGTATTGTGCATCGAACCTGGACTGGCATCTCGTTTCTTACATGATATTTTACATGTTTCAATGTCATTCTCCCAAATCTTCCCACCCTCTCCCTCTCCCACAGAGTCCATAAGACTGTTCTATACATCAGTGTCTCTTTTGCTGTCTCGTACACCGGGTTATTGTTACCATCTTTCTAAATTCCATATATATGTGTTAGTATACTGTATTTATGTTTTTCCTTCTGGCTTACTTCACTCTGTATAATAGGCTCCAGTTTCATCCACCTCATTAGAACTGATTCAAATGTATTCTTTTTAATGGCTGAGTAATACTCCATTGTGTATATGTACCACTGCTTTCTTATCCATTCATCTGCTGATGGACATCTAGGTTGCTCCCATGTCCTGGCTATTGTAAACAGTGCTGCGATGAACATTGGGGTACACGTGTCTCTTTC
>NW_011494917.1:1156187-1166145 GCF_000754665.1 Bison bison bison | reverse complement strand
AGTGGGATTGCTGGATCATAAGGCAGTTCTATTTCCAGTTTTTTAAGGAATCTCCACACTGTTCTCCATAGTGGCTGTACTAGTTTGCATTCCCACCAACAGTGTAAGAGGGTTCCCTTTTCTCCACACCCTCTCCAGCATTTATTATTTGTAGACTTTTGGATCGCAGCCATTCTGACTGGTGTGAAATGGTACCTAGTTTTCAAACACCAGGAAACCTTCTCACTGCCGAATCTGTGCTGAGCCTTTTTTAATATTTATTTAGCCGCACCAGGTCTTCGTTACAGCACAGAGGATTTTTGACCTCCGTGGTGGCACGCAAGATCTTTAGTTGCAGCATGTGGGATCTTCATTTCCTGACGAGAGATCAAACCTGGGCCCCCTGCATTGGGAGCATGGAGTCTTAGCCACTGGACCACCAGGGAAGTCTCCCCTGAGCTGCAGAATTTTAACAGCACAAAGTTTTCACTAGACCAACCAGGCTGTTCCCTATTCCATCTTCTTACCCCAAAGTTAGATTCTTCTGAAGGTGTTCAAATGAAGGATCACAAAATAGAAACACAAATAAGAAATATTTTCGATGCCATGATATGTGTGATTCAAATATCAGACTGGGAGTGGTGGTCTTTGCTTTGTTTTCTGTAGAAAAGGGCAACCACAGACTTGAGCAGACTGTAACTCCAAGTTGCTGGAGAAAAAGCTCCTGATAGTATCCTGGGGCACCACCATGGGAATCTTAATGTGCTCTTTCTTACCACCTTGTTCAAGGCTTGTTCATTTGCTTCTGATTATTTTTAGTGTTGTCAATTATTTAGCTAACAGGCAGAAAACTAGGCTTTTATTGACATCTAAAGGGACTCTCCTGAGTGTAATAATGAAGGCAGTTTATTGAATGCCTGTGAGGTTGCTTTCTAATTGTACACATTAATCTGCCCGTGCAAGCTGGCTGAAATACACAAGCAGATTGCACATGCAGATGGAGCACACGGGATAGCTTTTATGAAAGGACCTCTGGAATGTACTCCTGCAGTACTGCCTTTTCCTTAACAATCGAACGACTGTGACTATTTCAGTTGGCGGCTGAGAACAGACCAGATTAATGGTGCATTAAGTCTGCTATTCTGGCTGGGGACAGACTCAAATTTCATGGTAGAGAGTTAGTTCTAGGATTCTTGAGCATGAAAGTGAAGGGTAGAAATAGGCTTCTAACCTTGGCATAGTTTTCATCATTATTTTACTCTGTCATTCTTTACTGCTTATAAAGGGTGAAATGTGATTTTTCAGGATTTTTTTTTTATGAGTCAATAGTACTGGTAGATTTAAGGATCTGAAGTAACAGTTAATAAACCTGTGTGTGTGTATTGTTATAATCAAAGAAAGGACGTTGTTTTTTAGATTTTTTCAAATTTCAGCATTTTTAATTTAAATGGTAATTTATTTTGAGTCACAGTCATCTTTCTAACCATGTGGCTTTTGGATGGATGTCAAGACAGGTTTGAATTTGGAGACTATATAACGAGTTATGGGGGCTAGGGTAAGGTGTGAATGGGGCAATTAGATGGATTTTGGGTGCAGGTGTTAGGAAAAACAGTGCTCTCGTACGGATTTGCTGGAAAAATGAGAATTGTGTGTGTTTTAAGCATTTATAATTTTAATTCCTATCTAATAATCATTTAATATAATAGATTATACATTTGTATGGTTTTAAAAATATAGAAAGTGCGTGGCTCTTTTAAATACTATTTCAAAGTAATGAGCTGCTCTACTATTGAGAACTTAGGGTATTTCAGCCATATGAGGCATACTATATACATTTTTCATTTAATTTTTAGATCAATCCTATTAGAGATATATCATCTTTATTTTAGGTGGAGGGATTGTGTAATTTAAATTCTACCCTTCACTTTCGTGCTTAAGAATCCTAGAACTGACTCTCCACTGTGAAATTAGAGTCTGCCCCCAAAGTCACAGACGCAGTGAACGATGCAGACCAATCTTGGTCCTGAAATTTGGGGGGCTAGGGAAAATGAGCATTTGAGAGGTGTGGTCAGGAACATCTGGCTAGGGGTGGGTGATAAGTACTGTAGCTCCATGGCATTGGGCGGGGATGCTGTGGAGAAGACTGTTGGTCAGTTCAGAGATAAAGACTTGGACAAAATTGACTTCTGATTCTTCCTAGGAAGATCTAAATTTTGCCTGTGGAAGCAAAAGAAAAACCGAGGAATTATGTCTGCTTTCTCTGATTTTCCTCACACATGAATGACATCCTCCTCCAGGTCTCACATGGGATTAATTCCACAATTAAGCTTACTGTAGGGTACCTGGGCTTTTGTGAACTCTCCTGGGTGGACTCAATATTTCTAGGGGAGAAGGGGCTCGGTTCCTTTTTTTTTTTTTAAATTAATTAATTTATTTTTGGCTGCACTGGGTCTTCACTGCTGTGTGCTGACTTTCCAGTTGCCGTGAGCAGGTTTCTCCTTGTGGTGGCTTCTCTTATTGTGAGGCACGGGCCCTCGGGCCTGCAGGCTTCAGTAGCTGCGGTGCCCTGGGGCTCTAGAGCACAGGCTCAGTAGCTGGGGCACACTGGCTCAGTTGCTCCACAGCATGTGGCGTCTTCCCAGACTAGGGATTGAACCTGTTCCCTGCATTGGCAGGTGGATTCTTAACCACTGGACCACCAGGGAAGTCCAGGGCTCAGTTCTTAAAACCTTGGTTGAAAAAGCATTTGGAACCAAGCTCATTCCCAAATAGGACCTTCTTTTCCCATTGCCAAGCATCACCATTCACTCCACCTGCCGATGGTAATGTTGGGAAGTTTTCTTCATTCCCGCCATTGGAGCTATGCATCTCTTTTACTTCCTTTTGAATGATAGTGTGATTAGCTCCTAGGAGGCACATCTTCATCTGTTTTAGTTTCTGAGAGCCAGGGATCCAGGCAGGTCTGCTGAATATGCATACTTAGGTTCCAAGTTTGTCTTCTAATATGCTCACAAAACTTCTAATGCCCTTCATGGGAGCTTCCAAAAGACACTTAAGGGCCAAATTGATCCCTTATCCATATGGTAGGCTTACATCCAACCTCACATTTTATAATCCAAGTAAGGTGAACCAAAAGTCATCCTATTCATAACTTTCTGTCTTATGCTAATGAAGTGAACTTATAGATACCAAAAAGCCTGATAGGATTTGGGCCTGTGTCGGGTGATGTGGGAGAGGGTTTGAGAAGACAGGGCTTTGTTCTGGGTTGGCTGTTATCAGCAAGCAGGAGTAATAGTGATTAGGTATCAAGTATCTTTTTAAAAACTTTTTATTTTACATTGGAGTACAGTTGATTAACAATGTTGTCTTAATTTCAGGGGTGTAGCAAAGTAGGTATCAGATATGTTATTTAAAAGGAGGCAAGATCAGAGTGAGACTAATACTGTAGTTGATTAATAAGCAGCAGTCTCTATCATTTGCCAAAATACTGGGGGTTTAGTTTAATAGTCATTTTTGTAGTTTAGACAAGGTTCATACATTTTTCTTTGTTCAGCCATGTCATGGAGTGGTCTTATTTTTTCATAAGCCATAAAGTGACCTCCTCTGAGACTGATGTTGTATGAAATTACTTTCAATAGGAGAAGACCAAGATTTAGCTATGAGTGCCAGGCCAGCTCCTGGATGTCAGGAACAGCTTCTGCCTTTCTTAGGATATGATTAATAATTGGTAAAAAATAAAAGTTGACTGGCCACTTACTTACAAAATGGTTTCACTTAAACTGTCTCATCACTGGAACATCATACCATCAGTGCTCCGCCCTTGGGAGGGTATAGCAGGACACAGATATACCAGGGACCAGACTGCCTGCCTGGTCTCAAAATTTAACTTCTCTCCTAACATTTTTAATCTCTCTGCTTTATTTTTTTTTTGGCTGCAAGGCATGTGGGAATCTTAGTTCTGCAATGAGAGATTGAATCCCGTCCCCTTTCAGTGGAAGAGCCAAGTCTTAACTACTGTACTAACAGGAAATTCCTGTTTAACCTCTTTGAGCCTCGGTTTCCTCATATGCAGCATGGGGTGGGGCTAATATTTGCTAAATCAAAAGAAGATTAATCAATATAAATCACGTAAGAAATCAGACATAGTACTTGGAGGGAGAAGGTGGAGTATAAAGGAACGGCAAACAAGAACAGCAGAGGAAGAAGAGAGAGACCAGCGAACTCTCGCCTTTACCTGCAAGGGTGGAGCCGAAGAACTTCTAGACAAGAGATTCACTAAGAAGGCCCCAGGGCCTGAAAGAGCTCCCAGTAAATATACTATACCTGGTGGGATATGCACCACAAGCTACCTACATAGCTAGCCAATTTGTCACTTCCGTGTGAATTCTAAGATATTTACTTTAAAATGTCACCACAAAATGAACTCTGGTCAAACAGATAAGGAGTCCTAGAGAGAGGAAGAGATATCAGAGCCATTGTGAATAAAGAAAACAATGACATTTATAGTCAAATACATGATTAACTTTTTTCTTTTTCATTATTAAGAATCAATGGGATCAAATTAAAATCATGGAGGGCTTCAGTGCTAGAAGAGGCATATGGATGGAAGAGAGAAGGTTAGGAAGTAAAACAAGTATTATTTTTTGTATGAGTGAATGCTAATGAATTCCAGATATTGATGGAAAAAATAAGTAATTATGTTATTATATATTTAATTGTATTATATGTTTAAGTAGGATATATAACAAAAACATAAAAAAATCAAATGAAAAATTGATAATTACAACAAAAGGCAGAAAAGGGTGTGGAAGTTTTATAAGCAACAAGGGAGTAGTCACAGTAAAAGGTTCAGTTCAGTTCAGTTGCTCAGTCGTGTCCAGCTCTTTGCGACCCCATGGACGACAGCACGCCAGGCCTCCCTGTCCATCACCAACTCCCAGAGTTTACCCAAATTCATATCCATTGAGTCAGTGATGCCATCCAACCATCTCATCCTCTGTTGTTCCCTTCTCCTCCCTCCTTTAATCTTTCCTAGCATTAGAGTTTTTTCAAATGAGTCAGTTTTTCGCATCAGGTAGCAAAACTATTGGAGTTTCAGCTTCAGCATCAGTCCTTCTAATGAACATTCAGGACTGATTTCCTTTAGGATGGACTGGTTGGATCTCCTTGGAGTCCAAGGGACTCTCAAGAGTCTTCTTCAACACCACAGTTCAAAAGCATCAATTCTTTGGCAAAAGGTTATATAGGCTAAATTTCCTTATTAAAAAACCTTTCAGATTGCAAAAAAAAAAAAAGGCAAAAATCTAGCTGTATGTTACTATTAGAGATACCTACGACAACAGAAAATAAAAGCACAGAACATATATCCATAAATGCTGATAAAAAAAGGCAAATGTAGCAATATTGAGACACAACTGAATTCAAGATGAAAGCATTCAATAGGATAAAAGATATTTTATGCAGATAAAATATGTAATCCAAAAGATAATATGAACTATAAATACCAATAGAGATGTGAAATATATGAAACAGAAACTGCTGAGGTCTGTATGTAGATGATGGATGTGTCAAATTTTCCTTTTATTTAATTCTCCATAAAAATTAATATGTCATCATGTGAGCCAAAAAAATTTCATAAGGCATGGAGGATATATGAATAACATGACTTGGCATGATTATACAGACATAGTTACAAAGTATTGTGCCTAGTTTATGAAAATACCTATTCTTTAAAAATATGACTTAATCACCATTAGCCATGACTCAAAGCCCTGGAATAGGAAATATCAACCCACTCCAGTATTCTTGCCTGGAAAAATCTATGGACAGAGGAACCTGGCTGGCTACAGTCCATGGAGTCACAAAGAGTCAAACACAACTGAAGTGACTACGCAACAAAATGACTCAAAGACTCTCAGTAAATTCCCAAAATACTCCCCAAATCTATAAAGTCACCATTCCTAAGGGGACAAAATGTAATAAAATTAGAAATTAAGCAATAAGAAATTTTAAAGTCTATCCACTTAAAATTTTTTCTAATTACCTTTTTAAATGTTAGGTCACCATCTGTCACCATATTGGATTTATTGTGGTGACCATTTCATAATGTATAAAAATATCAAAGTCACTATACCTGAAACTAATATTATGTGTTAATTATTATTCAATTAAAAAATAAAGATTCAGGTTTCCTGGGAGGATGGGGGAGACTATTAGGATAAAAAATTTTGAAACCAAAACTGAATTGTAAAGTAATTACAAATTACTTTAGGATAAGAGAATATAAAGTTTAAAGTATTCTGCATCTTTTATTTGATTCAAAGGTAGGGGAAGAATCGAAACTTATTTTTCAATGTTAAACTGCAGATTGAGAGTGGCAATCTGATTTTTTAAATTCTAAATTCACACTGATCTGTTTTAACTACACATCAAATAAAATAATGAAGAAAATGAAAAAAAATCTATGGAATGTGACTATAAAATTATTTCGAAAATGTAGAGGTTTAAAAGCTTTTAGAAAAATGGAAATAAAATAACAAAGCACATAAAATAAATGCCAAAAAAAAAAAAAAAACCCAGAAAGAAGGAATAAATAAAGGGAGAAAAGTGATGAAGTTGAACAGAATAATTTATCATCGATAAACCAAAGCCTAAGTTTTTTGTAAAACTCTGATAAAATGGATAAACTTTTGACTTGTCTGAGTAAGGAATAAGGAAGAACTCCAAGGATAAGAAAGGAAGTATAACCACAATTCTAGAAGAGAAATACTATGTCCTGCTTCTGTTAATTTGTTTAACTCAGATTTCCTAATTTATTTCCTAGGAAAGAGTATGCCATTAGACTTGAAACCTGAATAGAATAAAAACTCTAAATGGAAGAGAAAATGTTGTTTGATCTCATCTTAAAAAAGACAGTAGGCCCAGCTGGTTTGAAAACAGAAAAAGAAGGCAACTTTTTCAGTAAAGTCAGGAACAGGATGACAAGAGTATTTGCTATTTACAACTGATACGGATTTTTAGATAGGAAATTAGAATTTATTTCTAACAAAGAAAGAACTGAAATATTGGAAAGGAAGAGATAAGTGACTCTGTTTATCTAAAACCTCTCAAGGGACTTAACTAAAAAACTGTTAGAACTAATCAGTTTGGCTATCATGAATGAATCTAAAATCAATATGCAAATACTTCCGTCTTCACATCATCAGACACACCATCAAAAGTCCACTGTAAAATATAATTAAAAGAAAAATTTCATTTATAATATCTATCGACATTGTAAAACAGGTGAATGTAAGTCTAATAGACTTTTATATATAAAAGAAAATACCTAAAATAAGATGAAAATAAATATAGAATATCTATTTACTATAAGAGGAAAAAATCACCATTGTAAAGATAATTCTACTCTTCTTCATATATAAATTAAACAGGACCTTTTATGAAATATGATAAACCAATTTTAAAGAGAAAAATATTTAAAAAATAGACAAACTTGAAAAATTGAAGGGAAAAAGGAGAAGAAGCTGGTGACATGAATCATATACAACATAGGTATGGTAATAATAAAAAAGTGTTATTGGCATCGCAATTAATAGTGAATGGAAGAGAGTCTACCATTCTCTTAGTCGTGTCCGACTCTTTGTGACCCCATGGACTGCAGCATCCCAGGCTTCCCCATCCTTCATTATTTCCTGAAGTTTGCTCAAACTCATGTCCATTGAGTTGATGATGCCATCTAACCATCTCATCCTCTGTCATCCCCTTCTCCTTCTACCCTCAATCTTTCCCAGCATCAGGGTACTTTAGCTGTTGATACAAGTATTTTTTTTCAAATCAGCATCAAAAGAACAGATAATTTGACAAATTGTATTAATTCAACACAGAATGTAATGAACGATGCTTTTAAAATTTTGTGGTAGAAATGCCTTCCTATGCTATGTGTACAACTTAGAATCCATAAGAAAAAAAATACAGATTTGACTACAGGAAACACTTATGCTAGATGACATAGTGAACTGTGTCACAAGTAAGTGGTGGTCTAGGAGAAACTATTTGCTTCAAAAGTAATAAAGGCTTAGTTTCACAAAGAACTCTTACAAATTAATAAGAAAAAAGGCAACTCCAGAAAAACTGGCAAAGGGATTGAAACAAATAGTCCAAAGAGAAGAAATATAAACTAAAAAATATTTGAGAAACACATAAAATTTTTATTCTAATGCATCGATAGTATCTCACAGGAAATGTGCTTTCATATATTCAACAGTTTGTACTGTACCTGGTGTGTATGAGCTTCCCTGGTGGGGAAGTTTGTACCAGTATGTACGGCTTCCCTGGTGGCTCAGATGGTAAAGAATTTGTCTGCAGTGCAGGAGACTGGATTCGATCCCTGGTTGGGAAGCTCCCCTGGAGAAGGGAATGGCCGCCCACTCCAGGATTCTTGCCTGGAGAATTCCATGGACAGGGGAGTTTTGTGAGCTAGTCAATGGGGTCACAAAGAGCTGGACACGACTGAGCGACTAACACACTTACCATTACGCGCCTGGCGCGTGTCAAGCACTGTACTAGGTTAGCAAGTTCTTGGTATGTGTACTGTATTACCGAGCGGTGCTCCTTTGGCCATCCTCTGTCTAGGCGCCCTTCACTCGTTTACCTCACTGTCTGTGCTCTGCAGCTACTGGAGTTTGTGTGTCAACTGACTAGGTGATGAGAGAAGGAAAAACTACTCCATCCACCCTGCAAGGCAAAAAGAGAGATTTATCACTGCTCTTTTTTCAGGGAGCGTGCCTTCCTAATTATGACTCTTGAGGGTTAAAATGGGTCCTCTAACATTTTTATTAGCAACTTCTTATCTGTCATGGTTCAGCATCGGATGTGGGCAACCAGGCAGAGGAAGGTGCGTGGCACACCTTGTAACCCTGGGGTGCAATGGCTGGCGGGCACCTGACTCATGAGCTCTTACAGATCACAGTGAATGTTTTTAAACTGATTGGTTTTTTAAAAAATCCTTGTTGTTTACCTTTTTTTATATATGGTACTGTGCATCTGTTGATCCCATACTCCCAAGTTATCCCCCCACCCCCTTCCCTTTGGTAACTATTATAAGTTTTTTTTTTAATATAAATTTATTTATTTTAATTGGAGGCTAATTACTTTACAATATTGTATTGGTTTTGCCATACATCAATATGAATCTGCCACAGGTATACACATGTTCCCAATCCTGAACCCCCCTCCACACTATCTCCCCATACTATCCCTCTGGTTCGTCTCAGTGCACCAGCCCCAAGCATCCTGTATCCTGCATCGAGCCTGGACTGGTGATTCGTTGCATATATGATATTATACAATGCTATTCTCCCAAATCATCCCACCCTCGCCCTCTCCCACAGAGTCCAAAAGACTGTTCTATACATCTGTGTCTCTTTTGCTATCTCGCATACAGGGTTATCGTTACTATCTCTCTAAATTCCATATATATGCGTTAGTATACTGTATTGGTGTTTTTCTTTCTGGCTTACTTCACTCTGTATAATAGGCTCTAGTTTCATCCACCTCATTAGAACGGATTCAAATGTATTATTTTTAATGGCTGAGTAATACTCCATTGTGTATATGTACCACGGCTTTCTTATCCATTTGTCTGCTGATGGATATCTAGGTTGCTTCCATGTCCTGGCTATTATAAACAGTGCTGCAATGAACAATGGGGTACACGTGTCTCTTTCAATCTGGTTTCCTCAGTGTGTATGCCCAGCAGTGGGATTGCTGGGTCATAAGGCAGTTCTATTTCCAGTTTTTTAAGGAATCTCCACACTGTTCTCCATAGTGGCTGTACTGGTTTGCATTCCCACCAACGGTGTAAGAGAGTTCCCTTTTCTCCACACCCTCTCCAGCATTTATTGCTTGTAGACTTTTGGATCGCAGCCATTCTGACTGGCGTGAAATGGTACCTCATAGTGGTTTTGATTTGCATTTCCCT
>NW_011494917.1:1129361-1155777 GCF_000754665.1 Bison bison bison | reverse complement strand
AGTTTCATTCTTTTACAGGTGGTTGACCAGTTTTCCCAGCACCACTTGTTAAAGAGATTGTCTTTAATCGATTGTATATTCTTGCCTCCTTTGTCAAAGATAAGGTGTCCATAGGTGCGTGGATTTATCTCTGGGCTTTCTATTTTGTTCCACTGATCTATATTTCTGTCTTTGTGCCAGTACCATACTGTCTTGATGACTGTGGCTTTGTAGTAGAGCCTGAAGTCGGGCAGGTTGATTCCTCCAGTTCCATTCTTCTTTCTCAAGATGCTTTGGCTATTCGAGGTTTTTTGCATTTCCATACAAATTGTGAAATTATTTGTTCTAGCTCTGTGAAAAATACTGTTGGTAGCTTGATAGGGATTGCATTGAATCTTTAGATTGCTTTGGGTAGTATACTCATTTTCACTATATAAGTTTTTTTTTTTTAATATAAACTGATTCTTCCTTGAACATTAGAGATGCTGGTTGTCTTTTCTAACAATTTTATTTTTTAAAGCCTTATAGGAACTATCTTTGCCTTTCTGGCCTATTTAAATGAGCCAACACATACACATTTCACTCTCTGTGATCTTTCCCATATATTTTATCCTTTCAAAAAGGTCAAAAACTTTTTGATTGATGAATTGCCATTAACATTAATATTCCATCATCTTACATTATAACCAGCCATATCCCTCTCCTTCCCTGACTTTCTCGCCCTCCAGTTTCTCCTTTCAAACCCCCACTTGTCCTCAAACTAGACAAATCTTAGTGGTACTGAGATAAATGCCTGTTCATTTTTATACCGTGGGCCTAGGCAGCTGCTAGACCTGATGCCCGGACAGCCTTAAGGACAGGTGGTTTCCTCCCCTTTCTCACCTTCTCCTCCCCTAAGGTTCCAAAATAACTAAGATGCCGAGCTTAACCCTTGAGAATTCTACTTTTTCTACTGTTCCTCAGCCCTTCTTGGCCTCTCCTCATGTCCTGTGAAACTGATAACCTAAACTGAGAGGTGATTCTCTTGTGTATATTATGTTGTATTAGTAGGGTTGGCTAATTGCTGTAATCAACAAACCTCAAAATAAAATAATTATTTGAGCCCTATTTTTTCTTCACGTAAGATATGGGTGAACAGGTATGAGAAGAGGCCCCCTCCCCGCAGATATTCCGACACCAAAAACAGTGGTTCTACCACCTTTAATACACAAATGACTTCCAGGATTGTGCCAGGGCTTGTCCCTATTCCAGACAGCCAGGAGGAGGAGGGGAATGTATGGAGGCTCATGCATGGGAAACTTATTATCAGTTCATCCTGGAAGTGATGTGCATTACTTCCTTCCTCATTTTGTTGGTCAAAACCACCACGTGGCCAACCTTAGCTGCATGGGAAGCTAGGAAATATGCTCAGGTTATATGACTAGAGGAAAACTCTCATTTTGATGGATATTTAGAAGTATCGGCTACAACAGAATTATGTGCAGGTGATGTTACCCCAAAGAGGCCTTTTAGGATAAGCCATAGGCACCACCCTAAGGACAAGTAGGAAGGATGCTTAAGCGTCCTAAGTTGGAGATGAGTTAAGGTTAACTAAATCTTCAAAACCAGTCTGTTATTGGTGGTCCATTCTCAGGTGTTCTCTGGAGAGTAAAGGAAGGGATCCTGTATCTGTGCCTGGGTCAAAGTGCTAACGTGGGAGAAGATCACCGCCCCCACCCCCCATTAGGTGACAGAGTCATGGTGGTGGCAAAGACGGAACCCCGATAAAAAGGTGACTCAGTGCTGGAGTCTAGGGTTCCATTTTGTTGGACTTCCCCTCCAGTAGATGTTTGTCCTGTTGAGCCTCAAGGAGGTTCTTTATTTTATTTTTATTGAATTTGACCATAATTACCTACAGGGATTCCAATCCAGTTCAGCCAATCTATTGATAACAGAAAAATGCCAGTTAGCCTGGTAGCTTGGAACTTGTCTTGTTTGTAAAGTTAATCACTTGGGAGTAACCCACATTCTTCCCAGGCCCCTACTGGTATGCCTCTGGCAGTCCCGTGGCCCTGGCACTGTGCTCTGATCTTGTGGCATGAATGGGGCGGTGATCACGGGCACAAAGGCCGTGGCTGCTGGTGAGCTACCCAGCCAGCTCTGTGCTTGGTGTTGGCAGGTAAGAAGCATCCCTTAGAACACAGTGCGGGGCTGCTGGTGTACCTGGTCTGAAGCTCCTTACTTGCTTATCATGGTGCTTCTTTTCCACTGCTTTCTCACATAGTCTGCTCTCAGCTAAGGATATTCAGAAATCTCAGCCAAACTTCTGGCAACACTCTTCTTTTTACACTTGTGACTGATGGCTTCATAAAGCCTCAGACAATGGGGCAGCTTCCAGCTTCTGCGACATCATTAGTCTCCTTGTCTACTCTGGGCAAGATAAGCAACCCTAGACAAATGGAAAGGCTGCTCGTCTCAGCTGCTGAAGCCTTGTGTTTCTCTGGGTTATGTTTGTCGCTTAACTTTCAGCTCTTCCTTTCCCAGCTGAAGATTCTGACCTTGTTCAGATGCCATGTTCTACCTAAGTAATTATTTGAAGTGATGTTGGCATCTCTGTTTAACTTCTAATTCCTTATTTTGATTTCCACCCTCACTGGATACCATTTATTCTTACCAGACCATTTGTGTCTCCTTTGATGCCCATGCCCTAAGTGCTTGATAAATTGGATCTTAGCATCAGGCCTAAAATATGAGGGGGGAGCCGAGGGGTGACAGAAGGAAAAGGCAGAAGGAAAGCAGGCTGCCAGGGTCTCGTGCAGTATAAACCAGGCCTTGCTGAGCTGTTTGATTGTGAATATGAAGTAAGAGGATCAAAGTTCCACCAGTTACATGGGGAAAGGACAAAGCAATAGAAATTCATCAGTGGGAGGCAGAAAGGGGCAGTCGTTAAAGTAAGGACTAGGAAACCATTCTAGCATTCTATGCTTGACACATGTGAGGGAGAAGTTGGGGTGACGGTTTGGATTTTTAAGGGAAAAGCAACTTATTAAAACTGAGGGGACTTCCCTGGTAGTCCAGTGGCTAAGATTTCATGCTCCCAATACAGGGATCTGGGCTTGATCTCCGGTTGGGGAACTGGATTCCATGTGCCACAGCTAGGCTAGCATGCAGCAACTAAAGACTCCATGTGTTGCAACTACAAGATCCCACATGCTGCAACTGAGACCTGGTGCAATCAAATAAATCAACAAAATATTAAAAACACTGAGGCTATGTCTTGGTATGCCTTTTGCAATCTCTCAGAGCTAAAAAGAGATACAGATCAGAACTGGCAGCATGTCTTTCTTCCATGGAAGGTACAAATGAAATGCAAAGGGGTGTGTGTATGTATAGGGAGAGGGCCCATTCCTGCTTTCAGAATTCCAAAGGGGTCCATGACCCGTAAATGGTTAAGCATGACAGGCTTGGCGGCTCTGGGTATCCTGAGGGTAGTCCAAGCCACGGGGGCAGTGAGATGACTAGCGGAGAGACCCCTGGAGGGTGACGAGCCTGACGTGGCAGCAGCGTGGTGGGAGGGACACCATACCACGGGAGGGATGTCGTAGGGGAGGGACGTTCACTCTACAGCCCTACACTGAAGTCTGGGTGTCAAGCTTCAAGTGTTCAGATAGGAAATTAGGGCCCATACTGTGGAGTCTGATAGGGCATTTATCTCCATGTCAAAGGACAGAAAGAGAAAACAATGAAACGGTAGGCTCACATTCCACAAGCCTAGTGTTATATTTTCCCAACTGTGAGGTGCCGTCTTGCAGTAGCATTTGCTTGACGTTGTACTCTACCATGCCCACAAACTCACCTTCTGTTCCATCGCGGCCGCTTTTAGTCACCGCCCGATAGAGGTCCAGGCGAGTATCCAAAGGCACAATGAGGAGCGAAAGTTCTTCTTTTACAAAGGCACTAATACCTGTTTGTGTTCCTGCTAGCAAAACTGCCGAGTTCTTGAGAAGATTTGAGGCAGACTTGCCACGCAGAGGGGCCTGTCCAGTTGCTGGTGATGACCCACAGCCTTCAGCTTGGGTGAGTGGAATATCACGCAGGGTGCCGTCTGGCACTTTTTAAAGTGGATGAAGATCGGGGCCACAGAGTGACTTCTACAGCACAGAATTTTGGAACTAAAGGCAGAGATGATCTGAGCTGAAAGTGACCTCAACTATTGTCTCAGCTGTAAAACAATGCTTGCACTTGTTGCCAACATCATGGCCCCTGGGACAAGCACCAGCCTCTGAAACCTTTGCTGTCACCCAGTCATCCATCCCTCAAATGTGATTGTTTATATAAATACTGTCATGCTGCCAAGTTGCTTAGTAGTGTCTGACTCTTTGCGACCCCATGGACGGAAGCCCGCCAGGCTCTTCTGTCCATGGGATTCTCCAGGCAAGAATACTGGAGTGGGTTGCTATGCTCTTCTCGAGGGTATATTCCCAACTCAGGGATCAAACCCTTATCTCTTGTGTCTCCTGCATTGGCAGGCAGGTTCTTTACCACTAGCACTGCCTGGGAAAGCTCCAAAAAGGGCATGTTGCCTCCTCATTGGGGAATCAAACCCCTGACTCCTGCGTGACAGGCAGGGATAGTCACCACTGTACTAACAAGGACCAGGCACATACAATTTCTGCCTAGAAGGACCTTAGTCCAGTGAAGAGGAGAACTAGGTATAGAGCAGAGTGGTGAGTGTAGAGGATAGAAACAGTCGGAAAGCTGAAGCTTAAAAGATGAGTCACAAGGGAGTCATTCCAGGTGTCAGGAATTAGAAGAAAGAAGGAAGGTATAATGGCAAGGAAAAGCGTGGATGAATTTTGTGCAGCTGCAGTTGAGAAGGGCAAGCTAGGAGCCTGGAGAAGTCAGGAGCCCTGAGGAGAGTTCCTCAGCTGTAGCCGTCTGGGTGGAGTGGTTCATTGGGTGGGCTGTCTTGGGTACTGCAGGATGTGTAGCAGCCCTGACACCCTGGGCAGAAGATGCTAGAAGCATCTCCCGGGCTTTGAGGCTCCAGAGATGCCACATACAGGAAGCTCCTGGTGCCCATGGTGGAACACCACTGCCGACCTGAATGAACTTGAACTTCATTCTGTGAGTCCTGAAGGTACTGAGATGTTTTAAACAGGGACGCTTCAAGGTCACCTTTGCATTTTGGCTGCTGGATCACACTGGTAACCAGGTGAAAGATGGGTCTGAAGTAACAGAGAGGTCTCTGAGGCTTCCATATTAGACTCAGCGAGCGATGATGAAGGTCTGAAGCAGACTGGTGGGTGAGAGGATGGAGATGAGAGTGTGGGTCAGAGGGACGCTTAGGAGGTGAAAAGGGCAGAGCTTGGTTACTGACTGACCAAGTGGGGGCAAGGATGACCATGGGAAAGGGTTGTAAATGAAAGAAAAGGTTGTTTTAGGTTTTAGAAAAACAGCTTTTCAGCGTCTGGGGAGGTAAACGAGAGGCTGTTAGAGATATCTGATTGCCCTCTTCCCCCAGCCCTCTTTCTCTTTAGTGACCACATTTTAAAATGTCAGGAAGATACTATGACACTCCTTGGGAAAAGGTCATTCTACTCTTACCAGAAACCTCTCAGTGCTTCTTACTTTTTCTGGGCATTGAAGGGCACTGTGTCCCAAAGTCCAGATTTGCTAAATGTGGGCTCCACCAGTCATATCAAATCCATTGTCCCTCTCATTGCAGGGTACTGGAGGGAGAAGTTTTGAGAAGCTGTAGGTAGTAAGGTTAATCCCGTGTAGAGATGCTCCTTGACATATGTCTACACGGCCTTTTCGTGATAGAGGAGGGGAGGCAAGACAGGAGTTGGATAGCTTTACCACCTGGGTGCTTGGCTGGCAGGACGGTCTTGATTTCTGTTTGAAGGGTCTTGAATCCTGTGGCTGAAACACCTGTGTGCTTGCCCTATTGATTTTGGCTCATTTTTTCAATTGAACAAGATCCTCCTGGAATTTCAATATTGTTGTCCAAGGCATTAGTAATCTCTCCCAGAGCTGCATTTCCTGTGGATTGATTAGTGCCTTAGGCATAAGATCCTCAGGCTATTAATAGAAAATATGCAGCAGGATTGCACCCAGGATGGCTCCTCACCAAGAGCATTCAACAGCGGCTCCCATTTTGACACCAAACTAGTAATAATTTGTGGGTGTTCAATATATTTCCTGACTTGTTACCCATATTGTAGTCTTCTCATACTGTCTAATCCATATGCATGGAATTCCTCAGAGAATGCACTGCAGAACCATTTTTTAAATGCTTTAGGAAAATCAAATATGTACATTACACCTCTGTGAATTTAAAGGCAGACACCTGCAGTTTGCCTTAATTATGGTCAATACGCAGAAGGTGAACACTGTGTGATACCCAAATATGTGGGGTGTGAGGAGCTGCAAGGTTTCAAGTTTTTTTTTTTTTTTAAGCTATTTCAGTTTTACTACATAATACAACTTTCCTGAGAAAATGGTTGTTCTTACCACTTCTTTAAATGTGGGGCTACCATGACAGATGGGAATTTAATAAATACTATATATGATGTCGGAGAAGGCAATGGCAACCCACTCCAGTACTCTTGCCTGGCAAATCCCATGGACAGAGGAGCCTGGTAGGCTGCAGGGGTCTGTGGGGTCGCACAGAGTCAGACACGACTAAAGCGACTTAGCAGCAGCATATATGATGTCGATGTAAAAAACAAGAAAATTCCTGTAGGTCAGAATGTCAGAGAGGAGGAATTCACAGTGTTTGCTCACACATGGATGGCTGTAGTTCTCTATGCTGGGTGTGGAAGCAGACGTGCCAGCAGCATCCCCCCCGACTCCCCAGTCGCTATCATAGCGTATCTCCAGTTGTGCATCATCCCCCCCACTCCCCAGTTACCATCATAGCGTGTTTCCAGTTGCACCATCAGTGTACGACCAGTCTCTGGTTTGCTTTCCCCTGCCTCTTCTACTGAGATTAACACTTTGAGAAACATATCACCTCATTCTGTTGTTCCATGGTCCAGTGGCTCCCCGTCTTTGGGAGAATGGCATTGAAACATGTGTAATATCATGTATGAGATGAGTCGCCAGTCCAGGTTCGATGCACGATGCTGGATGCTTGGGGCTGGTGCACTGGGACGGCCCAGAGGGAGGGTATGGGGAGGGAGGAGGGCGGAGGGTTCAGGATGGGGAGCACGGGTATACCTGAGGCGGATTCACTTCGATGTTGGGCAAAACTAATACAATATTGTAAAGTTTAAAAATAAAATTAAAAAAAAAAAAGAATCAAGTCACAATGCCCTAGCTTATGCACAAAGCCCTCTCTGTGCCTCCACCCCCCTCCTCCCCCACAGCCCCCCTCTCTGTGGGCCTGCAGTCTAGGTCTCTGCTGCTCCAAGTGTGGTCCATGGCCCAGCAGTAGAGGCGTTGCCTGAATGATGCTGCAGACCTGAATCAGCACCCACAGTTTAACATGGTCTGTGGCTGATGTGTGTACAGGTTTATGTGTGAGGAGCACTGCTCTCTATTCATGCCTTTCTGGCCCCTGCTGCTAAGTCACTTCAGTCGTGTCCGACTCTGTGTGACCCCATATACGGCAGCCCACCAGGCTCCGCCATCCCTGGGATTCTCCAGGCAAGAACACTGGAGTGGGTTGCCATTTCCTTCTCCAATGCATGAAAATGAAAAGTGAAAGTGAAGTCGCTCAGTCGTGTCCGACTCCTAGCAACCCCATGGACCGCAGCCTTCCAGGCTCCTCCATCCATGGGATTTTCCAGGCAAGAGTGCTGGAGTGGGGTGCCATTGCCTTCTCTGTTCTGGCCCCTACTACTGCTACTTTCACTTCCACCGCTCCGAACACTTACTGCAGATTGCTTTAATTTCTATCCACGTGTCACATGTCCTTTAAAAAGTCAACACTGAAAGGCATAGGTCTCTCACATGCCATTCAAACCCACTTCTATTCCAGTTCTTTACATTCTTAGTATAACGTTTCCTTTGCTGCTGTAGTGAATTTTTGCCGTTTTAGGGGCTTCAAACACAAATGGAATCTCTTGCAGTTCTGGAGGTCAGAGGTCAGATATGAGGAGGAAGGGACTGAAGTCAAGGTGTCAGTAGGGCTGGTTTATTCTGGAGGCACGAGGAGGAATCAGATCCTTGCCTCTCCCAGTGTCTCTTGGCTGCTGCTGCCATTCTTTGGTTCTTTAACCCGTGTGTGTGTGTGTGTGTGTGTGTTAGTTGCTCAGTTGTGTCCAACTCTTTGTGACCCCATGGACTGCAGCCCACCTGGCTCCTCTGTCCATGGAATTCTCCAGGCAAGAATACTGGAGTGGGTTGCCATTTCCTTTTCCAGGGGATCTTCCCTACCCAGGGATTGTACCTGCATCTCTTGTGTCTGCTGCACTGGCAGCCAGATTCTTTACCACTGAGCCACCTGGGAAGCCCCTTCCTTGACCTGTGGCTCACTCTAATCTTGACTCTCATCATCATATCACCTCCTCTCCACTCTGACCTTCTTGCCTTCCTCTTGTAAGGACCATTGTGATTCTGTTGGTTCTACCCGTACCACACAGGTGCCTCTCTCTGTGTCCCGATTCTTGATTTCTACAAAGTTCCTTTTGTCATATAAAGTAACACTGACAGCTTACGAGGCTTCCCTGGTGGCTCAGATGGTAAAGAATCTGCCTGCAATGCAGGAGACCAGGGTTCAGCCCCTGGGTTGGGAAGATCCCCTGGGGAAGGGAATGGCTGCCCATTCCAGTATTCTTGCCTAGAGAATTCCATGGACAGAGGAGCCTGTTGGACTACAGTCCATGGGGTTGCAAAGAATCGGACAAGACTGAGCAACTAACACTTTCACAGACAGTGTGCAGGGATTAGGATGTGGAGCTCTTTGAGGGGGCTGTTATTCATCCAGCCACACTCCCTTAGCTGTGTCTTTTGTTATTTGGCTCTGAATATGTTAATGAAGTTTTCTGTAAAGAAAGCTGAGTGCTGAAGAATTGATGCTTTTGAACTGTGGTCTCAAAACTGTGGTCTCAAAAACTCTTGAGAGTCCCTTGGACTGCAAGGAGATCCAACCAGTCCATCCTAAAGGAAATCAGTCCTGAATATTCATTGGAAGGGCTGATGCTGAAGCTGAAACTCCAATACTTCGGGCACCTGATGCTAAGAACTGACTCATTTGAAAAAGACTCTGGTGCTGGGAAAGATTGAAGGCGGGAGGAGAAGGGGACGACAGAGGATGAGATGGTTGGATGGCATCACCGACTCAATGGACATGAGTTTGAGTAAACTCCAGGAGTTGGTGGTGGACACGGAGGCCTGGCATGCTGTGATTCATGGGGTTGCAAAGAGTTGGACAGGACTGAGCAACTAAACTGAACCCAACTGATGTTAGTAAAGTATATGGCTATCTGTTGATTCATCTATTTTTAATCTTATGATTTTTTCCCCCTAATTCTCCCCATCTAATCATTCAGTATCTCAGGCTTTCCTTTATTATGACTCTGCAAATATTTTTCACTGCCAAGCCAGTTATAATTTACATTTTCTTTCTTTTATAACTTCAGAAATCTTTCATTTTATTTTTCATTTTTTTAGTTTCCTTTGAACATCTGACTGCTTTCCTTTAGCTTTTGTGAGTGTTCTACAAAGTGCCTCTTGATGCAAATTTCCATACAATTTTCCACGTTGTGACTGTCAGATTAACTTGTCAATTCTGGGTTTCTTTCCCTTCTGCAAACCTCCCTCCTCACTTCATCTGGGCTGGTTGATTTTGAAGCCTCCAACAGCGCTATAGTTCTGGGACTGTCCTTTCAGGGAACAGTTCCCGACCTCAGCTGTCCACTGGAATCATCTGGGCGGCGGACTTTAAAGCTCCCTGATGCCTGGGTCACGCCCCCAGGGCTCCTCCTGTACTGTGGCCTGGGCTTTAGGCTTTTAAAGCTCCCTAGGTGATTCTAGTGTGCATCCAAGGATGGGAATCAGGGCTTTACAATCATCCGGGGAATTGCTTTCATTGCTTTCCTGTGTTGGGTTCCCTGATTTCTGGGTCGCATTTCTTCTTTTTTTCCTTTTGCTTTATTTATTCGTGTTGGTGGGGCATATTATTTAGTAGCTTCCCAAGAGAAGATGTATGTTCAAGTTCTTGCATGTCTGAAACTATCTTTATTCAGTCCTCACACTCAACTTGCAATTTTCTAGTAAGTATTCTAAATTGCAAATAATTTTCCTTTACCATTTTGAAGGCATTGCTCTTCTGACTTTTGAGTTATTTGTTCCTAAGGAATGCAAGGCCATCTGAATTTTGTACTTATATGGGGGCTTTCCCCTTCTTCCCCTGGAAATATTTCTATATCTCCTTCTCTTTTATTTTTTTCTGGTATTCTATAATTGCATAATGATGTATCTTAGTGTGAGGGTCATTTTTATTCATTTTTCAGTCTGGAAATTTATCTCTAGTTTTAGATGATTTTCTTGTGTTATTTCTTTGATTTATTTCCTTTCATTTTCTCTTTATGGGATTCTTATTATTCAAATCTTAGGCTTCCTTGATTTATCTTCTAACTTTTTCATAAAAAAGTATTTTTTCCCCTCTAATTTATCTTTGATTACTCCCCCCACCCCCACCTTGTGTGTGAGACTGTGTGTGTGTGTGTGTGTGTGTGTGTGTGTGTGTGTGTTAGTCACTTACTTCCTGGCATATTGAATTAGAAAAAACTCCTATCTTTTCCCTCCTAAGTGTATCCTTAACTCCTACACTTGTGCACACACACACACACACACACAGAGCACTTCTGATACAAAATGTGTGCGGGGTTTTCCCCACCAAGCAGTTCTGCAACGTTAGCTAAATGTCCCACAATTTAACTCGGTTCTGACACTCTCTGCCTGGAGATAGCATCAGATCTCACAGGCTAAGGACTCAGTCCCATAAGACTGCTCCCCACTTCAGATGCCAGTCACAAGTGGTCAGTCCCCAGGGAACCCAGAGCTTCTGCCCAACTTGGCTACAAATCAAACGTATCCACAAGGGACTTCCCTTGTGGTCAGTCCAGTGGTTAAAACTCCACATTTCCATTGAGAGGATTCAGGTTCAATCCATGCTTGGGGAACTAGGATCCCACATGCCATGTGGTACAGCCAGAAAAGAAGTTCCCACAACCTGCACTTGGGATTTAATTAATTTGCTAGAGCCACTCACGGAACTCATTCTACTCTATACTTACTTATGTTTACAAGCTTATTAAAGAGTATGATAAAGGATATAGATGCACAGCTGGATGAGGAAAGATACAGGGAGAGGCCAGGGAGGGTTCTATGCAGAAGCTTCTGTCCCTGTGGGGTTGGGGTATAGCCAGCCTCCTGGTGGATATGTTATATTTGGATATGTGCATCTACTCAACAGTTCCTTGAACCCCTGTATTTCTGGGACTTTTATGGAGGCTTCCTCCTATAGGCACGATCAGTTATTAATTCCATTTCCAGCTCTTTTTTCTTCTCTGGAGGATGGAGGTTTGAGACTGAAAATTCCAAACGTCTAACCATGACTTGGTTCTTCTGGTGACCAGGCCCCATGAAGGAATCATTCAGGAGCCCACATGGAGTTGCCTCAGTAGAACAAAAGGCCCTCCTTGTGGTCTGATCACTTAGGAAATTACAGGGTTTTAGGAGCCCTGAATCAGAGATGGGGTCAAAGACCAAAGACTGGAACAAGAGATGCTCTGAAACCTCTTATCATTTAGGAAATGACAAACGTTTTAGGGGCTCTGAGCTCTGTACCAGGAACTTGGGGTAGGTGTGTGTATACACACACACACACACACACACACACACACACACATCTGCCATATTTATGTTTTGGAATGACCCTGATGCTGGGAAAGATCGAAGGCAAAAGGAGAAGAGGGCAACAGAGGATGAGATGGTTAGATAGTATCACTGACTCAGTGGACAGGAATCTGAGCCAACTCTGGGAGATAGTAAAGGATGGGGAGGCCTGGCATGCTGCAGTCCATGGGGTCGTAAAGAGTCAGACGTGACTTAGTGCCTGAACAGCAACAACCTGCCATATATACTATATACAAATATGTATGTGTAGGAAAATTTTAAATATACATCATTTTTTCTGTTATCTCACACATTTTGTTGGTTTTATCTTCTAAATATTTTACTTGTTTGTCTTTTTGTGGGGAAGAGGGGATATTTTTAATTTCTAAGAGCTCCTTTTTATTTTGTTGCTTAAAAAAAACAACCAGCAACCTGTTCTTGTTTCATGGATAAAATATCACACTCTATGTCTCAGAGGGAACAGTGCAGGGAGCAGTATAAATGTTCAAAGAAGGGCCCAGAGGCCCACAGCCTGATACGCAGCAGTTCACACAGGCCTTCCACTCTCACCCTGGATCTGAACACGGCTGTCTTCTGTCCTAGGCCTGTCTGGTTTGGTTGATCCAGAGGATACACTTTTGATTTCCTGTCAGGCTGGGGGCATTAGCACCTGAACTGTCGGGGTGGAAGCAGGTGTGGGCGCCTTCCTCTCATCCGTCGCCTTCCCGGTAGCTGGTACGTCCATCTCTGGGGCCCTCACCTTGCTCTGTGGGGCTAGCTGCCTTCCTGTGGCTCCTGCATCCCCACCCCCCGCAGCAGGGCTTTAGATTTGCTCTTTCCCTCCTGGCCCCTCAGTGTCTCTTTATCTACTTTGTCTTCATAGATTTTTTGTCTGAGAACACTGGTTTCTCTTGGGTTTTTGAAGCTAGGGTTTGTGGTGGTTTCATTTCCTCCTCTTTTTAGGGTAATTGCTGAGAAAAGCATGGAGCAGAAACATATTCACTTCACCATCTTCAAATGGGAACTCAGTGCTTGTTACGCATTGAATTGCGTCCCCTGGAAATTTATACGTTGAAGTCGTAACTGCCAGTACCTCCGCATGTGAGCCTATTTGGAGATGGGGGTCTTTACAGAGGACATTAAGTTAAAATGAGATCTAATCCACTAGGAAAGGTGCCCTTATAAAAACACGGAAATTTGGTCACAGAAGCAGACAGGTATAGAGGAGGAGGATGTGAAGAGACACGAGAAGACTGCCGTCTGTAAGCAGGAGAGAGGCAGAGATCCTTCCCTCACAGCCATCAGAAGAAACATGTATATATCCTACCGACAATGCGTATGCGACAGATAACTGAGGACCTACTGGCTGGGGCAGGAAACTGCTCTGTGATCCGTGGTGACCTCAATGGGAAGGAAATGGCAACCCACGCAAATGGACATCACATTGTAAAGCAACAATACTCCAATAAAAAAAAAGAAGAAGAAGCCAACTTTGTAGACACCTTGATTTTAGACTTTTAGTTTCCATGTGAGGCAATAAACATCTGTTGTTTAAGCCACCCGGTCTGTGGTTCTTTGTTATGACAGCCCAAACAACCTAGTATAATACAATGCCATTTTTCATTTATTCACAGAATGTCCCGCCCCTGCTTAGTCTGATTCCTACTCTTTAAAAAGCAACCTATGTCTCCTGCTTTGAGACTGTGTCCTTGATCTGCTTTAATTAAATGTCCTTCTTTTTAGCATCCCTTATCACAATACCTCTCATGCTGTACTGTAATCAATAATCTTGTTAATCTTTCTATCTGACTTCCACACTAGGCTATAAGTACTTGAGGCCTGCGGTCCTGTCTGACCTCAGTGATTGTGCACAGGAGGCTGAAATATTGCTTATTGAATGAATATATTATTAGTATAGCTTGTGGGGGAGGATGAGCAAAAGTGTATGAGTAACAAATTTATCATTAATATGTTAAATCAATACTTTTTGATAGAAAAATTATATGAATATAATTACATAGAAATTTCTGAGACTTCAAGAAAGCTAGTGATACCCATACATGCACACACAACACTCAAGATTAAAATTTCATCGTGAGAATAAAAATACAGAAAACCAGTAATCGAGAGTCTTTGCCCGTATTTTTAAAGAGAAGCTTCCTGTCCTGCCTAGGGACCACAGCTGGGTAAGCCAGCACTGGCACTGCAAGTAGCTTTGAACTCTGTAGTTGCGATGCCTTGTGAACTGCCCAGTTTCTGTGGCCTTTTCATTGACACTTACTGTGTCTCACCATTTTTTTCTAAGTCAAATATTGTGCGCTGTGTCCATGTGTACTCAGTCACGTCCAACTCTTCGCAACCCTGTAGACTGTAGCTTGTCAGGCTCCTCTGACATGGAATTTCCATCCAAGAATCCTAGAGTGGGTTGCCATTTCCTACTCCAGAGAATCTTCCCGACCCAGGGATAGAACCCACATCTGTTGCATCTCCTGCATTGGCAGATGGATTCTTTAACACTGCGCCACCTGGAAAACCCAGGACCCATATGCTGATAAAAAACTCAACAGGTTGAGTTTAAAAGGAAGGTATACAAATAGGTTCCTCACTCAAGTCATCTTATCTGCTTTAACTAAATCTCTTATTCCTCCTTTTACTCCTTTGAATAGAAAATGTGCCAGCAGCCTCTCTCCCCTCATTTAAGACCTTCTCATGTAAAAATAAAGGGTCACTAGAGAATGATTCCCCACCGTTTATATCTTATCACAGTCCCCTTGTGTTCAGGATATGGATAAAGTCCTGGGATGTGTGTGCCTGTCTGATGTGGCAGGGTTTGGATATATGTGGGCTTTCTGAACACATCTGGACACATTTGGAGCACTGCAGTTCTACTTATTAGTGCTACAGCTGATGCATCCTGAGAATCTCTCTCTTTCCGGCGAGTGCTGCTTCTTATTTGCTGGAAGATGGGTTTTATAGTGACAGAAATGGAGGAATGAATTAAGAACTACTTGAGAAAAATTATAGTAAGGGAAAAGGGGGGACCAGGCTACAGAAGCTTTATGGATTATTAGTCCAAAGAACTAGGGCCTGAAATATGTCGCTGCTGCCATGATGCTGCGAGTAGTTTATGAGAACAATGGCTTTCCTACGTGTTAGCTTATCAGGCTGGCCTCTCTGCCTTCCTGAGGGTGGGCTGCAAATCAGTGTGAGGGAGAGAAAGTGTATGACAAATGAACAGATAGAATACTTGAAATCTCATCAATTCCAGCACATGTGGTCTCTGTGCCCATGGCGGGGGCACCCTGACATGGAGGGTCACTGGGACTGAAGGACCTCTTACTGTGTGCGCTGACTCTTCCGAGCTTCCCCCTTGAGGTCCTAATTCAGCCAGAAATGATGGCTTCTGTGCTCCTGAACAGACTTTGCTTTCCCTCTCGGGCACAGAAAGGAACTTCAGGTACAGATTAGGGACACAGAGACCTGGAGGGAAATTCGTCTCTGGAATCGCACGGCATCAATCACCAGCCGACACGCCGTTTAATAGGACGTCATTAATGAGCGGCAGACACGTCCGTGCTGCTGCAGCCGGTGGCATCACTGCCTGCCTCTGAGATTCATCAGCTAGTTAAAATATTCTTGAAAAAGTACATTTAACTTTGCTCTGCTTCAAATCCTCCTCACGAGAAGGAATAAACTATGTTGATTATCTCTGAGGGGATATTTTTTTAAAGCTTTTAACAAATGTTTAGAGCATCCTTTAAAGTGTGCTGGATGGTTGTGCTTACACTCTTCTCTTCTTGTATATCCCAAGGGGCATCTGCAGACATATACATAAATCACTCAATTTTAAGCAAGTGTATGTGGAGAGCTTGCTATATGCTCAGGTTGATCTGAGCATATAGCTCAGATCAGAACTGGACCCACGGTAGGTCTGACATTGTGGTGATGCTTTTTCTCATGATTCCTTTTTTTCCATACCATTACAGGCCAGAAGACAGGCTTATATGGATACTCTAAAGGAAGAAGAAAATCAAAAATTGCAAAAGATGAAGGAAGAACAGCACCAGAAGGTATTCAAAGACCATATTAGCATTTGGTTGCGGTACTAGATAATGTTGAAGAGCTTGAGAGCAGTAATATTTATATACATGAAAATCCTAAAAACAAAACAAAACACCACAGGTGTTAAAAATGGTGAGATGTGAGTATGTTTTAAGAGTATGGTGGTGTGATGGCGGCTTCTGTTCAACTACTTATTGGCTCCTGCTACTTACTTAGCCTCTGAGGGCTACAATGTGTCTGCTGTAGTTGGTGCCACGGTCCAGGGAGAAGATGATAGAACACTTGGGAACTTCTTTTTTTTTTTTAACTTTTTATTTTGTATTGGAGTATAGTTGCTTAAAAATGTGTTAGTGTCAGGTATATAACAAAGTGATTCAGTTACACGCATAAACATGTATCTATACTTTTTCAAATTCTTTTCCCAGTTAGCTTGTTGCAGAATATTAAGTGGAGTTCCAGGACACTTGGGAACTTCGGGTCTACAAAATATAACAAATGCCACTGCCATTTTTAAAATTAAAGGTATATGATGTTGCAAATAATGTCCAGAGACCACTATAATGCATAATGGAAAAAAGCAGGCACACAAAATCGTGACACTGGCTTAAATGTTCATCTAAAAATACCCAAGGAATGAAACGACGCACTCTACACGTACACAAATATGTGAGGTGTTTCCAAAAAACACAATATTCCAAATAAAATGAGCAATAGAAATCAGGGAAATGAACACTGAGAAAAGTACTTAATGAATAAGAAATTTCTGACAGGGTAACTGAAAACAGTATTGTGACTTGATGGTCATACCTGCTTTGATTCATAGGCTCAGAGGCTCCTCAACCAAGGATGGGAGTCATGAGAGAGATGGGAGTCAGCTCCAAGGGGCCACTTCATCCCAGGTCCTTTAAAAAAGCAAAAAAAAATTATTCAGCTAGTGGGAGACCATTATCTTCCCCATATTTATTTTCGAACTTTTTTTCTTGCTCTATTTGTACTTAATATATCCTGCCATTTCTTCCAGGATATCCCTCAAGTCTGTTTCTTCAATTACTCAATTACCTTGAATTCTAACGCCCATTCTGATTTCCTTAATTTGGTTTGTTTTTTCCTCTTATGTCTTTGCTCTACAAGGTAGCTTATTATAGCAATTGAGTGTGGAAATCATATTATAACATATTCATATTATGAAATGTGTACTAATTGTTGTTGTTAGAATTGACCCTCTGAGTGCTGCCCTCCTCCCAACAGAGGTTAAACCCTTACTTTTTCATAGTTTCATCCAACATACAATATAAGTGGTTGTCACTGAGTTGTTTTGTGCTTCAGTTCAGTTCAGTCGTTCAGTCGTGTCTGACTATGACCCCACGCACTGCAGCACACCAGGCCTCCCTGTCCATCACCAACTCCTGGAGCTTGCTCAAACTCATGTCCATCAAGTTGGTGATGCCATCCAACCATCTCATCCTCTGTTATCCCCTTCTCCTCCTGCCTTCAATCTTTCCCAGCATCAGGGTCTTTTCCAATGAGTCAGTTCTTCGCATCAGGTGGCCAAAGTATTAGAGCTTCAGCTTCAGCATCAGTCCTTCCAATGAATATTCAGGACTGATTTCTTTGAGGATGAACTGGCTTGATCTCCTTGGAGCCCAAGGGACTCTCAAGAGTCTTCTCCAACACCACAGTTCAAAAGCATCAATTACTTAATATTCAGATTTCTTTATTGTCCAACTCTCACATCCATACATGACTACTGGAAAAAACATAGCTTTGACTAGACAGACCTTTGTCGGTAAAGTAACATCTCTGCTTTTTAATATGCTGTCTAGGTTGGTCATAGCTTTTCTTCCAAGGATCGAGTGTCTTTTAATTTCATGGCTGCAGTCACCATCTGCAGTAATTTTGAAGCTCAAGTCTCTGTTTCCATTGTTTCCCCATCTATTTGCCATGAAGTGATGGGACCAGATGCCATGATCTTAGATTTTTGAATGTTGAGTTTCAAGCAGCTTTTTCACTTTTCTCTTTCACTTTCATCAAGAAGCTCTTTAGTTCTTCTTCACTTTCTGCCATAAGGGTGGTATCATCTGCATATCTGAGGTTATTGATATTTTTCCTGGCAATCTTGTTTCCAGCTTGTGCTTCATCCAACCCAGCATTTCACATGATATACTCTGCATATAAGTTAAATAAGCAGGGTAACAATATACAGCCTTAACATACTCTTTTCCCAATTTGGATCCAGTCCATTGTTCCATGTCCGGTTCTAACTGTTAAATTGTTGAAAGAAATAATGTAAATTGTCAGTTTAGTTATTAAGCCACTTACTAGGCTTAATTATTAAGCCAAGTGCCAATAAGGTGCTTCCCTAGTGGCTCAGTGCTGAGGAATCTGCCTGCAATGCAGGAAATGTGGGTTTGACCCCTGGGTCTGATAGATCCCCTGGAGAAGAAAATGGCAACCCACTCCAGAATTCTTGCCTGGAGAATCCCATGGACATAGGAGTCTAACGGGCTACAGTCCATGGGGTTGCAAAGAGCTGGACATGACTTAGCGACTGAATACAAGCATGATAAGCAATGAAGAAGCCATGAAGCATTTTTATCTCTTGGTGTTTAAAAAAAATTATTTTTCCTTTGACAGAGGCTTCATATGGAAATCCACAGTTAAATAAGCAGTGTTTTAGTAAGATTCTAGTAATTAGCAAATAGAAACTGAATCTAGTATATATTTAAGTTATATTTTCAATGATGTCCATCAAATGACATGAAAGTATTAATATTTTTCTGTGATCTTTCAACGTATCACCACATCCTGAGTTACAAATCAGTGTAGACATGATGTATTTTAAAATAACTACTAGTGAATCTTAAATACTGTTTTATAAAGTTTGATATATTTAGAATGTGAAAACCTGTAAATGTAGAATATTTTACAAAGGGCATGCTCAACAGATTAGAAAATCAGATCTGCTATTTAATTTTCAGGTTGAGCAGTTATTTTAAACAGTGAAAATTAAGCTTTTTATTTCTTAATCTTGTTTTTCTTCTGGAGTCAGACAAATGTTGATATACACATATTTTTCTGGTTATTGATTAAACATATTTTCTTTTTACATAAATTATTTCCTTTTACTTACTGAAGCTTTCAGTAAAATGAATAATGAGTGTATAGATGGTTCCATCACTAGGGACTTCAATAATGGTAGAGTACATAAGGATATTTACCTTATTTTTGCTTCTCTCCCTTTTTGTTCAGTCTGTTGTTAAAAGGCCACTGGAAGCTTCCCTGGCTAGTAGAGTCTGTCACTCAGTATCACTTCAGTGGTTTTGCTTAAGAAAACAAGAAGAATCGTGTTCATGGTAGGGAGCCATAACACATTTGTATCATCACATCTTTCCATGTGTTTGATTTCACCTAGTAGCCCAGATGGTAAAGCATCTGCCTGTAATGCAGACCTGGGTTCAATCCCTGGGTTGGGAAGATCCCCTGGAGAAGGAAATGGCAACCCACTCCAGTATTCTTGCCTGGAGAATCCCATGGACAGAGGAGCCTGGTGGGCTACAGTCTATGAGGTCGCGAAGAGTCAGACACAACTGAGCAACTAATGCACACATTCATGTGTTTACTTGTTCCCTTGACTCAACAAGTATCTAATGAACACCTACTGTGGAGAAGTTGGAGAGTAGATTCTCTAGGTTAAAGTGAGGTGTAAAGTGATCTAGGTAAAGTGATCAACTGTGTGTTGATCCTGCTCTGTCTGTCCCTGACTTTCACATTCTTCCATTACTCTGGTCTTTGGGGACAGTAGATTCTTCCTTAATTTTAATTCCTGGTATTTTACATTTGTTTCAATTCCCTCTTCCAACACTTTACTTGTAATTACCTTGGCTTGCCTGGTGGCTCAGGTGGTAAAGAATATGCCTGCAGTGCAGGAGATCTGGATTTGATCCCTGGGTTGGGAAGATCCCCTGGAGTAGGAAATAGCAACCCACTCTAGTATTCTTGTCTGGAGAATTCCATGGACTGAGGAACCTGGTGGGTTACAGTTCATGAAATTGCAGAGAGTCAGACACAACTGACTGACTAAAACCTCCTATTTTCAGTTTTTCACCCTATCAGTTCAGCTGAGTTGCTCAGTCGTGTCCAACTCTTTGTGACCCCATGAATCACAGCATGCCAGGCCTCCCATCACCAACTCCTGGAGTTTACTCAAACTCATGTCCATCGAGTTGGTGATGCCATCCAACCATCTCATCCTCTGTCATCCCGTTCTCCTCCTGCCCTCAGTCTTTCCCAGATTCAATGTCTTTTCTAATTAATCAGCTCTTTGCATCAGGTGTTCAAAATATTGGAGCTTCAGCTTCAACATCAGTCCTTCCAGTGAACACCCAGGACTCAAATTCTTCCCAACCCAGGGATCAAATTCTGCTTTAGGATAAACTGGTTGGACCTCCTTGCAGTCCAAGGGACTCTCAAGAGTCTTCTCCAACACCACAGTTCAAAAGCATCATTTTCCCCCTACATCTTCAGTATATTTTCTGTTAACTAGTATATTTTTTGTCAGCAGGCATGCTGACTCTCGCCGTAACAAAATAAACAAGCTGACCTACTTCTTCCTTGATTCGGCTATCCTCAGGGTTATCTTTTCTGCTTCTACCAAAAAAAAAAAAAAAAAGACAGAGGTAATATTACTATAATCACATCTTTATTGCCCACTTTGTCCTTAATGCTTTATGTTCTGGTTTATATTCATAAACGCTCTTACTGAAACTGCTCTCTAAAGATAAAATCCCTTCTGAACATTCAATTCAGTGGTTCAGTGGTCTTTTTGCAATCCCTGTGTCCCTGTAACTCTGACATTATTTATACCATTTAAAGCTTTTATGGCTTTTTTTTTACTCTATTATTCTGATATTATTCTATCTCAGAGTAATCCATCCCAGTATTCATCCACCGACCCATCTATCCATCCACCCATCCATCCATCTATTCTGTCGACAACAGGGACTGAGCTCCTATTATGTACTGAGCCTCCTGGAAGATACTGAAGTTCCAACTAGAAACAGGATAGACAAGGCCCCTTCTCTCCTAAAGTTTACTTTTTTGTGGAGGAGATGAACAATTAAAAGAGGACAAATAAAACGCTGTACTTTTATTTTATAGTGAATAATCACTTGGTAGTAATTAATGCTGCCCAAGAAAAAATTGTGTGTTGTGATAACTTCAGAGTGATGTATCAAATAGTGTCGATTACCTACTTCTCTCCTAAAACCTCATTTTTTTCCCCCTTCATATATTCATCCTACTTAGCATGGCCTGTTTCAGAAAAGTCAGAAGTCAGCCCAGGGATGCATTTGCAAATGGTCTAACTGATCATGGGAATTCTACTCTCATTGACTGTGATTGGTTCAGCCATTGAAATGGGAAGTAGTTCCAACCAACATGACTTATGGGAAGCCAGCCTTTCGTACAGGATTTTATCAATATGAAATGGACTACTCTTCTCACTTAGTGATTTTCACCTTGATGGTTCTTGGTCTTAATTTTGTCTGATCCTAATTATTTTGCCATCCTTCTTGTTAGAACTTATGTGGCAATTTCTTTTTCCGTTACTCAATTTTAACCCCTCTGTGTCACTTGGCTTAAATTAGATTTCTAGTAACAAAAATGGCTGATTTTTCTTTTAGCCAATTTCATAATCTCTTTTTAATATATTCTCATTTATTGTGATTACTAGTGTATCTGCCCATTTTCTCCTACATAATTTACTTTTTATTTTTGTTTTCCATTCTTTATTTTCTTGACTCTGAATTTTCTGTCCTGTTTATTTACTTTTCCTCTTTTCTCTCCTCTCCTTTCCTCCCTATCGTAAGAAATTTCTTAGTGGTTTTGATTTTAATTTTGTATTACCTTTTGTTGGCCTGTTTAACCTCAAAATATGTCTTACTGTACTTCTGAAAAATTTCTATTTTCTTTTCACATTTCTTCCCTATTATCAACCCTACTCCCTGTTTCTTGGATATGTATCAAGTAGCTTTGGAAATTCTAGCTAGACCTGTCCTCTGTCTCTCTTAACCATTTGTCTTATACTTCCTGTCTGGCCTTTTCCATTGCATTCTGGGAGAACCTTTCGCTAGATCATCTTGCTCCTGGAATCATTTCGTCATTCTGCTTATTTGGCCCCTGCATTGAATTTGTTTATTTACCAGTGTTGCTGACTTACTTTTTCATAGCAGTGTTCTGCTTTATAAGTGCAATATCCTTTCTGATCTCTTCATTAATGGCAGTTATACAATCATTAACATTTTCTACTTACTATTTTAATAGTATTTTTTTCCTTTCTGATGTAAGTTTTATCTCATGTAGTTTTGTCTCTCACATGTTTGGTGATTCTTGGTTATCTCCTCATGTTTCTTTGGACACGTGAAAGTGAAAGTATTAGTTGCTCAGCCATGTCTGACTCTTTGTGCCCCCATGGACTATAGCCCACCAGGCTCCTCTATCCATGGGATTCTCCAGGCAAGAAAACTGGAGTGGGTTGCCATTCCCTTTTCCAGGTGATCTTCCCAACCCAGGGAGTGAACCCAGATCTTCTGTACTTGGGGCAGATTCTTTACCATCTGAGCCACCAAGGAAGGCCCTGGCCAAGTTAAGATATACAGAAGCCAATCTTCTGCATGTGGCAGCCTCTTGTTCTCCTGTGGTCAGCATGTACTGGGACACTGTCCTGTTCCTCTGAGCTCAGAGCCCCTCCTCCATTCTGTGTTACCCAGGGGACGATGTCAGTGCGGGCTGCTGTGTATGCCAGCATGGGAGACGAAGAACCCACTGTCAAGCTCCTCTCAAAGCACTTCTCCACCTGGTCATCTTTAGCTTCTCTCAGATCTCCTTTAGAAACACAGCTAACTCAGACCCAGTTGATCCTGCATACTTGTTTCTCCATATAATTTATTTTATCCCTTTTCTGCCTACAAGTAATTTAAAATTTTTCTGATAGGTTGAGTACACTTACTGATTTTGCATGGTTATTGATTTTATATAGTCATTTGGAAAGTAAAAACAAACCATGAAAACATATTTAAATTATTCAATGACAGAGAAAATGATTGTAGACTACGTTAGAAATTATGGTGAGAGCAGCTTATAGGGAATCCTCGCAAAGCCGTACTCAGAAAAAGAAAAATCACAACTTTAAATCCAGTCAGGACTCAAACAGAAACAAATTAATGTATCCAACCTAAGAATTTAAAACAAGAACAATAAACAATACTGAAGGAAGTAATTAAGAACAGAAATTAATAAAAAAAAAAACTTGAAGAAACAGCTGTTATAAAAATTCAACAGCTTCTTCTTTGATGAGGTCGACAAAATGAACAAATCTCTGGAAGTCTAATCAAGAAAATATTAGTAAAAATGCAAATACACGACAGTATAAATGAGGGGCTAGAACCATAGTTTTAGAGAAGATTAAGTGAATGGTTTTATGAGAATATGTAAAACTCTAAACTGACTCAAAGAATTACAATAAAGACAAAAATGCAAGTGATTTTAAAGTTTTCTGAGAATTACTTTCCCTTAACAAGCTAAATTTGGATAAATTTACAGGCAGGTTCATTAGAATTTTCAAGTAACACATTTTTTTCCTGTGTTCTACAAGTTGTTTCAGAGCAAGGAAAAAGATGAAATAATTTAGAATTAATATAATTTAATTGTCATTCTCATGATGTCACAACCTGGTAAAGGGACACACTCACAGATTTATAGAGATTAACATCTGAAAGAAAGTTCTAGCTAATGGGATTTGTTTCTCATATCATTTACATAGTTAAGTTTATTCTAGGAGTGCAAAGATGACTACCTATATATTATAACTTTTTATATCACTGCAATATGATAGTGAAAGTTGCTCAGTCGTGTCTGACTCTTTGCGATCCCATGGACTATATAGTCTATGGAATTCTCCAGGCCAGAATACTGGAGTGGGTAGCCTTTCCCTTCTCCAGGGGATCTTCCCTGGATATCAAACCCAGGTCTCCTGCATTGCACATGGATTCTTTACCAGCTGAGCCACAAAGGAAGACCGAAATATGAGAGAAAAAGAGATCATGAGAGAAAAAGAATTTGACTACCTCTGTAGTTGCCAAAAACGGGCATTGGTAGGTTAAAATCTATCAGTTGAAAAAAAAAAAAAGAAAACATGGTAAGCTAGAGATAATTTTTTTTCCCTTAACATTCATATAGTCTTTCAAACAAACAACCAACATTAATCTCAGTGGTAAAATATTAGAACAGTGAACAACATAAAAGTATCTGCAGCTCCTACCACCAACTAATATTTGTTCTGGAAATTCTAACCTAATGCTTTTTAGTGTCATTTGATGAAAAACTCTTCTAGTGAAGGGGAAGAAAGCTTCAGTATTGCATGGGACAAGGTTCAAGAATGGTTTTAGCCAACTTGATAGGACAAAAATAGAAAAGTTTTATCTAATTATTGGAAATAAAAGTTATTATTTATGGATGAGAGCAATCTGTACAACCCAAGAGAATCAACTAAAAATTGCTTAGAACAAATGGAATTAAATGAGCTGGCTTCCTTTGTGGCTCAGCTGGTAAAGAATCCACCTGCAATGTGGGAGACCTGGGTTCAGTCCCTGGGTTGGGAAGATCCCCTGGAGTAGGGAAAGACCAGCCCACTCCAGTATACTGACCTGGAGAATTCCATGAACTGTAAAGTCCATGGGGTCGCAAAGAGTTGGACATGACTGAGTGACTTTCACTTCACTTCACTTCATATATATATGACACACAAATTCATGAAGCATTCCATATGTTTTAGGGCTTCCCTGGTAGCTCAGCTGGTAAAGAATCCACCTGCAATGTAGGAGACCCCAGTTTGATTCCTGGGTCGGGAAGATCCCCTGCAGAAAGAGAAGAGTTTGGGGCTGGGGATAGCTTAGAGGAGCCTTGGTTCTGCAGCTCCCCACAGTAATGCCTTTCCCCAGAATAAAGATGACGTTGGCTATAAGAAAAAGTGGAAATAGAGCTCAAATTATTGAGAGGAAACCAACCAAATCCAAGGAAGTAAATACTCATGGGTAAAGTAGGAGAGTGAAAAAGTAGCATTAATAATGTGTACTCCTCTCTTACTGTGCTGTGCTAAATCGCTTCAGTCATGTCCGACTCTACGATCCTATGGAACATAGCCCGCCAGGCTCCCCTGTCCATGGGATTCTCCAGGCAAGAATACTGGAGTGGGTTGCCATGCCCTTCTCCAGGAGATCTTCCCGACCCAGGGATCAAACCCAGGTCTCTTATGTCTGCTCAGGTGGCAAGCGGGTTCTTTACCACTAGTGCCACCTGGGAAGCCCCCTCTCTTACTAGTTATTGTTAATTCTGTCATTATTTAATATAAAGAAATGGACTTTCAGCTACAATAGTCATTGAATTCTCTATCTCCCACCCAGAAATACTTCCTATCAAATTTCTTCCAACTTCTAAAAAATATTTTTTATCATAAAAGTTGCTTTTATATGGTGGAAAATGTCAAAGTATAGAAATTACGAGGAAAAATATAATCATCACTCATAAAAACTCTCCACCCAGAGATAAGCTCCTTTAACATGTCAGTATATTTACTTCATTTCTTGGTTTCCATACATGCAGAGACTGTAGCTGCTTCTCTCCACCTCGGGTCACATTTGCAGGCTTACCACATGCCAGGCATAAGCTAAACTCTCCATGTGCTTGCTCTCAGGTAATCTTCCAGTGTCATGAGGTAGACAGCACGACAATCATCCATAACAAATGAGGTTTAGAAAGAGAAAGTAATCCGTACAAAGTACAAGAGAAGAGGCAGGCTTCAAAACTCACCCAGACTCTCTTTTATAATCACTTTTTTTCCATTTTCACATAGATAAGCACATTCTTACATCATTGAAGCATAGTAGTCACTGTTGCATGGTACTCCAGACTTCAAAATCCTCAACTTCTCTACTGCTGAAAAACTATTTTAAACCTCCCATTAAGCTGATTTTAAATATAAACAATCCTATCCATACAGCTTGCGTGCATTTCTGATTATTTCCTCAGAATAGATGTATACCTTTTAGGTCTAAGACTTTTATTTTAGGAAACTTTTTAGAATTTGATACTGTCTGAGTCCTTTGCTGCCCCTCTTATCAGCAGCAGTACGAGGGAGTCTGTAATGTTCTTTAATAGCTAATAATATAAACCCTCCTCACCCCAGCAAACACACAAATTATTTCTTATTTAATCTTGTGATTATTCTCTCAGTTGAAGTGTAGATATGGTTTTTCAAACTACCTCAAATTCCACTGAAATTTTTACTGGAATTGCATTAAGCTCACTAATTAATTTGGACAGAACTGTAGTTGTTACAGTATTGAATTTTACCACTCAGGGGCATCAGCCATCTCTACTTTATTCAAATTATCGTTAAAGGATTACAGGAAAGGTCTCAGGTATTCTGGGGCTTTTTTAGGTTTGGGGGTTTTGGATGTGTTTTTTTTTTTTTTTTTTTTTTGGGTTTGGG
>NW_011494917.1:1123075-1129261 GCF_000754665.1 Bison bison bison | reverse complement strand
GGGTTTTTGATTTTTTTTTTTTTTTTTTTTTTTTTTTAGGGATTGAGCAATTTTTTATATTGTTGCTTTTTGATGAAATCTCTCTATCTCCTATTTTCTCATTAATTTTTACTAACATTTGAGGGCATTATTGATTCTTACATATATGTTTTATGCTGTGCTTAGTTGCTCAGTCATGTCCAACTCTTTGTGACCCCATGGACTGTAGCCCACCAGGCTCCTCTGTCCATGGGGGATTCTCCAGGCAAGAATACTGGAGTGGGTTGACATGCCCACCTCCAGGGAATTGTCCCAACCCAGGGACTGAGCCCAGGTCACCCACATTGCAGGCAGATTCTTTACCATCTGAGCAATGAGGGAAGCCCAGGAATACTAGAGTAGGTAGCCTATCCCTTTCTGCAGGGGATCTTCCCGACCCAGGAATCAAACTGGGGTCTCCTACATTGCAGGTGGATTCTTTACCAGCTGAGCTACCAGGGAAGCCCTAAAACATATGGAATGCTTCATGAATTTGTGTGTCATATATATATGAAGTGAAGTGAAGTGAAGTGAAAGTCACTCAGTCATGTCCAACTCTTTGTGACCCCATAGACTTTACAGTTCATGGAATTCTCCAGGTCAGTATACTGGAGTGGGCTGGTCTTTCCCTACTCCAGGGGATCTTCCCAACCCAGGGATTGAACCCAGGTCTCCCACATTGCAGGTGGATTCTTTACCAGCTGAGCCACAAAGGAAGCCAGCTCATTTAATTCCGTTTGTTCTAAGCAATTTTTAGTTGATTCTCTTGGGTTGTACAGATTGCTCTCATCCATAAATAATAACTTTTATTTCCAATAATTAGATAAAACTTTTCTATTTTTGTCCTATCAAGTTGGCTAAAACCATTCTTGAACCTTGTCCCATGCAATACTGAAGCTTTCTTCCCCTTCACTAGAAGATTTTTTCATCAAATAACACTAAAAAGCATTAGGTTAGAATTTCCAGAACAAATACTTTTGTAAACATCCAAAGGTAGGGGTCCTTGAAGTTCATGGCATCAACTCTCCCGCTTCCATTATCCTTTTCCCCTTGTTGAGTTGAGAGAACATTCTCTCCTGGGAGAAGCATGTCTGCTTTAATGGTGATGACACTTTAATGTTTACATATAATGCAGTCAGGCTGACCATGTCAGAACACGCCCCACTGGAATTTGAACATGATTTTAAAATGACCCTCTCCTAGCCTCCGATTACCACAGCCTTACTTTGGAACATGCCTTTAAACTCATCAGCTTTCTCACGCAGCCGGCCTTGTACACACCTGTTTGTTGTTTAGTCGAGCCTTTGGTAGAATGCAACGCAGAGAAGTGATTTCCGTAACCCATGGCAGGAAATGGTGACTCTTTTACTTCTTGCCATTAGCTTGGTCCCCAACACTGTTTCATCTCAGCCCTTCCTCCAGCAAGAGCAGTCCCAGCAGGACCGGCACAGACTGGCACCATTTGCAGTGTTGTCCTCATTTACTAAACACTTACTTGGTGGCTTAGTTAGTAAAGAATCTGCCTCCAATGCAGGAGACCTGGGTTCAATCCCTGGGTCGGGAAGATCCTCTGGAGAAGGGAATGGCTACTCACTCCAGTATTCTTGCCTGGGAAATTCCATGGATGGTATAGTCCATGGGGTCACAAAGAGTTGAACACAACTGGGCGACTAACACACATATCTGACTTGGCCAGTGTTTACAGGAGGTTCTGCTTTAGCATCTCCAAAACGAGACTTTGTTTATCAGAGGACTTACGTACCTTCTCTCGATGGAGCGCCGTCTGAATGCAGGGAGGCGAGCAGAGCAGTGAGAAGACACACGTTCTCTCCCCTGGGAGCCTTCGTGGATACACTTAAAATGTTGAACCTTCGGGAACATTTGCTCCTTGTCTCTAGTTTGCATCCCTTCTTATTCTCTTGTCATGTTGCTTGAACTTGTGTCCAGTGATGCGTTTCTTTCTGTTTCGTGTCACAGCTGTTTCCCGGGTCTGTCTTCCTCATTATTCTGTGGTTTCCTTCAGGTTGGAGGTGGGTCTTCTTTGCATCTGTATCTCAGCCTGAATCCAGGTGTCTGGAGAATGGTTGGTGCTTCAGAAATATGTGTTGAGTGAGACAAGATTTGACAGTGTCTCAGATGCTTTGTGTCGTGTCCCTCCGACTTGGAGAGCATTTTTATTTTCTTAGTGTCCAAAGCTCAGTCCTTGGAACAGGAGCGACTTGTTTTGTATCTGTCCAAGGAGGTGTTGCACTTCTGGGTTAGAACCACATCAACGACCCAGGAATATGCTTATAAAGCATGCAGATGCATCTGCAGTGGCTGTCAGCTCAGCAGAAGAAATTAATTAGTTGAAATTATCCTTTGTGGCACCAAAGGAAAACCAGCCTCTCTCTCCCTAGTAAACACGCTTTGCTGCTTGTAGAATAAAAATCCTGAGTGCAGCGGAACTTGAGCACCCCCTTCTGCCACCTGGGGTCGTGGTCCTGCGTGGTGGTGCCTCATCGACTCCCCTCCTGCCTCCCTCCTGCTGTTTTCTTCCCTCCCCTGTCGTTGCCTCTGTAACAGCAGGCTCTGTGCTAGTCTCTTCCTGGCCTCTTTTTTGCCTTCCCTGACAGTTCTTGGCTTCATGATGTACTGTTTTGCTCTTTTACATTTTTGTGTATTAAAAACTAGATATCCATTGGGATTTTTAAATAAAGGAAAGCAGAAAGAAACAGAAATGGTCTCCCACACAGATATAAACCTTTCTTGATAGTTTGAGGAAGTAATGTTCACATGGTTCAAAGATTAAAACAACAAACACTACTTACGATATTAAAGTTTCCTCCCTCTGCCTACCTACCTGCCATGCTTTGAGCTCCAATGATAGTTACAATTAACATTTTAGTATGTGTTTTACCATAAAAATGTCTAAGACATGTACGTGCTATGCTATGCTAAGTCACTGCAGTCGTGTCCGACTCTGTGTGACCCCATAGACGGCAGCCACCAGGCTCCCCCGTTCCTGGGATTCTCCAGGCAAGAACACTGGAGTGGGTTGCCATTTCCTTCTCCAGTGCATGAAAGTGAAAAGTGAAAGTGAAGTTGCTCAGTCGTGTCTGACTCTTAGCGACCTCATGGACTGCAGCCTACCAGGCTCCTCCATCCATGGGATTTTCCAGGCAAAAGTACTGGAGTGGGGTGCCAAGATATGTATACCAGCATATAAAAGTTAAAAATGGATATATGTGTATCTTTTCTATTTACATGGAACAGTACCCTCCAAACTGCTCTGAACATTACTTTTATCATTTAATGTATCTTAGAGATCTTATCATAGGCGCCCCCTCTGCCATCCATCTAATTCTTTGGAGCTGTTGCATAATATCCCATCGTGTGGACGATGCCGTACTTTACTATGCCAGGTCCTTGTAAATGTGCATGAAGTCTTTCCCTTAAACTTTAACTGTTTCAGTAATTCAGATGCACCTCTCCTTTTACACATCTTTGAACATTCTGCAAAGGATGCGTACATTTTACATATTTATGGTTGCTGCTCTCCAAAAACTATTTTTTTATTAACTTAGACACTCCACCAAAATGCTGGAATGTATCTGATTCTCTATCAAACTTTTCTAGTTTTTGTCAACAGGATAGAAGAAAAACTTTATCTCATTGTTTTGGTTTATATTCTTTGAGTATGTGTGAAAATGATGACTATTTTTAAATGTACAGGCATTCTGTGGTTTAGCTGCCAACTTCCTCTTCCTTTGCCTGGCCCTTTTTCTGTCTGGTGTCTGTGTTTTCTTTATTGGTTTATATAAGGTCTTTAGCTTCCTCCTCAGGCCTTCCCTGAGCCTCCACCTAAAATAAGAACTGAGTCACTGAGCCTCACAACGGCATGTTTAATCCTCTGCATAGGATTATCGGTGGATATTTTTCTCACTTATTCATGGTCTTCTCTTTTTTTAGAATATAAACTCTTAAGGAGCAAGGATCTCGTCTGTCCTGTTATTGTATCCCCATCACATAGATGCAAGCCTGCCTCACAGTATGCACTCAGATATTGTTGAATGGCTGAATGAAAGAGTAACTGAATTAGCCTATGTGGGCCATAAACATCTTTTTAAGTTTTTATCCCAGTTGAAGTTTTGAATTTTGATGTAGCCAAATTTATTAATCCTTTTATTTCCTGAGTCTGTACCCTCCTCATTTCAAGTTTATAAATAAACTTACCCATGCCTCCTTTGGCAACTTATACGGTTCCATCTTTTAAGTTCAAGTCCTGGGGCTCTGTAAAATTTATTTTGATATAAAAATAAAGGATCTTGCTCTGATTTTTTCTCACAGTAGTCAGCTAGTCCATCATCATTCACTGCTCTCTCTCTTCTGTGAGGGTTTAGCAAAACAACTTATGGTAAGCTGTGCTTCCATGCAGTAAGTCTTTTCCTGAACTCAATCAAATTGTTTTAATTCCTGCAGTTTCATGATATTTTTGAATATCTGGGAAAGCTGCTTTTCACTCATTTCTTTTTTTCAGGAATTTTTTTATTGCTATTTGCTAATTTATCTTTAACCAGATAAATTTCAGGATCATTTTTGTCAAGGCTGAAAAAGTTATCTTAAAAATTATTTTAAGGAAATATGTGGTAATACGCATCTATAAAATATATGCTTCAAAGGTTTTAAAAAACTCTTTTGTCTCATATCTAGGATTGATGTCCTAATTTAGCCTGTCCAGGGTTCATGTTATCAAACTTGGAATGGCTGGATACAGAAGTTGCTCCTTGGAGAAATGGGTTAATATAAGTGGGAAAAAATAGCATCCTTTGACAAGAGGGATTTAGGTTTGAACTTAAGTTAGATAGATTCTGCTAGAACTTTTGAGTGTAATGGACTCTACAGTTCTAGATGTGGCTGTTTATTCTTGAGTATGATTAACTAATGACAAGTTATCCTTTATCTCCACAGCCTATACTGGATGCATTTTTATAGATTAGGTACAAAAATGTCCAAGCTCTCGTCTTTATTTGTTACTTAGGAGCCATTTATCCCTTGACAAAATACTTAAACTGAGTCTCTGATCCTTTGTTTCCTCTTCTATAAAGCAAGTGTAATAATGTTTATCCATTCATTCATCAAAAAACACTGTCTGCCTACCTTTGAGAATTGTTGTGAGGATCAAGTAACAGAATTCCAGTGTAATTTTTGCTTCAGAATATTAAGGTCTGGGTAAACACTGCACTTTCACAACAGTTCATTTGCTTAACTCCAGTCCCTCTCTCCCTAGATCCCCTAAAAAGACAATAAAGGGAATGTTTTTTTTGTTTAAGGCATAAGCCAGTATGTAGAACAAAAATGCAGACCAGGAGACTGTAGCAAAAAACGTTATCAGCACAATTTTGGAAGCTGGTAGGAAGAGCAGGAGAAGGCAGAACTCATTTTCAAGAAATGTAATACTGATATTGAAGCAGTCCAGATACAGATGTGGAATTAGAGGCACCTGGCATCTCGGAGGGCTAGAGTTGAAAAAAGGGTGACTTGGAAATCTGGCTGAGGAGTGGTAAGACCCCTAGGACGCTTCCCTCACCACAGTGAAACTTAAAATAAAGTTATCAGGATGAAGGATGAGGATGGTGGTGTACCAGGAAGGGAAATGGGCATTGGGATGGAGGTAGTAATAGAGATGTAAATCTCCATGGTAGGAGGCCAAATGATAATGCTACTTTTTTTTAAATTAAGAAACAGAAGAATATTCATGCTTTAAACAAGACAATTGACAGATGAAATCACACACAAATACTGAACATGATTGTATGGGTGAGAGGGAAGACTGGGACTTCCTTTATTTTAATATAAGCCTAGTATAAGTAGTACTGTTGCTTGGTAGATTTTTAAACTATGCTTATACAGTGACAGAAATTAAAGTGAAAGACTTTATGCCACTGTGAAAAAGTAAGTCTCTAGCACAAGCCTCAGCATTTAATACTTGCGAAGTGACTGAATGAATACTCTTTTTCCTTTGTCATTGGTGCTCAGGAGAAATTAGAATTAAATATTGTGCTTTAGGGATTCAGTTCAGTTCAGTTCAGTCGTTCAGTCGTGTCTGACTCTTTGCGACCCCATGAATAGCAGCACGCCAAGCCTCCCTGTCCATCACCATCTCCCGGAGTTCACTCAAACTCACGT
>NW_011494917.1:1078070-1122973 GCF_000754665.1 Bison bison bison | reverse complement strand
CAGTTCAAAAGCATCAATTCTTCAGCGCTCAGCTTTCTTCACAGTCCAACTCTCACATCCATACATGACCACTGGAAAAACCATAGCCTTGACTAGACAGGCCTTTGTTGTCAAAGTAATGTCTCTGCTTTTCAATATGCTATTTAGGTTGGTCATAACTTTTCTTCCAAGGAGTAAGCGTCTTTTAATTTCATGGCTGCAGTCACCATCTGCAGTGATTTTGGAGCCTCAAAAAATAAAGTCTAACACTGTTTCCACTGTTTCCCCTTCTATTTCCCATGAAGTGATGGGACCAGATGCCATGATCTTCATTTTCTGAATGTTGAGCTTTAAGCCAACTTTTTCACTCTCCTCTTTCACTTTCATCAAGAGGCTTTTTAGTTCCTCTTCACTTTCTGCCATAAGGGTGGTGTCATCTGCATATCTGAGGTTATTGATATTTCTCCCAGCAGTCTTGATTCCAGCTTGTGCTTCCTCCAGCCCAGCGTTTCTCATGATGTACTCTGCATATAAGTTAAACAAGCAGGGTGACAATATACAGCCTTGACGTACTCCTTTTCCTATTTGGAACCTGTCTGTTGTTCCATGTCCAGTTCTAACTGTTGCTTCCTGACCTGCATGCAGGTTTCTCAAGAGGCAGGTCAGGTGGTCTGGTATTCCCATCTCTTTCAGAATTTTCCACAGTTTATTGTGATCCACACAGTCAAAGGCTTTGGCATAGTCAATAAAGCAGAAATAGATGTTTTCCTGGAACTCTCTTGCTTTTTCGATGATCCAGCAGATGTTGGAAATGACCTCTGGTTCCTCTGCCTTTTCTAAAACCAGCTTGAACATCTGTTCATGTATTGCTGAAGTCTGGCTTGGAGCATTTTGAGCATTACCTTACTAGCATGTGAGATGAGTGCAATTGTGCGGTAGTTTGAGCATTCTTTGGCATTGCCTTTCTTTGGGATTGGAATGAAAACTGACCTTTTCCAGTCCTGTGGCCACTGCTGAGTTTTCCAAATTTGCTGGCATATTGAGTGCAGCACTTTCACAGCATCATCTTTCAGGATTTGAAATAGCTCAACTGGAATTCCATCACCTCCACTAGCTTTGTTCGTAGTGATGCTTTCTAAGGCCCACTTGACTTCACATTCCAGGATGTCTGGCTCTAGGGATTAATGTGTAGCTTATTTGGATTATCACAGTATAAGAAACCAGTCTCTATTTTGCAGGCTATACAATGTTGGGAGGCCTTAGAATAAAACTAAAAGAATAAAATGTCAATCTGAATTTTGAACTTACTTTATACTTTTCATCATGGAAGTTTGGAGGTTAAAAAAAATACACAAGCTGCTGTGTGTTTATCAAGAGGTGGCTGTATTTTCTCTATCAGTTAGTGCTGGAGTCGGAAAACCTCTTTCACTCAGGCACTAACTCATGACAGGGGCCTGATAACTTCCCTCTGCCTTTTTCTGCCTGTGACATGAGGTTATAACTTGGTCCGCCTCAAGGTGTAGGCAGTTGAGTATTGAGATTCTCTGGCAACCTAGTTGTTTGGTTTGATACTGTGAGCACAGTAACTGAATGTGGAAGTTGCTGACTCTTCCAAGAAGACAGAATGTCAGAAGCTAGAGATTTAGTTGGAGTAACATGACCGCCTATTTGAAGCAAAGCATCCACTCCCATGTTCTGCTAGTATTAGAAATAACTGGTCAATGAGACGGAGAAGGCAATGGCACCCCACTCCAGTACTCTTGCCTGGAAAATCCCATGGATGGAGGAGCCTGTTAGGCTGCAATCCATGGGGTCGCTAAGAGTCGGACACGACTGAGCGACTTCACTTTTCACTTTTCACGTTCATGCATTGGAGAAGGAAATGGCAACCCACTCCCGTGTTCTTGCCTGGAGAATCCCAGGGACGGGAGAGCCTGGTGGGCTGCGTCTATGGGGTTGCACAGAGTCGGACACGACTGAAGTGACTTAGCATAGCATAGCATAGTCAATGAGAGGTGAGTGATTATTCTCCAGGATGGAAAATGTGTTTCTAATGGAATTGCTCTACAGAGTTGAGTCCAATATATATTTGTAAGCAGCTGTGGATTTGTTGGGAAAAAGAAGCTCAAGAAATTACCAAGAAATAGTATTGTGTAACATTCCTTAAGGAAACTAATTGGATTTGTTTTTCTTTGTAAGACACAGGTGAGTTTGGCTCACTTTGCGTTTTCTCCTGAGTATGTTGTACCTAATGGTCTAATAGCTTGAACATGCACATTCCCTTTTTAATCTCACAGTTTTACACTCACAGTTATTACTTGGCTGAGGCACAATTATTTTTGCTACCTAGTTATGTAAGAAAACAATTTCACATGGAAATGGCACTTAAGTAAAAGTTTCAAAAATGAAATATTGTGCTAGCTAAGGTTAAATATGTAATTAATTTGGGTGTCTTCTGTACAACCATGTTAACTGAAAACCATATTTTAATGTTCCTAGGGTGAATTACTGGAATTTAAACGACAGCAACAGGAGGAAGAAAGAACCAAAAGCCACCAAGCTGAACACAGGAGGTATGAACCACTAAGATAAGCATCCTTGGTTGAAACGATTACCTATAAAGGTTTTGCAATGTTTTAGGAAAACACAGTCATACTGAACAGGATTTTGGAATCTATATTAGTTTTTTAATCATTATATTATTGGGGTGTGGTATATGTGAGAATGCCAGCTGCTACACACACATACACACACACATACATATACAAACAATATCCAATTTTTCTGAACTGGTGGCATAAATTGACCCTAGAAAGTGGACTCAGCTCTCAAGGTCTGTTTGTTTAGGTTATACTTAATCTCCCTCCCATAAGACAAAGCCATAGTAATCCTTTTATATAATCCTTACCATTTGTACACTACTTTATAATAACTAAACTAGTATAGATGGTAAGATACTCATACCTGAATATAAAAGCTGAGACAAGAACTACCATTGGTTATTTTATGTTGACTGATATATGAGGGAAAATTTTTTACAATCAGTAAGTAATTTTTAATAGTGGAAATAGTCTTTATCTTATTTCTAATGTCAGACATTGAGAGTGCCCAGAATATCATGTTGATATTGGGTGAGCGCTAATAATTACCTTATATATCATTATTCTAGATTTTCCTAGGGAGCAGTTGGGTTATTTGAGTTTATTGCCATGTGATTGAGTGTCTCAGGAGAAGAATTTAATATAAAGGCCTTCATGATTTAAAGGAGCAAATTCTTTCAAAACTGACTGGCTTCATTTATGTGTTTAACCTTCCCACTATTACTAAGAAGTACTTTTAAACTGTGGTGGTTTCATTTTGTAAATGAGACTTTAGAAAGTGTTAATGGAAGTTCCTAATTCTGCTGTACCTGCCAACTGTGGCTGTGTTTTCATATTATTTTGAATGGATTATTCTGCTTCCATGGTCCTGTCAAAATAGTTTTAAAATGTTAAATGTGAATTTATGTGTTTTTCTCTGGTTATAAGTGAAAAAGTGAAAGTGTTAGTCACTCAATTATGTCTGACTCTTTGCAACCCCATAGACTGTAGCCCACCAGGCTCCTCTGTTCATGGGATTCTCTGGGAAAGAATACTGGAGTGGGTTGCCATTTCTTTTTCCAGGGGATCTTCCTGACCCAGGGATCGAACCTGGGTCTGCTGCATTACAGGCAGATTCTTCACTGTCTGAGCCACCAGGGAAGCCCCTCTCTGGTTGTAAGGAAACATCAAAATTCTGATACACTGGTTAGACTATTTTGTTGGATAAAGGGGAACCATTACTACTACCTATTTTTTGTTTTGTTTTTATTTTTCATTTTAAAAACTTTTTATTTTGTATTGGAATATAGCCAGTTAACAAACAATGCTGTGATAGTTTCAGTTGAACATCAAAGGGACTCAGCCATATATATACATGTATCCTCTCCCCCACAGGTGGACCTTTGCCAACAAAGGTCCGTCTGTCAAAGCTATGGTTTTTCCTGTGGTCATTTATGGATGTGAGAGTTGGACTGTGAAGAAGGCTGAGCGCCAAAGAATTGATGCTTTTGAACTGTGGTGTTGGAGAAGACTCTTGAGAGTCCCTTGGACTGCAAGGAGATCCAACCAGTCCATCTTGAAGGAAATCAGTCCTGAATATTCGTTGGAAGGTCTGATGTTGAAGTTGAAACTTCAATATTTTGGCCTCCTGATGCAAAGAACTGACTCATTGGAAAAGACACTGATGCTGGGAAAGATTGAAGGCAGGAGGAGGGAACAACAGAGGATGAGATGGTTGGATGGCATCACCGACTCGATGGACATGAGTTTGGGTAAACTCCAGGAGCTGGTGATGGACAGGGAGCCTGGCGTGCTGCAGTCCTTGGGCTCACAGAGTCAGACACGACTGAACGACTGAACTGAACTGAACTGAACTGATTCTCCCCCAAACTCCCTTCGCCATTCAGGCTGCCACATAACATTTACTGCTACCTTTTTTTTTTTTTAATAAATTAGGTCATAAATTAGTTTAGTCTTTTACTTTTTCTCTTTAAAAGTCTTTCTATTAAAAAACCCGATATTTCTATAACAGTAGTTATTAGTAGCCAGCATTTCTCTGGATTTCTGAGGATTAATTGGATTATAAAGCTTTAGGCATTTTAAAGATAGTGATATGTCACATTAATAGGCCCCTCTACTAAGAAATTAATCTTCAGTGGGCACCCAATAAAAATACATTATTTGATTAGAGGTCAAAAAGATTACTTTTTGTTATAGGAACTTTGACCTTTATTTCCTTATTGCTGAATACCTAAATACTGATGGCACTATTTCTTTCCTTCACCTTCTATTCTTTCTATTGATTCTAGTTAAATATAGATCCCAGTTTAATCCAATAGGAAATCCCTCTGGATAATAAACTCAGTAACCAGTTTTGAAACAATTGGTCAAGTCTTTACACATATTTTATTTATACTATCAGTTTTTGATAAAGGCTCATGTTTGTATTGTCCTTTGGTGTTTACAGTGAGCTTTTCCATCTTTTCATGCTCATTCAGTTGTCACTTAAAGAATAAAATAGCTGTGTCCATTCCTGCTGAGGGCAGCAATACAAGCTATGTGGTTTGGGGAAAGGGGTCGTTAAGTTAGGTTTTCTCCAGGGACATAATTTTATTGGAGACAAGAAGACAATGTGTTTTCTACTGTTTGGAAGTTCACATAGCAGAAAATGCAGCCCTGAGTTTTATAATAGAAATCATGCACATTCCTAACAAGCTTTACAACCAACCCTGTAACGATTGAATCTGATGGCACCTGAACCTGACCCAGTGTAACTTTCTGAGGAAGAGAAGAAAGTTAAAACTTCAGAGGAAAAAACAGAGCGCTGGGGGTGAAGGACTTGAACTGGGCTGCAAGCTGGAAATTGGAATGAACTGAATTGATTTATTGAAACATGAATCATCTCTGAACAATAGTTTTTATCCAAGTTAAGCCTCTGAAGAAAATCCTGAGCACTAGCTTGACAGCAATGAAATATATGTATTTTCTAAAACTAGTAAACAAAAATATAAACTGGTACTTTTCCCCCCATTTCAATTTGTTACTGAGTCCAAGCTCGCACTTTTTGTCCCATGACAGGCCAATAAATTGAGAGATGAGTTGTTGGGACAAAGAATAGCAATGTATTGGACAGCTGGCAAAAGATGGTAGATGTGTGTCTCAAAGAACCAGTCTTGCCTGAATTAGAATTCAGGCTTCTTTTCTACTAAAAGGGGAGGGAGTAAAGTCAAACATTTCCTGGTTCCAGTCAGTCACTGGAGTTTATATATTAGTTTCTTCTTCCCCGCAGTCATTAATAGAGGACCTGGTCAGGATGTTTCCTGTGAGCTAAACAAAGGTATTTTAGCTTAATGCTCATTATCTGAGAAGCAGGGTTCTCAGAGATGGCCTATTATGTATAATTTAAGCTTATAGGCAACATCCCTTTCGTGATTAACTTGTAATAGAATACAAAAGGTTCTTCCCTATTACAAATTCTTGATAGAAATTGAAAAAGTAATCTCTTTACCACCTGTGACCTCTAGTTGACCCAGTCTGCTGTCCTCTTAGTAACACGCTCAAAAGTGAATCACATCACCTTGTGAACATGACAAAGTCATCCATCTTCAAAGTGTTTAAGTGCATTGAGGGCAGTGGACAATGAACTACTCTCACTACCACGGCTAATTTTACAATGCAGCTGCAGTCACAGAAAGAGGCTAATGTGGGGACCATGCACCAGGACAGTTCATTCATTCACCTCTTAAGAATCAGGGCATACCCTGTGCTTTGTTCTAGGCACTAGGAATAGGTGTGAACAAGGCAGAGGTTGTCCCCAACTGCATGGGATTTACAGGCTAGAGGAGATAAATAGAAGTTAACAATTTAGCAGCAAGATGATTTCAGATAGCGATGCACACATGAGGACCACATCCCAAAGTGACACTAAGGGAGAGATTACAGGCAATAGTTCCTCAGTGAAGAGGTGACATCCAGGAACAAGAGTCGGTCACACAGAGATGGGAAGGGGGCAAAACATTACAATGGGATGTCCCCTCTTACCAAGCATAGCAAAAAACACAAAGGCCCTGAATCGGGAATAAGCTTGAACTTTCTGAGGCCCAAATGATTTGATTATAGACGGTGAGAAAAATGAGGAAAGAAAGATAGGCAGGAAATAGAAGATTTTGTAAGTCAATTATTTTATTCTAAGACTAATAAGTCATGGGAGGGTTTTAAAAAAAAAAGGAAGGCCTGATCCCTTTTATAATTTATTCAAGTGGTTGTGTGGAGAATGGATTGCAGAGGGCAGGAGTGGAAAGAGAGGCAGATGAGAGAAGATAGGAATTTGGACTAGAATGGTGGCCATGGAAATAAACAGGTAAATTCAGGATCTGTTTAGTGGGTGGAGCCAACAAGGATTCTAGTGGATTGGATGTGAGGTGGGAAAAGGAATATTGAGGGAACGTCTGTCTTTGTTACTGACAGAGAGACTGGATAAAAACAGCCCCAGGTGTATGGACTGTCCAACGAACAGTCCAGGTGTATGGACTATACTGTTGGTTGTAGAGTTTTAGGGGAATCAAAGCCACTTCCTTCTTCCTTAATATTCAAGTCTCCAGCTCAGGTATCTATTTCAATCTGCATGCTGAGAGGTCTAGAAAAGGTGGTGTAAACATTCAGTTCTGCAGTGAACTAGGCTGACCAGTGGAGAAGGAAATGGCAGCCCACTGCAGTATTCCTGCCTGGATAATCCCACGGACAGAGGAGCCTGCTAGGCTACAGTCCACAGGATCGCAAGAGTCAGACACGACTTAGCACCAAACCACCACCACCAGGCTGACCACAATATGACACCTTGGTAGATTTTATAGTGAGGGATTAAAAAAAAAAAAAAAAAAGCTTTCTAATAACTAAGATGTAACCACTGCCAAATGGGGCTTGAAGTTGAAAACAGCAACCAAAAACCAGAGACTAACATGAATCAACATGCAGTTGGCATTTTAGCTAAACACACTGAGCAAGACCAAGAGGCAAAACCCCCAGCCTCTGACTCTGCCACTCAGCAGTCATTATCCTCAAAGTTCCCAAATCTTACATAGATGTTGACTTACAGCCACCCACAATGACCACATTCGTTACACTTCATGACTAAAAAGGAGGCTCACCTCACTGGGTCCTGCCTAACCCCTCTTCCACAAGCATGGATTGAATGGTTTCTGGGCTCCAGGCACTGTATTTCTGTTGAGAAGCTTATGGCCTTCATGATGCTATTCCTCCACAATTCATTCACATCATAGGGTACCTACTGCTGTTAAGTTGCTTCAGTCGTGTCTGACTCTGTGCAACCCCATAGACGGCAGCCCATCAGGCTCCGCCGTCCTTGGGATTCTCCAGGCAAGAACACTGGAGTGGGTTGCCATTTCCTTCTCCAATGCATGAAAGTGAAAAGTGAAAGTGAAGTCGCTCAGTCATGTCCAACTCTTAGCAACCCCATGGACTGCAGCCTTCCAGGCTCCTCCGTCCATGGGATTTTCCAGGCAAGAGTACTGGAGCGGGGTGCCATTGCCTTCTCCGTCATAGGGTACCTATCACCATGCTCTTTCTCCAGCTGCCGTGTCTCTGACTCTGCTCAGCCATACATGGGCAACACAGAGCATGGTGTGGCCTTTTTCCTTTTTAAATTTAAAAACTGTAAGATGTAACACACAAAAGTCCATGAAAAGGATATTTAGGATGGTTAATTATAAAATGGGACACCCAGGTAGCCAGCTCCAGTAACATAATATAACCATTATCCTACAGGTAACCCTATCTTAACTGTTAGGATGATCACTTCTTGCCTTTCTAATCCGCTCCAGTAATCTTGCCTGAAGAATTCCATGAACGGAGGAGCCTGGCAGGCTACAGTCCATAGGGTTGCAAAGAGTCAGATGTGACTGAGCAACTATCACTCATCATTTATATGTTTGACTTTATTTCTGCAATTGGTTGCTGCCAGTATGATCAAACATTAGGGAAAGATGTATCCCTTCTTTTGAAAGCTTGGGCTTCCTTCTTCAGGTGCCTGTCTTTCTTCCCTTTTCTCACACTCTCTTCCTGTTTTCCTTCTGCTTTTCACTAGTGGGATTTACCTTAGAAAGACTGGCGATGGGGTACAGAGTGTATGGGAGAGACATTTATCTTGTAATACTATTAACGGCACCACAGAAGTGTGTTTGGTTTCTCTTCATGTTTTAGCTCTTGGTGAAGCTTCCATCTTCCTTCCTCCTCTGGGGTGCACGCCTGGCATGGCCCTGAGGGGTATGGGTGTTTGGGTGACCAAGACGTTTGTAGAACTAATAGAGGTGGGTGAGCGAATCTCTGGAGTAAAGAATTTATGCCCGTTTTGGACTGAGTCAAGACTACCACCACCTCCACCAGAGGACTGTTCCCAGCATGTCATATGGTTAATGTGAAAAGAAGTCTCTGTAGATTTCTTCTGAGCTGGATGGGGGCAGAGCTCCCCACAGTCCATTCAGACAGCACATTAGGTTCTCAGAAATCTCTCAGCCCTGCAGCAAGCTTTCCACTTACCCACATTTTTCATTGTTTTAAAGGGTAAATAATGCTTTTCTGGACCGACTCCAAGGCAAAAGTCAACCAGGTGGCCTCCAGCACTTTGGTGGTTATTGGAATATGAATAGTGGTAACAGCTGGGTGAGTTTTATTATTTTTTTTTCTCAAAAAATAAATATTTCCAAGTTGAAGAATAAAAACAATGAGAATTTAAAAAGTATGTTGTGGCCTTCTCTCTAGATAAATATTTTTTTGGTGTGCCATTCAGCTGTGTGGTGGGCAGGCAGCTGGGGTGATTACTGTAAATTCCACAATAGCTTCTGAGAGATGGAGAAAGTCCTGATTTCAGCTCTAGCCCAATGCCAATCACAATAAAAAATGACACCTGCCCTTTGTTTGCTGTGTGATTGCCTGGACTGCAAGTCTTTAAAAAAAAAAAAAAATCCCCCTTTGCCCAGGCATACAATAAAAACCAAGGATCATTTTTTTTTTCCAGGAAGATTTTCAGTGAAATATGGTTCTAAAAATAGTAAGCATTCTCTTGTAACATATTCTTTCAGTGAAACTAGCACATCAAAGAAATCAGTATTTAATTTTTCACTACAAAATGATTTTTAAAAAAACCCTATGGCAAAAGGCACTTTTTGAAAATGAAATGTTCTTACAGATTTGGGGGAAGAAAGCCCTGCGACTGTGTTGTAATATGTGTGTAATGTGTTTTGTGTACACAGTAGATTATTTAAACAGCACCAAAGCTTTGGAATGTATGGGATTGTGGGGTTTGCAATGTGTACAGAATTAAAACTAAGCACAGTGGGTTTTACAATTTAATTGAAGCCTAAGTATATTTGTACTTATTTAAAAAAAAAAGGAACAGACAGAAATCTTTAAACTGGTAAAATATGAGAAAATAATCAAGTACTTGCTGACCTGGTAACTCTAGAGGAGATCACCCCTTAATAAATACTTGGTGGACAAAAAATCATTTTTGAGAAAATAATCTGTTAGAGATTTGATATGCATGATTCCTTGGAATGCATCTAGTGGTTAAAATTTATGGATAGATCTCACAAACGTATATATATTGAAGATAATTAAATGTAGGCAAATTGTAGAGAATGCATAGTGGGTGTGTCTATTTATAATGTATGCTCCTGTGTATCACTAAGGCATTCAGAGTAGAGACAATGTACAAAGATAGAAAGGAATCAAAACAGTATCTTTGTATTGTGTGTGAAATTGACAAATTATTGAGTTAAAAGAATATGTGAGTAGGAGTCATGTGGAAAATAGGGTATTGTGAATTTAAGACACTATCCAAGTTTATAGAATTTATAAGTAGTGAATGTGATTGAAACTCAGATTTTGGACAGGACTTGGAACCTTGCTGTATATTTTCTCCTGTACTTAATAACCCCAATTTTGAAGGTGCATATACATAGAAAGGGCTTCCCTGGTGGCTCAGATGGTAAAGAATCCGCCTACTGTGCAGGAGACCTGGGTTTAATTCCTGGGTTGGGAAGATCCCCTGGAGGAGGGCATGGCAACCCACTCCAGAATTCTGGAGGCGAATCCCGTGGAGAATCCCGTGGACAGGGGAGCCTGGCGGGCTACAGTCCATGGGGTAGCAAAGACTGGACACGACTGAGAGACTAAGCACACACACACAGAAAAACACCTGGGGCTGAAGAGTAGATGACAGGAGAGAGTAAATGAATACTCCATGGGCTGCCATGAGGGGAATAGGGATGTGGGAGTCTGGCTTCCCCTGACTGTTGATAGGTCTTAGGTAAGTGAGTTGTGAATCTCCACTTGGGTTCCTCACAGATAGAAAGAGAGAAACATCACTTTCTCAGGATATGATGTGAGTGAGGATGACTGAAGATTCCTTACTAAGATGGGCATACCCAAGTCCAGCGTGGTCACTGGCTTTTCACTTGCGTGAAAGAAGCAGTGACACAGAGGCGAAAACTTGCCCAGGTTCTCATCTCCACCTCACTTCACTGCAGACATCCCTTCCTCTGTGTCTGCTTTTTGTTATGGCACAGATTCTGTCTTCTCCATCCACTGGGGGGCTTTATTCTAACAATGCTCCTCCCTCTCTCCCGAACGGTCACATGAAAATTCTCATCAGCAGAAAATGTAAATATTAAATTATATTGATGCCCATTTTCCTCTTGCTACTGTCCTATTTCTTTGTTCCCCTTTAGAGAAAAACTTTGAGGGATTTGTCCTGTTTCCAATTTCTTTATTCCCTTTTCTCTTAAACCCCCTCTAATCAGAATTTAGACCATCTCTGTCTAACCACAAAGTTCTTCTTGTGGTCACTAACATTATCTACATTGCAAAATCGAGTGGTTATTTCTCAGTCTTCATCTTTTGACTGATTAGCCTCATTTGTCATGGTAAATCACTGCCTCCTCTTTGAAACTCTTGGTTTACTTGGCTTCTGTACTCTCCTGGGTTTTATTTCAGTGACCACTGCTTTCCAAGCTCCTTTGCTGAATCCTCTCTGTCCTCTCCACATTAGAGTGCCTCAGGGATACATCTTGGACTACCTTCTTTACGTTCACTTAAGACCTTCATGGCCTCATTCATTCTCATGAAATTAAATACCAATATGCTTTTTACTCCCAAATTTCAACTTCCAGCCTCCATCTCTTCCTCTAGACTTGCAGATCCATTTTTATACCCAACATCACTACTTGTGTATCTGATAGACATTTCAACCTTAACATGTCTAAAACTTCACCTCTGATGCCCTTGACCCCACTTCTCTGTCTGCACTTTTTCATGTTTGCATGACTGACTCTTACACCTCTACAGCTGATGCATCAGCAAGTCTCCTTGACTCTTCCTTCAAAATGTATCCAGTCTTGCAGCTTCATCCGCCTTCGCCACTATTATCATGATCCCAACCACCATCATTGCTCATCTCAATTCTTGAAACCATCTCCTAGATGGTGTCCTTGCTTTCACGCTTCCACCTAGAGTCTATTCTCAACATGAGACTGAAAAATAAGTCATCTGCTGTCACTCCTTGGCTCAAAGCCCTCCAGTGGCTCTGATGACTCCAGAGTAAAAGCCACAGGATGTCTATTACTCATCCTTACAGGTGCTTCAAGACCTAGAGCCCACACTACTCCTCGGGCACTCTCCTCCGACTGCCATTCTTCCTCATTCCTCCCAGCCACGCCAACTTTCTTTGGCTGTTCTCTGAATACTTAAGAACTGGCTGCTCCCTCTATACTCTTCTCCAAAACATCCAAATGATTTGTTCTCTTTCAGGTATGTTCTTAAGTTCCAAGGATTCCTTGGCCATCCATTTGATGCTGCCACCAGACTCCTGCAATTCTCTTTCCAGGCTCCATTTCTTTTTTCTATAGCACTCTGCAACTTCTGGCCTAATTTTCTAACATCATTTTCTTAGATGTTTTGTTGATTAATTAGTATTATTCTATCCTTGTGGTAATTTATGTTCCATATTCCATCAGAGCAGGGCTCTTTGACTGTTTTGTTCAGTGGTATATCCTAAGTATAACACAGTGACTGGAACTTACCACAAGGATAGGAAACAGATAGCTGTGGCTGAGGGTTACCAAAACGAAATTTAGAACCAAATGATTTGAGACACTTAAATGATTAGATATTGAATTTAAGATATCTATGTATAAAACATTTGGAATAAATATTGACTTTGAAATGATACACAAAAACAAGAGACAAAGACAACAAGGAAGATTCAAAGAGAGCAAAGTAGAACTTCTAGGAAGAAAAAATTATAATCTTTGAAATTAAAGTATCCAATGAATTTATAACAAAAGGAATACAAATTAAGAACTAAACCAAAATACCACTTCTTATCTATTATTTGGCAAAATACAAGAGATTGACAACATTCTCTATTTGCAAGACAGGGGAGACAGTTTCACACTTTGTAGGTAGGATTCAAAATGATTTAAATTGTATCTAGGTACTGTTTTCCCATAAAATAAAAAACAGGCCTACACATATTACAGAAAAGTTTTACTAAATGTTCAAGAAACAGATTATTCCAAGTGTCCAGAATGTTTTCCTGATAAATGAAAAGAAGGGAGTATTCTTCCAAAGGATTAAGCAGGTGAATGTAACTTAGAATCAAAACAAAGACTATATAGAAAAAAAAATCATAGGCCAGTCTCACTCATAAACATAGATTAAAAAAATCACAACAAAATTTTGACAGATTTAACAATGAATTTTTTTAAAAAAGCATAGTATATACTTATCTCAGAAATTTAAGTTTGGCTCATCACAAATAAATAGAACCAAAAAATAGCCAAGATAATATACCACATAAATTATAGGAGAAACACCTATAGATTATAGGAGAAACATCTCAACAGACACAGAGAAAGCATTTGATAAATTTCAGTATTCATTTTTGGTAAAAAATCTTTAGCAAACTAGGTATAGAAAATAAATTTATCTAATACAAGGGATCAAAAATCTATAATGAAAACACATCCAAAGCTTTTCTTTGAATCACACATAAGATGTATCTAAGGTAGGATATTTAAAGAATCAGTTCAGATGATCATTTCTCTGATACCAGTAGGTGAGACCCTTTGAGATGCTGTGGAAACTCTGAATCCTGTGTCTTCAAGGGCAGTTAAGCATTTGCCATGACCCATGAGGCAACCTGAGATTTTAGTTTCCCAGAATGTTCCAGCAGCAGTAGTCTGAAACCTCGGTGGACCTTGGGCTGGTAGTCTGGGAGGCTTGATCGAGATGACATGACTGTTTGCACATGGCGGGAGGAGGGAACTCATTTAAGTCTGTCTCCTTCCCTCCAGGTCCCCTTAGACGTCACCTTCCTGCTGTATAATAGAGTGCTCTTCCACTCCACACATTTCCGTTGAAGTAGCTCTGCTCCGTACTGTATTTGCCCTGTCCTTGCTCTAACTGTGGAGGTGGGTGACAATATTTGTGAACACTGTTAGTTGTCACCCGTGTTAGCCTGTCTCTCAGAACACAGCTGATGAGCTGTCACTCAATAAGCCAACGCACTGTTGACAGAGACCATCTTGTGAGTCGAAATGGAACTTGAAAATTAAATCATTTCACTGGGACTTGAAATCATTAAAAAAACAGTCATGTAGTCAGAGTGTTTTTTGGAGGAACTTCATTTTGGATTTACAAAGGCTTTGAATTCTGTTTTGTTGCTGGTGCTAATTTTCGTTTTCTTTTTCTTCCAGGATACATGAGAAATATTTGCTTATGCCTGGCCTTTGTCAACTGACCTTGAAAAACCACACGAGATGTTTTTCTTTCTTGCAGCTTTGTTCAGCCTCACTGTTTTTTACCTTGACTCCAACTACCCACCCACTCAACTGAGCGGCTGAGGATAACTGGTTTCTTCTCCCTGTCATTATTTATGCATATTTGTAGGCGCAGATTACTGAACTCATATTTAATCTCTACTGCTAGTGAAATGCTGCATTATTTTTCTAATTGGTTTTGCCTCTTATTGGAAGGATAATTACAGCCATGTTAGTAAGCTAGAATAGCAGGGAGTCATTTGATGCTTTCAGGTTAGTGAGAGCTGTGGCTGCTGCCTGCCTGTCTGTCTCTATAAACTAGCAGCTAATTTTTTTCTGCTTCTCAGATCAGGTTTGGGGAAGCTCTGGCACCTTTAGATTTGTATCCCTATTTTCTTAATTCAGGCTACAAATGTGACCAAAAGAAAAATCCTTTATATGCTTTTAAACAAATTTATAAATAAAATTTGAACTGCTTTTGTATAAATGGTTTGTGTTTGTTTTTAATGAAAAGCTCTTGAGTTTTTCTCTCTTGTTTTTATATCTTCTTTACAGTCCATAGAGATCAAATGTAGTACTATAATCACTACTGGATTTGGCTTTGGTTTTGACTTATTAATACTGTTCCTCTAGTTTTTGAGAGTGGGACAGTTCATTTCCTGAAAGGTCATAAAAATCAGCTGGACACAAATGTCGATACCACATGTGGTTTGTGGGTGTTTTAGAAACTTGTCTTTGCTCATGCAACCTAGTTCCTATTACTAGTTCAGTAGGCTTTCCTGCTCTTTTATGACCTTGAACCAGTTTGTAGACCTTGGTGTGGGAATTACTGGTTTTCCACACTGTATGGTCTGGCCACCCCCTCTCCTCCCACGTTACATAAGAGAAGCATTGCAGCATTGCATTTAGTCTTAGAATGAAGGTTGGAAGAGTAGATAATTTTTGGAACTGGATAAGAGCAGACAATACTGTGCGACATTAAGAGCTCTCCTGTGTTACCATCTGCTGCATTGAAAGTGACTTTCCAAACGTGTATTTGGAGAAACACTGGGATTTCAGGTTCTTGGACCAAGACTGGTGGGGGAGGGCTCACAGAAGTGGGGTGAGGGTGTGGTCCAGAAAGCGCTGCACTGGGTGGTGTGACGGTGGTTGGGAGCAGACGGTACTCAGTGTTTCTCTGGAGTGAGTAATGCAGACACTCCTGGTTTCCCTCTCCTCTGCCAGCCAAATCTACGTTAGTGCTGTTGACAGTAATATAAATGTTCAGTCCATTTGAAATTTTTGTCATTGCCTAATATGGGGACAATGAAATCCCTCAGCCTGGCCTGGAAACACCGCCAAACTGATTGTAAATGTGTGAATGTTGGAGGCATTTTACTGCAGCCGTTTCAGGCCTACACCTGCCAGCCTGGCTACCTCACAGTCCACGGTCATGCTCTGGTTTTTCTGTCTAAGCTTGGCATTCTCATTTGCTTCTGTTTCCCCATGTGTAACCAGGACTCAATATAGGAGAAAGAGAGGCTTTCACACTTTGGGGACTCTCGGGAAAATTGGTGTCAATTTCTCTTCTATTGCCTGCCATATCCTGCATTCCCAAAGATTTTGTTCAGGTATCTGGTCTTGTTAAAAAGTTGTTGGGCAAGTATGGAAGATTGTGACTTTATGGCCAAAATTGTCTAGACTACATATGGGATAATACACATCTTCCTGAAACAATTCTCTATGCAGGCAGAAGTAACCAGAAAAGAAGCAAGAGTTGCTGTGTAAGGGAGCCTACTATTTTGTTTTTCACATTTAATCTGCTCTTGATTGGAATACAATTTGACTTATGAGTAACCCTGGATAGGAATTCCAAAGTTCCAATTACCCTTTCTATGCTTTTAAAGTACATTTTCTATAAAAGAGAATAAAAATGAGACAAACTGTTACAAAAGTAATAGGTATGTGTTATAGAAACATTAGACATACAGATGAGTAAATTATAAAAAGAAAAAATTAGTGACTTTTTCAAGTTTAATTTGCTGATCTTCACAGCTTAGTATTTTGGTATGCATCCATCAAGATATTATCAACATGTATATCAAACTCCCTGCAATAAAAATCCTTACAGATACTTGTCTAATGACTGGATGAGGACAAACGCTTTTAATTAGAACTGGTGATTTAAGGGAATCCACATTTACTTGTATTTTAATATATGTAGTTTAATTACTTTCCCAAAAGTTGACTTCAATATTTATTGGCACCAAAAGTATGCTCTATACTCTCCTTAATCCTATTACTAGTTTTAAAAAATCTTTGCTTACAAGCTGAGTAAAAATTTCATTTGGAGAGCTTAATCCCTCTTTTCTTTCCTTAGGTCTACTGGTCATTTTTTTATCTTCTTTTGTGTGTGTGTGTGTGTAGTTGATTTATAAAAGATCTCTCTGTGCTGAGATATTATGTTGGAAATACTTAAATTTTTATAAATCTTTTAGTATTATTTGGTATTGGAATTTAAACATTTGTGTATGGGAACCTATTAATCTTTTTCCTTTGTGGTTTTTCTTGGTGTTATGTTGATAGATTTTAAAGGCAGAAACCCACTCAAAGACCCATCATAAGAAAATGCAGGACTTCTCGTGGGTATGGTTATGACTGACATGGGGCAGAAGGTCAAACTCCATTCATAGCACAGACGTGAGCTCACAGATTTGTTTTATGTATTTTTAACACTAAAGATATATGTCTTGTGGTCCCTAAACACTTTGTTAGCTTGAAAAAAAATTAGATTCCTTCCACAGATTGATTTTGTTAAACATGATAAAATTCTCTAAGCTGCTTTTTAAACCTGAATATTTGTCTTTCAGGAAGTATCTATAGGAAATTACATTATATTAATAGTTTTAGCAAACATAGAAATACTTCCCTCTAAAATAAAGCACTTGGCATTTGTAAAAATGAAAACTTCAAGTTAAAATTCAAAGTTTTGATAACTCTGGCTGAAAGTTTGTAATTGACTTTAGGAAACATAAATCATAGAGACAGTGCCTACAGGCTTAATTTTAACTTCCAGAATATTCAACAGATGGGCTGTGATGAGCTAGACCTTTTCCTATGAAAGGGCATTTTGGAGCTTTGGATGCTGGAGGAGGTAATAGATACTGTGTTAGAACTGTTGATAGATAGAAGAAAATAGTAAGAAGGCTGTGGGCCTTTTGCTTTTAACCCTATGAACTAATGCATATAGTAGGCAGCTCCATAAATGTCCAGGAAATGACTGGAGTGATGTATAATATACTTACATGAGCAAGAAAAAATATGCCTTTTAAGTTACTATAAGGATTACAGAGAGAATAAGTAAACGTTCGGCATTTCTTTCAGGTAGAGACTGTGTCGGAACTCTCTTCTTTTTGGAGAGTCCATTGTTTAACGGTGGCATTTAAAAAGGATCATAGAAAGAGGATTTTTTTTTCTCACAGAAGCATATACTCAAAGCTGAGGGTTTTTAAAGGCATATAAAGGCAAATGGAGGAAAAATTTTATTACATGTATTACCATGTCATTGTGCCATCTGCTTGGGCAGAGGATACAGGGCGACCTATGCTGTAACACTCACATCCCCTTGTAAGCTGATTACTATAATCCCTCAGAGCTGCATGCCTGTGCTCCAGCCTCCTTTACTTCCCCGAAGAGCACTGCTACAGCTGAGCTGGAGAAACTGTTCAGTCAGTCATCAGAGGGCAGCCATCTTATTCTCTACAAAATGTTACATGATGACCAACACTGAATTATGAACTGATTAGAATTTTTAATTTTTGCATTTTAGAAGCCAGAATGGTGCTAAAATGGAGCAGAAAGTGTGCTTTAGTCATGAGACAGTAGAAACAGATGAGAGAGGAATCTTTGACATGGGACACTGTGAATTAGGAAAAAATCAGAAATCAGAGTTTAAATACAATATTTATATTCTAGTCTGATTTGAATATAGCACCATGAAGACCCAAAGATAAATGGTACTGTTCCTGTCCTGAGGGAATGAAGTGGTGAGGATAGACAAGGTTATGTGACCATAGTAAAGCCCCACATCTTAGTGGACTGGTAATATCTGTTTCTTGACTACGTTATATTTCAAGCATAGGTCAGCAGGAGGCTCTGCTCACCTTTGTCCCTCAGGGAACCAAGCTGATGAAGCTTGCATTTCCTCATGTAAGGGGAAGAGACAGTAGCAGTGTCTTGCATGGGTAATTAAAGGCTTTCTCAGAAAATGGTGCATGCTATTATTGCTCATATGTTATTGGTGAGAACAAATCACATGACTATGCCCAACTTTTAAGGGAGTGGGAAATATAATTCTGCAATATTCCAGAAGGAGGAAAAGAACAGGAACGTTGTAAATAATTCTAATGGCTACCCCTCCAAATGCACTGTAAGGTTGAAGAAGCAAGACCCATAAAAACTTAAGACATACATATAAATGCAAAATGATAGCAGGAGCCCTGTCCAATTCAAAATTGATTAAGGGACTACTATATGCCAAGCACTGTGCTGGGTATGGAAACTACAAAATGTACAAAGATACACACACACACACACACAGAACTTAAAAAACGAGTTAGCAACTATGTAAAGCAATGAGGCAAGAAGTGTAAGACATGATGGATATCAGAGGGCTTTGTGTACCATATCAAGTAGTTTGGGCTTTTGAAGGGTTATGAGCAGGGAATGGACCTGATTCAACTTTGTTTTAAATAAATCATGAGAGATCTCATGGAAGATAGATTTGAGGGAGGCAAGACCAGAGGCAGAGCAATCAGTTACAGTCCAAATGATCCATAATTAAAATCCTAAGCCAGAGCACTGACTAGAGATAGGGAGAACAGGATAGGCATCTGTATTTTTTTTTAAAAAAAACAGCACTTTGTGAGTGACTCAAATGTAGAAGGAGAATGACAAGTGAGAGATGAGTTTGCTATTTGTAGCCTGGGTCTCTAGTTAAGGAGAGAGAGATGAAGATGGCAGAGTAAGAGGACATGGAGCTCACCTCCCACTAAGAACATATTTCTAGCCTGGGTGAATGTGTTGATAGTGATGTAACCACAGAGACAAAATGTGTGGTATTTCAGAAGATGGGGAGCCCTGATGTAGTCAATAAAGAGTTTTAAAGACTGTAGATTTAAACTTGGTGAGCTCAGGGACTTTGTCTTGTTTAGTGCTATATTCCCAGTGCCTTGAAAGGTGCCTAGCACATAACAGGGAGAATATTTGGTAAATGAATGGATTTGATGGAGGAGTAGGATTTTCAGAGATTAAGAGAAATAAGTATCATGGTGGTTGGTAGAGGATTAGGTGCAGAGAGAGAGAGTAGGGGAGCTACCTTGGGGGTTCATACAATTGTTGCTCAGTGTGAAAGGAAGTGGGAAGATGAGAATGAAGAGAGAAGAAAACTTTTTTTTTTTTTTAGAAGAAAACTTCTCAAAGAGTTTCTTTTGATGTTTTGGGATGTCTCAGAGCTAACTGGAGAAGGCAATGGCACCCCACTCCAGTACTCTTGCCTGGAAAATCCCATGGACAGAGGAGCCTGGTGGGCTGCAGTCCATGGGGTCGCTAAGAGTTGGACACGACTGAGTGACTTCACTTTCACTTTTCACTTTCATGCACTGGAGAAGGAAATGGCAGCCCACTCCATTGTTCTTGCCTGGAGAATCCCAGGGACGGGGGAGCCTGGTGGGCTGCAGTCCATGGGGTCACACAGAGTTGGACACGACGGAAGTGACTTAGCAGCAGCAGCAGCATAGCTAAGTGACCAACCCCAGGTGTGGCAGTCAAGGTTTGGAAAGATTCTTGGGACCAGGCTATCAGACTAAGCTAGTCAGTTCAGCCCCTGCCACTGGCAGCTGCTGGCACAAACCAGTGCTGGCTTTGTCTATGTGTAATTCAGGAAGGTTGCTGGTGCTGCCAGTCTTTTAATGCCTACATACAGATCATTAGCCATGAGCTGAAGCATTTGGAAAAAGAAAGGAGGACTTCTGGGCTGCCAGGAGACTGGACAGTCTAGCTGCTGCTGCTGCTGCTAAGTCGCTTTTGTCGTGTCCGACTCTGTGCGACCCCATAGATGGCAGCCCACCAGGCTCCCCCGTCCCTGGGATTTGCCAGGCAAGAATGCTGGAGTCGGGTGCCATCGCTTTCTCTGAGTCAGCTGCTAATGTTGGACAACTCTCTTAGCTCCATATCTACCTCACATTCTGTACAACCTGGGAGGGCTAAATGCTCTTCAAAGGTAAACAAGGGGATAAGGTGAGGGAATGGCAAATGCTAAATTAGAATTAACTAGAAAAAGGCTTTAAGGTTCAGTCTTTCGGTCTTCTTCCTCCCTTACTTTATCACCATTCTACAGACTTACAGACACCATGGACTCTTACAGGACTCACCGGTCTTCCCGCCCCACCCCATCCAGGCATATCTCATTGCCAAAACAACCAATTCGACTTCCACCATGTCTGGAGCAATTGCCCACTTTCAAGTTATTGCCATCCACTTGACCTGGCCCCTCGGTGTGTTTTAAAGCGACCACTGTCACAGAGAACTGCCTGGTCCTCCTGTCTCCTGCACCTCACTTCCACGGTAGCATGGGAGCGGCGGGGATCTTGGGGGGAAGCGACTGCGTCTTTCTAGGATTTCTGGAGCCCGGCAGCGGCTTGCAAGTGCGCGGAAGTCGCTGGTTCTGAAGGGTGACAGTGCCGGGCTCTGGAGAAAACGTGCACGTGAGTTTCCTCAGCTACCTCACCTAGGCAGGTGGAGCTCTGATACTTAGGCTGCCCTCCCTCTGTAGCGTCAGTGAGGACCACCGCGGAGAGGCGGTTCCCCGCCCCACGGTGGCCGGGGGTGGGCAGGGCGCAGGATGACAGCCGCGCCTCCCTTACCGTCTCAACCCCTCGGAAAGCTTGCTCACCGAAAGCACCATGGCCACGGGGGCCTGAGGAGCTCCTTGCTGGGAACCGGAGCCGACGCCCCTACTCGGCCTTACGCCCCTCAGGACCGATACAGAGTGCTCCCAGTCACCGCCCAGGGCCAGGCGGGATGTGCTCACGCACCAAGGCGACCTCCTGGCCCCAAAGCCCACTTGGCAGAGGACTTCTCGCGAGACGCAAGCCGAGTAGGCCTCGCGAGGCTGTCCGCTGTACCCGAGGAACCTGGGGGAGGATCGGGGTCGGGAGATGAGAGGATTTGGCTCCACGCAAGCATCCTTGCCTTCCACACACCACGGACAGGTGGGGAGGAGAGGCAAGGGGCCCCGTGCCGAAAAAGAGCTGCTGGGTTAGCCATGGGGTTGTCTCTGTCCTCTGGCGTGGCCTAGGCCAGTTCTGGTGGGACATCACTTCGATTCCATCCATCCGTGGACTTCAAGGTAAAGTTAAAAATTGCTATAATCCAGCAATCCTGTTAGGAAGTATATATACCCAGAAAAAAAACCCATAATTCAAAAAGACACATGTACCCCCCAGTGCTCATTGCAGCACTCTTCATAATAGCCAGGACGTGGAAGCCACCTACACGTCCATCAAGAGATGAACAGATAAAGATGTGGTACATGTATACAGTGGAATATTCCGCAGCCATAAATGGGAAGAAAGTTGGGTCATCTGTAGAGATGTGGATGGACCTAGAGTCTGTCATTCAGAGTGAAGTCAGAAAGAGAAAAATACTGTGTATTAACACATGTGTATGGAATCTAGAAAAATGGTGTAGATGCTCTTATTTGCAAAGCAGAAGTAGAGAGACAGATGTGGAGAACAAATGTATGGATACCAAGGTGGAAAGGGTGTGGGGGCTGAGATGAACTGAGAGATTTGGGATTGACATATATACAGTATTGATGCAATGTGTAAAATAGATAACTAATGAGAACCTACTGTGTAGCACAAAGAACTGTATCTGATGAGCTATGGTGGCCTAAATGGAAGGAAATCCAAAAAGGAAAAGGGGGGATGTATGTAAACATATAGCTGATTCACTCTTCTGTACCGCAGAAACCAGCACAACATTGTACAGCACCTATAATAAAGTTAATTTTAAAAATACTTTTTATATAAAGTGAAAAGTAAACATAAAAAAGAATCAGAGTAATTGTGTGTTAGCTGCTTCAGTTGTGTCTGACTCTTTGCGACCATGTGGACTGTAGCCCACCAGGCTCCTCTGTCCATGGGATTTTGAGGCAAGAATACTGGAGTGTGTTGCCATTCCTTCCTTCTCCAGGGGATCTTCCTGACCCAGGGATCAAACCCAGGTCTCCTGAGGCTCCTGCATTGCAGCAGATTCTTTGCCGGTGAGCCACTAGGGAAGCCCTCTCAGAACCCCCATCAGAACTGAAAGATTTCCCCCCCAACCCTTTAACTCACCCCCTTTAATCAGTTTCTTAAAACACATGTATCTCAAATAACATGCTACTGTATTTTTCTGAAGAATATGTTTTTTCCCCCATGTGGTCTTGCTGTGTTACATTTTTGAAGAAAATTACTTGAAATTTTCTTTAAAGTTGCATTTTAAGGCTAATAAATTTGAAATGAACCTTCAATTGAGCTTCTCTATAGACCATATTATGTTGCAGAATATACTGTCTCTAGCATACTTAATAGGATCAAAACAAATTCTAAGTGGATGATATTCTCAATTCTTAATGTATTTTCAAGGCTACTTTTGGCTTCCATTTAGAGTAACTTTCTTCAGAGAGTATTTTTACAAGGCAATGCTTGTCAAATTAGTTTTCTTTATTTTGCCAAGTTTATATTTTTCAAATTTCAGTTCTCAACTTTACCCTAGTCTGAAACAGAAAAAAATAGGAGCTTTGTTAAAAAGTCTACAATTTGAGATATTCTGAAGTGCTGTTATAGAATTTCAAAGTTAAATCTTGCACATCATTTGATTTGTTCAGAACAAATCATTTAATTTGTTTAGTTCTTTTGTGGGGACAAATTTTAGTGTCTTGCTGTCTTTATACCTTGTTATCAATAATTGGAAGTCTGAAAAACTGAAGCTTTTTGATCTTCCATTCATTGATGATGTTGATAAATTTTCCAAAATTATTTTGAAAAAATATGGACCAAATTTAGAAGGCTCACTTATAAAGAATTTAACACCATTGTTGGGCACTTAGCTTGATTTACAAAATATTTCTTCAAAGGCTTAAATATGTCTAAAATCCTACTTATGGCCACCAGAAAAGAGAAAAACACATACTGCTTTGTTTTCAAAATCAGATTTTTCACAAAAAAGTGTGGTTCAGTTATTCTTACTATGTATATGATATAATATTTATAAATTGCTATAGCTACTGCTACCGTTTGACAAGTTGAGTGCAGGATAAATTATGTTGTACCACACCTAATTCCAAGCACATTTCTACTCCATAAATTTCTTTAGAAAGAACATGGTTTTGCCGTGGCATTGTTTTCCATCAAAATCTGTATTTATATTATCATGTGAGGATAATGTTAGTATGAACTTTTTAAACACTGAATTTACAGTAGCAATGATTCATTTAACTGAGTTTATAATGGCATCTTGCTCTAGTAATGTCAAATGTTTTACTCTCAACAGGGTGAAATTCCATATGTTTTACTTTGGTACCATGAATTCTATTTGAAAAATTAAACCATTATTGAAAAAACAATCATTTTCCAGTATATAGTGTTTGATTGTTGTTTAGTTGCCAAGTTGTGTCTGACTCTTTTGCCACCCCATGCACTGTAGCCCATCAGGCTCCTCTGTCCATGGGATTCGCCAGACAAGAATACTGGACTGGGTTGCCATTTTCTTCTCCAGGGAATTTTCCCTACCCAGGGACGGAACCCTGGTCTCCTGCACTGGCGGGCACATTCTTTACCACTGAGCCACCTGGGAAGCCCCATAGCATCTGATTATACTCATGTAAAAATGGCATCATTGAATTGTTTGAAACTTTTTTCTGCATTGGAGCCAGTGCATTAATAGCCACCTTCACTTTATGTATGTGCACAAGAAAAATGGAAGAAAGTTAATGTTAGAGAGTTAATGTAGAGGAGCAGTTATTTCATCTAAAAGTCTTGTTTTGCTGCATACATTATCCAACTGTATATGTTGGGTCATTGTCTTCAGGCAAAATCTTTGGGAGTTGATATTGGTGCCTTAGCATATTTGTGTCTTCTGATTTTTGTGGGATCAATGGTATCGTATAGTCCCCGTGGTAGGTGGTCAGTTTTGATAAACATTTTGAAGTTTATAAGTTTGTCATCAACTTTCTCATGAATGAAGTATTTGATTTTTGATTAAGCAGTCCTTTTCATTTTTTGAGCCCATTAATAGCAATATAGTTGTTGCCAATTTTTAAAGTATTACCAAATAAACACATAATAGTTGTAGATTTATTCAGGGTATCATTAATGTTATTAGTAAAAACACCATAGAGCAGTTAGAGTCCTTTCTATTTTCTCTGTGACAGAAGACCACTCAGTGTTTATTTTCCATAAGTATTTCACATACACCTGGTCTTGTTTTCCACTGAGTGCACAAATGGTGACCTGCTGACAGCCAGCATCTCTCAAATTCAGACAAAGGTCACCTCACAACTGGCTGGTATCCCACGGGGCCAGGGGAGGCAGCAACATCAATTATTTCTCCATTTCCCAGATGAGAAGGAGCTGTTCCTATCTGCCAGTTCCCTAACACACTTTTTTTTTGTTGTTGTTAAGTGAACACCTCATAAGCTGTCCTGGAAAGAGAAATGTTAAGTTGTATCGCAGGTTGTATTATCCAGAAGCTGCTGCTGAGAGGAAGTTTGGGGCTCAAGATGTTTATTTGGGAACAGAACCTGTGAGAGGATGAGGGGAAAGCAGGACTGGGCAGAGGGAGCTGTGCAGCCGGGATGCAGGCTTGACAAGGCCTTGGATCACCTGATTGGGGTTTCTGGAGCAGATGTGGCCCATTAGAATGTCACCCATTGGGTCTGAGTGGGCTGGATATTTATATGCACACCTCACCTGGTCGGGCTTCCCTGGCGGCTCCAGTGGTAAAGAATCCATCTGCAAAGCAAGAGACCTGGGTTCGATCCATGCGTTGGGAACATCCCTTGGAGAAGGGAATGGCTACCCACTCCAGTATTCTTGCCTGGAGAATCCCATGGACGGAGGAGCCTGGCAGGCTACAGTCCATGGGGTCACAAAGAGTCAGACACAACTGAGCAACTAAAACTCACCTGGTCACTAGATCACCTGGTCACCAGGTCTGGGCTGTCCTAGAAGGGGCATGACGTTTGCTGGGGCCACTCTCTGCAGTTGAGGCACACCCCGAAGAAGCTGACAGCTCGAGGCCACCTTGCTCACTGCAGTGCCCACAGCTGGGCAGCAAGCCCTTCTTTGAAGAGGCATCCAGGCATCACTTTGTCCACAAGGTGTTGGGTCTGAATAAGATCAGGCAAAGTGAGATATGTTGTTTCGGCATCCTTTGATCTCATCGGAGTGAGAACGCACTATCTTTATCTCATACACTACTGGACAAGTCCATGGTAGGATGTGAAGGCACCAGATGGTGATTGCCAGAGGCCATGGACTGCTAAGATGGAGATTGGTGTGCAGCAGTCTGTGAGGGAGTGTTCTCGGGATTCATAGCTCCGGCTAAAAGACAGAGGATTAGGCAGAAGGAGAAGCTGGCTTGGGAGATAGCTTCAGCAGAGGCCAGCCCCATAAGGAGCTCTGAAATTAGTGGAGGGGACCAGACATTTATACTTTCACATAAATCAGTCACTGGGCATAAGTGCCCTGGGAAGGACACCTCACGGGGCTTTCTGCCAGAAGCCCTCTTGGCAATTGGGGAACTCTTTCAGTTCTGAGAGGGTTCTGAGAGGGCTTCCCTGGTGATTCAGTGGTAAAGAATCAGCCTGCAATTCAGGAGCCACAGGAGACGTGGGTTTGATCCCTGGGTTGGGAAGATCCCCTGAAGGAGGGCATGGCAATTCACTTCAGTATTCTTGCCTGGAGAATCACATGGACAGAGGAACCTGGTGGGCCATAGTCCATAGGGTTGCACAGAGTCAGACACGACTGAAACAACTTAGCACACCCAGGGATTCTGAGGGACACATCAGAGCATCTCACTGCAAGTCTACTGAGCCCTGGCTGACTTTAATGCGAATAATAATTATAGTGATACTACTACTACCACTAATCTTTTGGCGACTGCATTGCCTATACAGTCCATGGAGTTCTCCAGGCCAGAATACTGGAGCCTTTCCTTTCTCCAGGGGATCTTCCCAACCCAGGGATCGAACCCAAGTCTCCCGCATTGCAGACGGATTCTTTACCAACTGAGCCACGAGGTAAGCCCAATAATAATAATAATACTTTGTTAAAAAAAAAAAATCCTGAACCAATGCTGAAAGAGATAACCCTGACACAACAGATACAAATTAAGACTGTCTTTAACCACCTTGAAGGTAAGCTGCTGATCCAGAAATCTTTTGAGCTGACTTACTGGGATTTTCACTGGGATTTTCACTCAAATGGAAAAGGATTTACATTGATTATTTAATCCATTTTGGCTAGAATGTAGTACCGCAGTGCTTCTTTAGTTTGCAGTATCTTCCTTCATTTTCAGCAGCCCCTGTTTAGTCATACCCACTTCCCCATCCTGATCACTCAGCAGACCCCACTGCCATCTAGAGTCATCTGGTTTCAGGTTCTAGTGTGCCTGGAGCCCAGTGATTTGGTCCCCACTCTACGAATGGCCTTGCTCTCCCTCAGGCTGTGAGCAGAGGATTTTTCACAGTTGTAAACATCAAAACTCATCCCCACCAATTCTTGCAAAGAGCCCAGGGAGCCCAAGCTGTTTCAAATGAGATGTTTCTGCCCGAAGAGTGTGGTGAGAGTGAGGGAGGCTGGTGCATTTCATTTCATTATGAACTCAAACGAGGGTCTAGAGGAGGTTAAAGTACCTTCATTTAGCTCTCAGTCATTATCTTGCCTGGCGCACAGTGCTCTAGAGGGAGGAAGACACAGCAGAGGGACTCTGGACGTGACGCAAGGAGGCTGCCTTCTGACCCTTCCAGCCCCTGGCCTTCTGGTTCTCCATGGATCGGGTCTTGCTCATTCCCACTGCCTAGGAAAGTGTGGGGTTCACAGTGTATGCTCAGAAGTGTGCCTTTGCTTTTAGGGTCCCCCCAAATGTAGCTGGTGTAAAGAAAGAATAAAATAGGTATGGAACAAAGTTAAGGAATTGTAAAAGTTTTCCAGCTCATGCTGCCCCATCCCATGTCTAAGTCCACCACCCAAAGCACAATACACTGCTTCTGACATTATATCTTGCAACCCAGTGACAAGTTATTAACTCTCCCAACATCATATATCTGTTGTAAAGAGGTTTTCTATTTGGGCATGTTTGGACATATGTTCACCCTTGGGCCAAACTTTATGCCCAGGTGATTGGAGTCCTGTGATGACTCAGACCTAAATATTGCTTTTCCACCATTCTTTCTTATTATTATCCTACTAGATGTATGTTGAAACTTTCCTTCTAGTCTTTATATTTCTTACTCCCTCCTGCAGATTGCATATTCCTTTGTATTTATGCTGCATTTTGTGTAATTTCCTCAAATGTATTTGGAGTCAACTAATTTTGTCTTGAGCTGGTTCTCATCTGCTATATTCATTGAGTTTTTAAAATTTAATGAATAATTTCTTGAATATAAAATGGTTTATTAAGATGTGTCCCTCATATATTTTATTGTGCTAAAAAACACATAACATGAAATCTGTCCTCAGCAAATTTTTAAGTGTACAGCACAGTATTTTAGTTTTATGTACAATGTACAATGTTATACAGTAGATCTCTAGAACTTTCCCGTCTTTCATCAACTTTCTTATAGACTGAAACTCTATACCCACTGAACAATAACTCCTCATTTCTCCCCTTCCCACCCGCAACCACTGGCAACAACCATTCTACTTTCTGCTTCCATGAGTTTGACTACTTCAGATACGTCATATGATTGGAATTATGCAGTATTTGCCTTCATGTCGATTGGCTTTTTCATTATGTCCCCAAATGGCTTTAACATTAAAAGTGCCAATGGCTTTAGCATTATGTCCTCAAAGTTCATCCATGTTGTAGCACATGATAGGATTTCTTTCTTTTTAAAGTCTAATACTCCATTGTATGTATATACCATATTTTCTTTATTCCTCCATTTGTTCATAGACACTTAGGTTGTTATTCATTTCAATTCAGTTCAGTCGCTCAGTCATGTCCGACTCTTTGCAACCCTATGAACCGCAGCACGCCAGGCCTCCCTGTCGATCACCAACTCCCAGAGTTCACTCAAACCCACGTCCATCAAGTCAGTGATGCCATCCAGCCATCTCATCCTCTGTCATCCCCTTTTCCTCCTACCCTCTTGGCTATTGTGAATAATACTGCTGTGAACTTGGGAGTGCAGATGCTTCTTTGAGATCCTATTTTTTTTTTTTTTTGGACAGATATCCTAAAGTGGGATTGCTTAATCATGTGCTGTTCTATTTTAATTTCTTAAGGAACTTCCATTCTGTTTTCCATAGTGGCTGTGCCAATTTACATTCCCTCCAACAGGGCACAAGATTTCAGTTTCTCTCCACATCCTCACCAAGGCTTGGGATTTTTTTTGTTGTTTTGTTTTTTGAGGATGGCTACACAAGCAGGTGTCAGGTGATATTGCATTGTGGTTTTAATCTGCATTTCCTTGATGATTAGTGATGTTGAATATCTTTTTATGTACCTATGGGTACATGTATGTGTTCTTTGGAGACATGTCTATTTAAGTCCTTTGCCCATTAAAATTTCTTTTTCTTGTTACTGACTTGTGGGAGTTCTTATGTATTTTTGGATATTAACTCCTCAGATATATAGTTTACAAATATTTTCTCTCATTCTGTGGATTATTTTGTGTACTCTGTTGATAGTCCTTTGCTGCACAAAAGCTTTTTAGTTATGTAGTTCCACTTGTCTAGTTTTTCCTTTGTTACCATATCCAAGAAATCATTGCCAATACCAATGTTATGAAGCCTTCCCTATATTTTATTCTAAGAGTTTTATACTTTGGGGTCATGCATTTAAATCTTTATTCTATTTTGAATTTATTTTTGAGCATGGTATAGAATAAGGGTCCAGTTTTATTCTTCTGCACATGGACGTTGAGTTTTCCAGGCACATTTGTGTGGGGTTTTTTTGTTTGTTTGTTTGTTTTTGGTCCTTTAAAAATATTTATTTGGTTGTGCTGGATTTTAGTTGCAGCGTATAGGATCTTTGATCTTTGTTGTGGCACGTGGGATCTTTAGTTATAGCATGTGGGATCTAGTTCCCTGACCAGGGATTGAACCTAGGCCTCATGCATTGGGAGTGCAGAGTCTTAGCCACTGGACCACCAGGGAAGTCCCCAGGCACATTTGTTGACTTATCCTTTCCTCATTGTGTAGTCTTGGCACCCTTGTCAAAGATCATTTGACCATATATGCATGGGTTTGTTTCTGAGCTGTTCTGTTGCATCTGTTCATGTCTGTCTTCCTATCAGGACCATGCTGTTTCAATTACTGTAGGTTTGTAACATGTTTTGAAGTCTGGAAGTGTGAGGCATCCAGCTTTGTTCTTGAAATTGTTTTGGAATAAATACTTTTTTAATGTTTAAAGCAGTATGTGATTTGTTTTTGTTTTCAACTTGTGTCTTCTTTTTCCTTAGCATAAGCCCTTTGATTTTAGTTTCCATTCTTATTTCATAATCTCTTTCAGATTTTGTCAACTACTGTAGAATATTGGTATTACATCTGTTAATGGTTGTAGCTGCTCTTCTCCTTCAAATGGTTTCATTTCTTATGTGCTTTGCAATTTTTTTGTTGTGAGCTCTTGTTTTCTCCATGTAAATCAGACACTCCCTGGTGCTCAATTTTGCATTTACTTTTGCCTGGACTTCAGGGATTCACTAGTGCTAGAGAAGTTTTTGTAATATCCTCTTGACTTGAGTTTATTACACTCCCTGGGCATTGTAACTTCTGATGGCGTTTCTGTTATAGGGTTTCAGTTTCATGAAAGGCTTTGTTTTCCACTCAGATTCCCAGCAATTTGCAAGCCTTCCTTTCCTCTTCCCTGAGCTGATGGGTGAGGTTTTTCTAATCTTCTTTATCCAGACAGGGAAATCCTTTCAGGAACTTCATCCTCTGCAGGATTCTTCTCCTGCCTCACACTGCCCCCAGGCCCTCTCCCCTTTTTCCACCTGCAAGGTAGAATACGCCTCCACCCACAACCCCCACCCCGACCCTGCCTCCTGCTCTAGCATCCAGGGCTGATAACACATACCCAGGCCGCCTTGGGCTTCTCTCTCAGCAGTTGTCAGCATTACCACACAGTGTTTGAGTTCTTTTTTCATCTTGGTTTCTTAAGGTTTTTCTCTTCCTTTCTCCTTTCTTTCCTCCTCTCCCTCCTTCCCTTCTTCTGAATTGATTATGTATTCTATTTTATTGCTGCGTGCTTTTATGCAGCATTTTTGTTGTATTCAGTTGGATCAATAGTATCTCTGTGTGGCGGCAAAGGTAGTAGAAGGATGCAACTGAATTTAGCTCATGTTGCCCGAGGATCTTGATCTTGAGTGATCTTCTAAAAATAAAATATATCTTGTTATCCCCAGGTTAAAACCTGCTGATGACTTGCTATTGTGCTTGAGTAAATACTTCAAAGTCCTTATTTTGGCTTAAAGTGTCCTATATGAGTTGACCCCTATCTCCCTTTGTGGCCAGAGATCATGGTACTTCCTCCCTCATTCAAAACAGCCTTCTTTCTTTTTCTTAAGAGTGGTTGTTTCTGCCTGGAAATGTCTCCATCTGGATGTCCAGATGACAGAATTGTCACCTTCCTAAAAAGGCCTACCCTGACCACCCTACCAAAAGTATATCCCCACTCCGTCCTCTCATATCATCCTGATTCATAGTCTTCATGACACTTATCACTGTGTTAATTAATTTAAGTTTGTACTTGTTCATTATTTTGGAGGCCAGTCTGACAGTTGCTGATGAAGAAGGAAAGAAATAGTCAAGGATGAATCGTAGATTTGGGGTTTGAGCAAGTGAGCAGATGCCTCTGAGAGAAATAGGTATGGGATGGGAATTGAGTTATGATTAAAAGGTTTATGTTTGAGATTTCTATTCTTCATCCTAATGAATACATCAAGTCGGAAATTGCATATAAAAGTCTGAAACTCAAATGAAAATCAGGGATGACAATATAAGCTTGGGCATCATCAGCATATAAATAATACTGAAAATCATATGACCAGATGCTAGTACCCAGGGAAAGAGTGAAGAGTCATTAGCCCAGGAGAAGGAAATAACATCTTTTGAAGCAATTACCAATGTGATGTAGTCAGAGCTGCAAGGTAATTCCTTTGAACAAACATACACAAAACAAGGGAGGACCTTTTCATGAAGAAATTAAGCAGCATGTTCCAAACTTTATTTAATTAGCTTACCTCTTGCTCTTGTCAGTGGGAAGTTTGGTACATGAAAACAGTGATGGTCTGTGTAGATTTCCAAAGGAGGAGAAGTAGAGTTTCTTGACTCTCTCTCCAAACATGATGTGATCTTCCCAAACAAATGCACACAAGGATTTCATGAATATTGATTCTTTCCTTCTTTTCCATAGGAATTGATGTGGGGTATTCTGATAGAGAGGACTCATGGGTTTTGTCCAACACAGTTAGGTTAGAAATCTCTGGGAAGCTTTATCTTGGCATTATCCTTGAATGCTGGAGAATGGACCAAAAGAGAATTTTCTTCTCTTCTTGTTTTGGGGACATTAAATTATGCAATTATGCAACTTATTTGGTCTTTAGAGAAGCAGAGTAATGCTGAATTTCTTCAGACAGTTTAGTCCAAGGTGGGAATTATGCTGGAATGAACAGGCTGTCTGTCTGCTCTGACTTGCTTGAGCTACAGATCAACGTCTTGCGTTTAAATCTAACTTACTGCTCTCATTGTCTTCTAGACTTATTTAGGCTATAAAAGGTTTGCCTAGAGGTACGGATTGTTTATGTATATGGTATGGCTGCAACTGTGCAGTATAGCCATGCTTTTGCTTTTTACTTTCAGTCAACGCAAAATTAAAGGATCATAATCACCCTTATTCAGGGGGTAATGAGGAATATTTTAAAGTTCATGTTTCATAGATCTTTCATCAAGAATAGGACTGAAGTTCCAAATGAGATGTATTTTCTGTAATGCATGTAGTGCCGCATCCTGAAATAGCTATTATTTTTTTGTCATTCTGATTTGCTGGGCAGACAGTTGGATATTAAACAATAAAAAATAAGTTTTCATACATGACATTTCATTTTTGGATAACCAGCAGCCAAAATTCCCAGGCATTGGGATCACTGTATTCATCTCCACGGGTGTCCAGAAATGGAATGTCTGTAGACACACTTCATTGCTGTAGACACACTTCATTGCTGTCACACCCCAAACTTCCCTCCAGTAAAATATTTTATTAAAATTAAATGAAAAACCAAAACCTTCACAGTGGGTGTTCCAGCAACTTTAATGGGTTTTAGGATAGAGCACACCCCAAAAAATTCTACAGTGGGTATTTTATTATATGCAAGACAGTTGTTCTGAGAATATTATACTACTCTTTCCTCATCTTTTTGGCTGTGTGATGAATCAATTAAATTGCAACTTATAAATTTCTGCTTAAAGTCTCTGAGAAAATAGCTCTTGTTTCTATTTGTAGATGTGGTATATACTTCCTGAAAATGTTTCCTTTCTCCTAATCACTCTCTCCTTTCTCATCATCTGGCCGTTCATTTAGCAAATATTTATTTACGTGCTGTGTCACTGTGTTCATTCTTAGGCATAATCAAAGTCCATAGGCCCTTATGGACTTTATAATTTAGCCAGGTAGTCCCATGACAATACAATGAATGACAAAATCTCATACTTATTAGATGTTTACTATTTGCCAGATGTTATTCTAGGTGAGGTCATGTATAAAATCACTTAGTCATTACACTAAGATGTGGGAAAGTCCTCAGCTTATCCAAGGTCACATGGCCAGAAGCGGCACTAACAACACCAAGTGATGAGATACAGGGTTTGTTGTTGTTGTTTAGTCACTAAGTCATGTTGGACTCTTTTGCGACCCCATGGACTAGCTTGCCAGGCTTCTCTGTCCCTGGGATTTCCCAGGCAAGAATTCTGGAATGGGTTGCCATTTCCTTCTCCAGGGAATCTTCCTGATCCAGGGATCAAATTTACGTCTCCTGCATTGGCAGGTGAATTCTTTACCACTGAGCCACCAGGAAGTCCAAGATATAGGGAGTTTAGGATATTGTGAAGATATGATATAAAGGCTTCTGACCTGATGTCTTAGTCTGTTCAGGCTCCCATAACAAAACAGCATAGGTTGGCGGGTGGTTGTTAAACAACAAAGATTTATTTTCTCAAAGTTCTGGAAAAGCTGGAAAGTCTAAGATCAAGCTTTGCCAGAGTTCAGTTTCTGGTGAGAGCTTTCTTCTCTGACTTGTAGACGGCTGCCTTCTTGCGTCCTTACATAGGAGAAAAAGGGCAGTCGCTCCAGTGCAGCTTCTTTTAAGGGCACGAATCCCATCATGAAGGCCCCCTCCTCATGACCTCATCTAAACCTAATTACCTTCCAAAGGCTCTATCTCCAGATACCATCACATTACAGGTTAGGGCTTCAACATATGAATTCTAGTGGGACATAATTCAGCCACAGCACCTGGGTTTAGAAATTTTCCAGGTCAGGGATTACAAATCCCTCTCCAGATCAGAAATACTATTTATCAGCTATGAATAAGAGTTTAAAAATACCTGTCTTTGCTGGATCTCAAAATAATTATAATGGATTACAGTGTGGATTAGCTTTTTGAGATCCTTGAGGCTTGGTTTTCTCATCTGTAATTTGGGAGAAGAGTTGTATACTTGCATATATACAGCATTTCTATATGTTAATGGTATATATTTCCATGTATGAATGTATATGTGAATGGTAAGGTGTGCATGTATGTGTGTGGGGCAGTCAGTGATTTTTTGGCATTTTCATATGTGCAGCATTTATAAAATAAAGTGCTTTTTAAAGCACATGGTAAAATAGATGTGTATTACTCACCTGATCATCATAAGTGAGATGTTATTTTTTTCTTGTCCTTTTTACATGTGTAGAAACTGAGGCCAAGGGATCATGTTTCTTTTCCAAGGTCGTGCATACAGTTGGTGGGTGGCCAAGGTTGGTACACAGACCTCTGATTCTGGATCAGCGCTTTTCCTCTGCCCTGTGACTGCCTGGGGCTTGTGTACAGTTTGCCTGACACCTGGGATCTGAAAAAGATACCTATTCTCATGCTCAGCTGACATTTCGTTCTGTTTCTTCGCCATCCTTGACTACACCATGGTGTTCAGTGCATTTCAGACATGTTGGTTTTCAGCCAGCCCCCCATCTCCAAGACCCTACCACACTCCCATTTCTATTTGCCTCACCTCAGCTCATGTATGTTGTTCCTAAGAGTCCTGGTTTGCTCCTGTTCAGTGTACAGGCAGCCTTGCAGAGCTTTCCTGCAGCTACCAGGATTCCAGTGGCAGGAAAACAATCGAGTTTCAGAAATGTGAGCCGCTTTTGCTGATTTTTAAGACTAAAAACATTTTTCTTTATACATGCAGAAATACAAGCATTTGAATCATTTCATAAAATCTATACATTGGGTCATATCATAATACCTTTTTTTAAGCTAAATATTTTCTTTATTTGCCCTTACCTACCCTTTCCTGACCTGTGTCAGCTTCCACCCCTGGCTAGCCCATGTGTATAATCTAGCACGTGCCCTTCAAAATCATTCTCAGTGCTCGGCTTGTAAAGTCACATGTAAACATACATACGTGTATATGTATATTTATATATATATGTTTTACAAAACACGTAATTGTTTTACAAAAAATATTATTTTCTTATTTGTGCATTATCTTGCTTTTTTCTTTCTTTTTTTGAACCTCTCTCCTCACCTCCTCTTTCCACCCTTGGCTGGTGCCTCACCCCTCCCCCTAATTGAAAATAGACATACCCCAACTCCCAAATTTCAAACCCACCAACTGTCCTACATCCACCCCATCTCTTCCTTTTTGGAATAAATGTCCAACAAAAAAGTCTCCTTTCTCCAGTCTAAGTTTCTGTAGCCCCTGCTGATTTTATCTTTCTCATATTTTTATCCTTAACTCTTTAATCTCTAATCAGCATCCAATCATTACATACTAGCCTCTTTCTATGTATAGTAAAAATAAAATAAAAGCATCCCACTGAAAGCACAGTCTTTGCAGTTGCTGCCTTAGCTCTCACCCTTCTTCCAGATAAACTCTTGAAAGGGTTGCTTCTCTTGTCATCTCTGCTTCTGTGCCACCCACAAACCCTATGCTGCCCAGACGCCTCATTCCCTCTTCCTGCTCTGGGCCTCTGCAAAGGCCAGTCCTGCTGCCTAGAACACATTTTTCCTTACTTGCTCCTGTTCTGTTGCTAACTCCTACTCATCACTTATGTTTCATCTTCATCGTTCTTCTAGGAGTTGATTAGAAGCCTCTTCTATGCAAATCAAAGTTCCCCATAATAAACTGCCAAATCACACGAAATGACCAAGTTAAGGCATCCCTGATTTTCCTTTTTGCCTCTTCAGCCCTCACTCTCCTCTCCTGAGATATTTGAGGCTTCTCCATGCTTCTGTGGCACTTAACCACAATCTGTTTCAAGTATTCTTTTGTATTTGTTTGTCCACTAGACTATGAACTGCTGGAATGGTGCTAGAAATTTGAAGCAGCAATAATTGTTTGTTGAATTGGGCTGATTTGAAACATAATTGATTATGGCTCCATAATATTACATTATTTACTTGGTTATTTTTCACTCTGACTTTCTTACTGTTTTCCTATTTTCAGACATTTAGGATTTTGTTGGTGTTTACTATTATAAATAAGGCTGTGATTAAGATCTTTGTAATTGAAGCTTATTTCTGTTGTTTCAGATTATTTACGTAGATTTGAGTCCTAAAAGTTGAGCTATTTAAGTAAAAGGTATGATCATTTTAAAGACTTCAACATCCATTGTCAGATTGCTTTCCCACCATTATTATACAATTAAAATCCCCCTTTATGTGACTGTTTTACAAATTGTATTTCAGACCTTTGTGTAGCATGAATACACATCTAACAACATCACTGCATTGGAAGCATTGCAGTAGCTGTCTGAGTTTCCTGCTTATCTTCACTAAGAATATTGCCTGAGTGTAGAGTCCCTGGGGAACTGGAAGCTTGCAGGCCTGAGAGACCGAGTAGCTGGACTTGCATCATTTCTTGCTGAAGAAATCCATACTCAGTGACCTGGAGATCATTGGAACTGCTCTTCAAATCTTGTTGTGAGAGAACAAGGATCCTTCCTACTCTCTGTGATCAGTTTAAGGGCAAGGTTTGATGGGAACTCTGGCTTCGGTTTTTCCTTTCTTGATTTGGCCCGGTGGGGCCATCTGGCTTCTTTATTTCAACAGAAGATCATGAAAAATGCTCCAGGACTACTGTCAGAACTCTGGAAATTCTTTCATTATTTTAAAATTCAAAATGGAAAATTTAAGACACATATAAAGATGGGGAAAACCACATGATGAATTCTTATTGCCTATCAGCTGGCTTCAACAACTCTTGGCATTTTGACAGTCTTATTTCATCTATTCTGCTTGGCTTTAAAATGTTTTCATTTATTTTTTGCTGAAATCTTTTTGCACAAACCTAGACTTGGTTATTTTTGTCCAGTAAACACTTGTGTATGTTTCACTAACATAGATGCTTTTTAAAAAAATAACCATAATACTACACTCACTTAAAATTTATAATAGCCTTTAAAAGCATCTTATATCCAGTTCATGTTCAAATCCCTTTGATTACCTCAAAAAGGCCTTTCTTTAATAGTTGATTTGTTTGAATGAGGATTCAAATGCCAAACACTGCATTTTCCTGATATGTCTTATGAATATTTTTTAAACTTATGACAGTTTTCCATTTCTCTCCCCCTTTAATGCCCCAATTATTGAAGAAACCAGGTTATTTTCCTCATAGAACTTCCCGTTTTCTAGATTGGGCTTATTTTATCCTGTGATGTCACTTACATTCATCTACTGTGTCTTTCCTTAATTGAATATAGAGGATTGATGAGATTCAGGTTTAGTTTCTTTAGCAAGAATACTTAATAGCTGGTGACACCGCGCTTCCTTTTTCATCAGCATCAGAAAGAACAGAATGTTGGCTGGCCCTCTTTAAGTGACATCAAAATTGATCAGTGGGTTCAAGTGTGGTCAGCTTCCTTTTGCCAATATAAACTTCCTTATTAACCTTTCCTAATGGTTTTGGCGGCCCTTGCTCTCTGTGACTCACCGGGTGAGGGTCCCTCTGGCACAAACTCCACCCCCCCTCCACCAGAGTCTCCAGCCGAGGCCTGCTGCAGGGTCGGGCCACTGAGTGCAGCAGTGCGTGCACAGAACCTTTTGAAGGAGGTCGCCTTTTGCTTCATTACCTCCACCATAGTTTGGCCTCAGGTCAAACAACAGGGAGGGAACACAGCCCCGCCCATAACAGAAAATTGGATTAAAAATTTACTGAGCATGGCCCCACCCATCAGAACAAGACCCAGTTTCCCCCTCAGTCAGTCTCTCCCATCAAGAAGCTTCCATAAGCCCCTTATTCCTATGCATCAGAAGGCAGACAGACTGAAAACCGCAATCACAGAAAACTAATCAAACTGATCACATGGACCACAGCCTTGTCTAACTCAGTGAAACTCTGAGACATACAGTGTAGGGCCACCCAGGACAGATGGGTCATGGTGGAGAGTTCTGACAAATGTGGTCCACTGGAGAAGGGAATGGCAAACCACTTCAGTATTGTTGCCTTGAGAACCCCATGAACAGTATGAAAAGGCAAAAAGATAGGACACTGAAAGATGAACTCCCCAGGTTGGTAAGTACCCAGTATACTACTGGAGATCAGTGGAGAAATAACTCAAGAAAAAATGAAGACATGGAGACAAAGCAAAAATAACGCCCAGCTGCTGATGTGACTGGTGATGGAAGTAAAGTCTGATGCTATAAAGAACAATACTGCATAGGAACCTGGAATGTTAGGTTCATGAATCAAGGTAAATTGGAAGTGGTCAAACAGGAGATGGCAAGGATGAACATTGACATTTTAGGAATCAGTGAACTAAAATGGACTGGAATGGGTGAATTTAACTCAGATGATCATTATATCTACTACCGTGAGCAAGAATCCCTTAGAAGAAATGGAGTAGCCCTCATAGTCAACAAAAGTGTCTGAAATGCAGTGCTTGGGTACAGTCTCAAAAACAGAATGATCTTTGTTTGTTTCCAAGGCAAACCATTCAATATCACAGTAATCCAAATCTATGCTCCGACCAGTAATGCTGAAGAAGCTGAAGGTGATCGGTTCTATGAAGACCTGTAAGACCTTCTAGAACTAACACCCAAAAAAGATGTCCTCTTCATTACAGGGGACTGGAATGCAAAAGTAGAATGTCAAGAAACACCTGGAGTAACAGGAAAATTTGGCCTTGGGATACGGAATGAAGCAGGGCAAAGACTAAGTATTTTGCCAAGAGAACGTACTGGTCATAGCAGACGCCCTCTTCCAGCAACACGAGAGAAGACTCTACACGTGGACATCACCAGACAGTCAATACCAAGTCAAATTGATTATATTCTTTGCAGCCAAAGATGGAGAAGCTCTATACAGTCAGCAAAACCAAGACTAGGAGCTCACTGTGGCTCAGACTATGAACTCCTTATTGCCAAATTCAGACTTAAATTGAAGAAAGTAGGGAAAACCACTAGACCATTCAGGTATGACCTAAATCAAATCCCTTATGATTATACAGTGGAAGTGAGAAATAGATTTAAGGGACTAGATCTGATAGATAGAGTGCCTGATGAACTATGGACAGAGGTTCATGACATTGTACAGGAGGCAGGGATCAAGACCATCCCCAAGAAAAGGAAATGCAAAAAGGCAAAATGGTTGTCTGAGGAGGCCTTACAAATAGCTGTGAATAGAAGAGAAGTGAAAGGCAAAGGAGAAAAGAAAAGATATACCCAAATGAATGCAGAGTTCCAAAGAATGGCAAGGAGAGATAAGAAAGCCTTCCTCAGTGATCAGTGCAAAGAAATAGAGAAAAACAACAGAATGGGAAAGACTGGAGATCTCTTCAAGAAAATTAGAGATACCAAGGGAACATTTCATGCAAAGATGGGCTCAATAAAGGACAGAAATGGTATGGACCTAACAGAAGCAGAAGATACTAAGAAGCGGTGGCAAGAATACACAGAAGAACTGTACAAAAAAGATCTTCACGACCCAGATAATCATGATGGTGTGATCACTCACCTAAAGCCAGACATCCTGGAATGTGAAGTCAAGTGAGCCTTAGGAAGCATCACTATGAACAAAGCTAGTGGAGGTGATGTAATTCTAGTTGAGTTATTTCCAATCCTAAAAGATGATGCTGTGAAAGTGCTGCACTTAATATGTCAGCAAATTTGGAAAACTCAGCAGTGGCCACAGGACTGGAAAAGGTCAGTTTTCATTCCAATCCCAAAGAAAGGCAAAGCCAAGGAATGCTCAAACTACCGCACAATTGCACTCATCTCACATGCTAGTAAAGTAATGCTCAAAATTCTCCAAGCCAGGCTTCAACAGTATGTGAACCGTGAACTTCCAGATGTTCAAGCTGGTTTTAGAAAAGGCAGAGGAACCAGAGATCAAATTGCCAACATCCGTTGGATCATGGAAAAAGCAAGAGAGTTCCAGGAAAACATCTATTTCTGCTTTATTGAATATGCCAAAGCCTTTGTGTGGATCACAACAAACTATGGAAAATTCTTCAAGAGATGGGAATACCAGACCACCTGACCTGCCTCTTGCAGGTCAGGAAGCAACAATTAGAACTGGACATGGAACAACAGACTGGTTCCAAATTGGGAAAGGAGTATATCAAGGCTTTATATTGTCACCCTGCTTATTTACTTATATGCAGAGTACATCATGCGAAATGCTGGCTGGATGAAGCACAAGCTGGAATCATGATTGCCGGAAGAACTATCAATAACCTCAGATATGCAGATGACACCACCCTTATGGCAGAAAGTGAAGAAGAACTAAAGAGCCTCTTGATGAAAGTAAAAGAGGAGAGGGAAAAAGTTGGCTTAAAACTCAACTTAGTTGTTTGAATAAAAACTAAGATCATGGCATCTGGTCCCATCACTTCCTGGCAAATAGATGGGGAAATAGTGGAAACAGTGACAGACTATTTTCTTGGGCTCCAAAATCACAACAGATTGTGACTGCAGCCATGAAATTAAAAGACCCTTGCTTCTTGGAAGAAAAGCTATGACCAACCTAGACAGCATATTAAAAACAGAGACATTATTTTGCCAAAAAGGTCCATCTAGTCAAAGCTACAGTTTTTCTAGTGGTCATGTATGGGTGTGAGAGTTGGACTATAAAGGTAGCTGAGCACCAAAGGATTGATGCTTTTGAACTGTGGTGTTGGAGAAGACTCTTGAGAGTCCTGTGGACTGCAAGGAGATCTAACCAGTCCATCCTCAAAGAAATCAGTCCTGAATATTCATTGGAAGGACTGATACTGAAGCTGAAGCTGAAACTCCAAACTTTGGCCACCTGATGCAAAGAACTGACTCATTGGAAAAGAGCCTGATGCTGGGAATGATTGAAGGCAGGAGGAGAAGGGGACGACAAAGGATGAGATGGTTAGATGGCATCACCAACTTGATGGACATGAGGTTGAGCAATTTCTGGGTGTTGGTGATGGACATGGAAGCCTGGAATGCTGCAATCCATGGGGTTGCAAGAGTCGGGCACGACGAAGTGACTGAACTGAATGGTTTTAGCATTCAGAAGTGAACACTAGTTATATGCATTATTTCAGTCAGAGTTGAAGCATGATTTTCTGAATCTATCGGTATGTTTCTGCTTTTATTTTCTGGGATTCTTCTGTGAGGACCTCTCCTTTGTCAATCATTGGTAATCCCCCAAGGTATTAGGAAAGGCAGAATAAAGGCTTTATTTTGCTTGCCAATTTTTAAAAAACTGAGTTGGTCTTTTAACAACCCGTAGTGATGGTCAGTTACATCTTTGGACTCATAAATTTTCGTATCTATATCTTTTACTTGCAGCTATTATTTGTTGGATGTCCAAATGGTTTGATCCTTGGCCAGTGGGAACCCCTCAGATTTTCTCCTTTTGTTTTCTTTTAATAAAACCCCAGTAATTCATGATGTTTTCCATGCTTTCTGGCACAATAAGGTATACTAGACTTAGTATATTTCTACACCAAATCTGGATTGAGTCATTTCTCCAAGGAAGAATGTTCCCTTTTATTGGAAAATGCTATTTAGAGACCACCATCTTGGTTCTAGAAGTAAATTGAGTGACTTTTTTAATGGCTCTGTGATACTCCGTGACATGCCATGACGTGTTTAACCATTGTTCATTTTTGGCATTCACTTTTCCCCCAGTTTTGTCTGGTTTTGTCTTTCAATTACAAAGCCACATAGAAGATACAAGAAAACTGTATAAGAAGCTTGCTATGGTCCTTTTGTCATTAACAGAAATTGTAAAATTGAAAACCAATACAAGAAGAGTTGAAATTTTTAATATAAACTCTGATACGAAGTAGTTCTTGGGCATTATGTGAGGACTAAAGGAAAATAACACTTGTTCAGGTAGATAAAGAATTTCTCCTTTGCTTCCTAGAGCTCATCATTAAAAAGACAAGAAGTTGATACTCTCTTCTCCTTTCCTCTCTTTGTTGGAGAGGAATTTTCCTTCCTTCCCTCAGGGATCTCAGCAGAAACATACTTTCTGTTTGCTTTTTCTAACTGTGCTTCTGGCAAAGGGATGCACACAAGCTCTCCAAGTCATGAAGCAGCTTGGACCTCTCATCAGCTCCATACAACTTTGGTGGGAGGTACAGCTGTGTGCCATACTGGCAGTACATTTTATTCTTGCAGAGGGCATTCTGGCTTTCTTGATTCTATATTTTATTTCTTTGCCAATCATCAGACAGTGTGCAATGGAGGAAACAAAATTTATTGAGAGCTTTCAGCTCTGTGACTAGCAATAACCATTCCTGGCTGGTTACAACGTTCCCCAGATGCACCATGCTATATAACCCTGGCTTTCTAGTTTATTGTGAATTCACCGCACTGTACTAACGCTGCCAACTGGCCGTCTTCTTGGTATCTACATAAAAGAGAAAGATCTTGGTAACACTCTTAAAACTTTTGATAAAGCTTATCAACTTTACAAAAAGAAAATTATGGGAGTACATTGCGGAAAATTACACATAAGGAACAGCTTGATAAATTTCTACAAATTGAACACATTCATATAGTCACCGTTTGGATCAGTAAATAAATAGTTCATTATAAGTACCCCTAAAGCCTTGTTATGTTGCTTTCAGTAGCTCCCCTTCTACCTCCGAGGACAGCTATTATCCTGATTCTTTTAAAAGCACAGATTACTTTTACCCGGCTTTGGACTTGTATAAATGAAATAGTATAGTATATACTCTTTTGCATCTGACTTGTTTCTCTCATCTTTTATGAGATTCAGCCATATGAATATGTGTAATTGGAGATTGTTCTTTCTAATTGTCATATGAGTTTCTGCTGTGTGCCTCTGCTACAATTCATGTATCCATCTTCTGTTTATGAGTGTTTGGATAATTTCCAACTTGGGGCTATTAAAACAATATTGCTATCAGCCTTCTAATACATGCCTTCACTGAACATATGTGTTAATTTCTGTTGGTTCTACACATAGAAGGGGGATTTATGGTCATAGCAGTATGCTCTGCCTTATTAGAAAGGAGCACATGGAAAATTTGGGGGGTGATGGATATATTTACTTGATTATGATGATAGTTTCCTGGGCACACAGTCAGTCCTCCATATCTCTATGTTCTGTATCAGCAGATTGAACCAACAGTGGATCAAAAATGTTGGGAAAAAGAAAAAAATTCCAGAAAGTACCAAACACCAAAACCCGAATTTGTGATGCTTTGGCAACAACTATTTACATGGCATTTACGTTGTATTAGGTATTTTAAGTGCTCTTGCTTTTAGTCGCTGAGTCTGTGTCTGACTCTTGCGAACCCATGGACTGTAGCCTGCCAGACTCCTCTGTTCATGGCATTCTCCAGGCAAGAATACTGGAGTGGGTTGCTATGCCCTCCTCCAGGGGATATTCCCCACCCAGGAATGGAACCCGCATATCCTTCATCTTCTGCATTGCATGTGGATTCTTTATCCACTGAATCACTCAGAAAGCCCTTTATTAGCTAGTATACTCTATTTGGGGCTTCCCTGGTGGCTCAGATGGTAAAGAATCTGCCTGCAAAGCAGGAGACCTGAGTTTGATCCCTGGGTTGGGAAGATCCCCTGGAGAAGGGAATGGCTACCACTCCAGCATTCTTGCCTAGAGAATTTCATGGACAAAGGATCCTGGTGGGCTACAGAGAGTTGGACATGACTGGCCAACTAACACATATTCTAATTTTAAACAGAGATGATGATAATACCAAAGAAAATTGCATGCTATCCATACTGTAGAACCAGATGTCTGATTATTTCATGTCTGATGAGTTATTTTATGAAATGAATCCTCCTTTGTTCTCTGTGTCTCTCCTCTCTCCAGTAGCCACACGTGTTACCATCACGTCTTTATATTACTGTGAACACAGCGATTATCCAAGCATTGTCTTTGGCTGCTTAGTGATCCTGAGACACTTCCAGGGAGTCTGTGAGGTCAAATCTGTTCCCAGTTTTGCTTTTTTCACTCTGTTGACATTTTCAGTGATAGTACAGAAATAAAGGTAGATAAACTGCTGACATCTCAGCACAAATCAAGACAGCACCACCAGCTGCACTGGTAGACATGTATTCTTCATCTGCATGCACTGGCAGAAAGCAAAACAAAGAGTTTCACTCAGGAATGACGTTGATGAAGCAGCACTACTATTAATTTTATTAAATCACAATCCTTGGATGTGCATGTCTTTACAGCCTATGTGCTGATATGGGGAGTACAAATAAAGTCTTCCTATTACATAGAGAAGAACAAACAAAGGCATTTTGTGCTTGACTTTTGAGCTGAACTAGCAGCTTTTTTTCATGAACACCGTTTTTCAAAATTTGACAAGACAGACTGGTTATTCAGATTATTCAGACTGGAGTATTTAGCAGACATGCCCAGAGATTTTCATTTAAAGACAACAATCTTAAGAGATTCTTTTTTCTTGACTGAGAATGATATTTCCTGTAAAGGCTTGAACACAGGTAGAGCCCAGGGAGTTCCAGGGATTTGCTGCAGGACACATAGCGTAAAGCAGCAGACGTGGATTAGGT
>NW_011494917.1:1061587-1077970 GCF_000754665.1 Bison bison bison | reverse complement strand
GCCCTCTTGCTTCCAGCCCACTATCCTTCCCATTTCACTAAATGAGACAGGTGGCTTTTCATATTTCATGTGTCCTCTCCTTGAGACAGAGTTAATGCAGCAAGAGAAAGAAATGCTAGGTGGAAAAACTGACAAGGCAGGTATTACACAGCCACTTAATTTTTATTTTGTAATTTTCACAATCTGAGCAACCAAGTAGAATACATGAAGGAAGACACTAAAATGCAGCATAATAAAATTCATTTGACCAGGAATATGAGCTTCCATGTTTTTGTCTCCAGATCAGCTTTTTTTTTTTTTTTTCCCTCCATTTTTAATGTTAACTGTTCTCTGAGTCCAGTACTCACTTTGGCAAAAACTGCATTTAGTTACAAATTGAGACATGGTGCATAGCTACTATGATTAAGGAATTCAGAATCTTATCCAATATAAGGCCTTGAGGGCAGAAAGAAATGCTGAAGGAAAAACATTTCAACGTTGCCATGTCCAGATGAATGCCTGAAGTAAATATTAACTGTTATTTCTGCAAACTTTCTCACTGTTTTATATACTTCATTTCCCCCGCTTTTGAGAAACGACAACGTATCCTAGCAACATTATGGGTTTCCACTCACGATGAGTCTTCTCAGCGTGGGCTGAGTCGGTGTTTGTAGCTCAGCTGGCTGGTGCCAGAGTGGAGGGCATGTCTGATTTGATTCCACCCCAGGCACTGAAGGACTTTCAAGATTTCCCTCTTAATATTTGGCTTTACTTGATAATCCCAGAGCATGCTGGGAAATCTCAGCAAGAGGAAAAATTTAGTAACCACAGGGAGGCCTGCTCGGAGGGTTTTGTGGGATAAGTATGAAAGCTTCTGAGTATGACTATTAATGACTCTTGAATGTTCTGCTTTTCACAAGATTTCCCATCAACAAAAAGTGTGTAGGCTTATGAGGACAGAGGGTGTTAAGAAAACTCAGCCATCCCCAGAAAGACAAACGCATGATTGAGTCATTTCCCAAGAGAAAAGCCACTAGCCAGGTATGTGGAACCATATGGGCCAGCCTGTAATTTAGAATTTCAAAAGCAGGAGCCAGCCAAGGGTTGCATGGGATTTTAGCCTCATGTTTTCATCATCATTTTTCGTTCTTGGTTTTGAGTACTGACATTGCCCTTGGCATATGCAGAAGAGGAGACATGCTATCTGCCTCTAATCAACATTGGAGGAAGTGCTCAATTTAGAAACAGCTTTTGTAGCCTAGATGGTGATCAAACCCCAAAGGCTTGAAAAATTTCTCTGTGTGTGCAAATCAGTATCTCATGTATTTTCTTTTCAATTCTGTTTTTCCCCTTTTGTTGTTGTTGGCCTTTGTTTATATATGGTTACTAAGACTCTGTCTTGGAAATGTTCAGCAATTAAGCTAGATCCTTCTGTGGTCTGGGTGCTCCAGTTGTGAGCTGCCCCCAAAGAGGTGGTGGTATAGAGGGAGCGTTTGCACTCTGCACTGGGGGCGGACAGATTTCACTGACTGGGCTACAAGGCTCTGAAAAATTCTAGCTTTTCTGAACATTTGGAAGCATTTGACAGTGGTTGATCTTGACATAGAGGAAATCTAGCCAGCGGCGTCTGTGTACAGCATGTCCCAGAGTACAGGAGACTTTCCTTATGACCCTGTACCTGTAGGACTAACCTAACATGATAGCTGGGTTTCCCTGGTAGCTCAGCTGGTAAAGAATCTGCCTGCAATGCAGGAGACCCTGGTTTGATTCCTGAGTCTGGATGATCCCCTGGAGAAGGGATAGGCTAGCCACTCCAGGATTCTTGGGCTTCCCTGGTGGCACAGGTGGTGTACAGAATCTGCCTGCCTGGGGGACCTGGGTTTGACCCCTGGGTTGGGAAGATCCCTCAGAGAAGGGCGTGACAACCCACTCCTGTATTCTTGCCTGGAGAATCCCCATGGACAGAGGAACCTGGCAGGCTGCAGTCCATGGGATTGCAGAGTTGGATATGACTGAGTGACTTAACACAGCAACAAGACAGCTAGAATGACTCTGGTATTCTATATGCTGGAGCCAACCTCGCCTTTGTTTAATTGGATTCAGCTGACTTTATTAGGTTCCTACGAAGAAAAAAATACAAGAGATTTTGAACATAATTAATTCTTGTGACTTATTACCCTCATTTTAAATCGTAGGAAACAGAGATTAGAGAGAGAATAAGTGGCTTATCCAAGTGCGTACAACTGACTCTTCTTGCCACATATCTTCATTTTGATAAGAGAGACAGCTTTCCCTTCTGTAAGAAAAATTCAGTCTCATGGTCTGATTAGTGTCTATGACTTAAAAAAAAAAAAAACAATTTTTCTAGATTGCTTTTAAGTGTACAGAAAAATTGAGAAAAAGATACAGAGATTTCCTATGTGTTATGAATACCTGCCTCCCAGCCCTCACATACTGTCAACATTCCCAACCCTCGCACATTGTCAACTTCCCCCTCCAGACTGATGTATCTGTTACAATTGATAAACCTACATGGACACGTCATTATCCTTCAGAGTCCATAGTTTACAGTCGGGTTCACTCTTGGTTTTGTGCATTCTGTGGGTTTGGACAAATGTCTAATAATATGTGTCCATTATTATGGTAGCATATATAGCATTTTCACAGCCCTAAACATCCTTGTAATCTCTTATGCATCTCTTCACATTGCCCTCTCTGCAGCCCCTGGCAACGACTGATCTTTGTACTGTCTCCATCGTTTTGCCTTTGTCAGAATGTCGTGTGACTGGAATCACATGTTATAGAGCCTTTTCAGATGGGCTGCATCCAGTTTTGTGTGCCTGCGTGCTCAGCCATATCCGACTCTTTGTGACCCACCAGGTCCCTCTGTCCACGGGATTCTCCAGGCAAGAATACCGGAGTGTGTTGCCGTTTTCTCCTCTAGGGCACTTAGTAATACGCATTTAGATGCCTCTGTGTCGAGGATCTTCCATGTATAGTATAGTGTCATCTGAAGACAGTGACAGTTTAACTTCTTTTCCAATTTGGATTCCCTTTACTTATGTAGCTAGGACTTCCAAAACTATGTTGAATAAAAGTGGCGAGAGTGGACATCCTTGTCCTGTTCCTGATCTTAGAGGGAATGCTTACAGCTTCCCACCATTGAGGATGATGCTAGGTGTAGGCTTGTCATGTATGCCCTGCATTATGTTGAGATATCTGCCCTTTATGCCCACTTTCTAGAGAGTTTTTATCATAAATGGGTGCTGAATTTTGTCAGAAGCTTTTTCTGCATCTATTGAGATGATCTTTATTTTATTGATGTGGTGTATCACACTGATTGACTTGTGGATGATGAAAAACCCTTGCATCCCTGGGGTGAATTGCACTTGATCATGGTGTATGATCTTTATGCTGTATTGTTGGATATGTATTGCTAATATTTTGTTGAGTATTTTTGCATCTATGAAATTATCAGGATTCTTAATACACAGAAATCAGTTGCATTTCTATATACTAACAATGAAAGATCAGAAAGAGAAATTCAAGAAGCTATTCCATTCACCATCCCATCAAAAAAAAAAACAAAACCCTAGGAATAAACCTATTTAAGGAGACAAAAGACCTGTACTCTGAAAACTATAAGATCCTGATGTAAGACTTCTCATTGTCTATTAATGAATTGATAGCTCATTTTTCTTTAGTGCTGAAGAATGTTTTACTGTCTGTATATACCAAAGTTTATTTACCAATTTACCTACTGAAGAATATCTTCGTTACTTTCAAGTTTTGGCAGCTCTGAATAAAGCTGCTATAGAAACCTAACTGCAGTCCCTCAAATTTTGCTGTGTGGCAAAGATTATATTTGAACCAAGATCTTTTGGAACTGAGTCCAAGTCCATTATCTTTTCACACTTCCATCTTGTTTTCCCTGCTTCCCTGTAGCTCAAACGGTAAAGAATCTGCCTGCAATGCAGGAGACCAGGGTTCGATCCCTGGATTGGGAAGATCCTCTGGAGAAGGGAATGGCAATCCACTCCAGTATTCTGGCCTGGAGAATTCCATGGACAAAGAAGCCTGTCAGTCTACAGTTCATGGGGTCATAAAGAGTCGGACATGACTGAGCAACTAACAGACATACAGATCTTGTTTTCAGGAGAAATTTTTAGCATCTGTGATGGTGCTGAAAGTAACAAAGAAGATCAAAGGAAGAAAAAGACTTCAGGAAAAACCAGTAAAGAATGCTGAGGTCAGAGCTTTTACTGTCTTTAAAAAAGAATTGATTCGAGTTTTGAAAGTAAACAACTTTTTGCTTTGTTCTTGTGTCTTTGATGAAATTTACTCATCAGAAAGTGATAAAAGTTTGCTACAGTATAAGCATCATTTCATCACAGAGTCATTTTTTGATTAGTCATGGTATTTCCCTCATGATGAAATGAAAGTTTCATAAAACTATACTTTGGAATAGAAATGGATGGTAGTTTGGTCAGTTTTCTTGGTAAGTAGAGCCTGACAATGAGAAGACCTGAGCCCAGGTCCATTTCAGTGATCCACAAAAGAGATCAAAGTAGAATTTCTCTCTGTTTAAAGTATTCTGTTTTATTGTTAAATATTCACTTGGAAAGGATTTCTTGAGAATTTTTCTCAAGGTCACTGAAGCTAATTTTGGTAATAAATTTAGGATTTAAAGGCAAGTAATGATTTGATTGAATGAAAATTTGACCACTAATTGTCTAAAAGTATAGAGACTGTGTGATTAAGGGCCAGGAAGACAACTGCAACTATTTTGGGGGGTTGAAAGTGTTAGTCACTCAGTTGTGTCCAACTCTTTATGACCCCATGGACTGTAGCCCACCAGGCTCCTCTGTCTGTGGAATTCTCCAGGCAAGCATACTGGAATGGGTTGCCATTTCCTTCTCCAGGGGATCTTTCTGACCCAGGGGTCAAACCCACATCTCCTGCATTGCAGGCAGATTCTTTACCATCTGAGCCATCAGGGAAGCCCTGGTGGGGGATTGGGGGGATTGAAGAATCTATAAATGTAAACAATCTGATTTTGTTAATGGATTCTATGAAATTTCAAGGTAATCATTTCTTAGGTTACAGCAGCAGCTTTTGTAGAGCCAGTGCTATGTCCCTTTGTCTAAATTGTAACCCCTTGATGGTGATGCAAAGCTTTTGATAAGAGCTTGAACATATGGTGAGAATCACTTTGAAGCTAGCTTCAGAATCCTGGTTTTGTAGTTCTAGTGACTAACGTCTTTGATAAAATAAGCTGAAAAATCTGTTTCAAATGCAATATACGTATTTTAAAAGTTAAATACCTCCTAAATGATCTGAATCTGCAGTTCTAGATCTTTTTAAAAAAAGATTTACTTATTTAATTGAAGTCTAGCTGATTTACAGTGTTGTGTTAGTTTCAGGTGTATAGCAAAGCATTTCAGTTGCATACATATGTATCTATTTTTCCAAATTATTTTCCCTTATAGGTTATTATAAAATATAGAGTGTAGTTCCTTGTGCTACACAGAAGGTCCTTATCGGTTATCCATTTTCTATACAGTAGCATGTATAGTACAGTTCTGGATCTTAAATGGAGTTTCAGCATAAACAAAGGCTGGGTTTCACTTTGGTTCACTGGTCATCTGAGTTACTACAGCAGGATGCTGATTTTTGATGTTCCTTTTCTTCCCTTGTAAAATCACCTCTATTTTTGTATTAGTGGAGAAAGAGTCCATGAGCTGTATCAATGGTTAAAGGATATTGGAGTAGGCTTTTAACTGTCTCCTCACCTCTATTATTCTGTACAGTTTTATACCCATATTGCCATTGGAGTGTATAGTTATCTGCCACCATCCAGCCCAACATGAGCCGTCTGACGTTGAGCTGGGGGCACCATGTAAAAGCTGTAACCTGCAGCGCTCCATCCGTGGCCTTGTCCCTCCCTCCAGTCTTCTCTCTGCTTCTCTTGGCTTCCTGTTTTCTGGCCCTGTGCCTGGCTACAGCATTCCGTGCTCTCTGCTTCACTTTACTCTCTTCCTTACACAGAGTTCTATCCCTTCTGGGTACAGTCTTGGTGATGGTGTTCACGGTGGTACCTCTAAGTTTGCAATGCAGACTGTGCGGCCTTTACAGACACTCCTGGCATGTCGTTTATCCAAGAGTGGTTTGAAGACCACTTCTGTCAGGATGACCTTGGGAGGGAAGATTGTGAAATATCTGAGTTGACTGAGCCAGGACCTCTGGGGAGTGGGGCCCTGCAATCTGCGTTTTAACAGACTTTCTCTTTAATTTTTTTCTGACCAACATTTTGTAGATACTGTTCTAGGTTGGATGTGATCCCAGGCATGCCCATCCTCTCTGATGTCCTCTGCAGTGACTCCTCTACCTGTGAGGGCTCCCTGGCCTGACCTGACTCTGTTCCATGAGTGTGGTTAACGGTGGATTATTTATATTGTTGTTGTTTGGTCGCTAGTGTCCGACTCTTTGCGATCCCATGAACTGCAGCCCTCCAGGCTCCTCTGTCCATGGGATTTTCCAGGCAAGAGTACTGGAGTAGATTGCCATTTCCTTCTCCAAACGATCTTCCTGACCCAGGGACTGAACCCGTGTCTCTTGCATCAGCAGGCGGATTCTTTACTGCTGAGCCACCAGGGAAGCCCAGGTTGTTTGTATTGCTCGGGCCTTTCAGAAAATCCTGAGAGTGACTGCCTGCCCTTTGCAATCACAAATGTAATTTTCCCTTTACTTTGTATATAACCTAGATTTCCCCAAAGCCTCATCTGTTTGTGGGTACAAATAAAGCCACTTAATGTTTATAACCCAAATTTCACTGACTCATGCCCATACTGACATAATACAAGACTTAATTTCCTGCAGAATTTTCCTTGAGTGTTTCTGGGAGGTGTGGGGAGGAGCCTCCCAGGTGCCGTCAACCCTGCTTCTCTGCGCCTTCTGCTGGTTGAGGTGTGTTGCTTTCGGAGTCATTTAGGCTCTGCGTCTGCACGAATCCAAGGCTGGTGACCTCCCTGCAGGTGTTGACCAGGACTACGTGCTCTCTCTCTGTACTTTCGGAGCCACACACACTTGAGGAGCCAGGGGTGGAGCTGTGTTCTCAGGCATGCTGACCAGGTCGGAGCCATTCTGTGCTCGGTATAGAGGTAAGAGGATGCTGTTTGCTCTGCCTTTGTTGTAGTTTTTCCATCCAAGCAACACGGTCATTCTCCAGAGTCTCCAAAGCCCTTTTCATTCAGTTTCTGTGAGTAGCTCCTCTCTCCAGCGTCCCAAACACTGTATTTTTTTTCCAATCTGATCACTTCCTTGTGCATGCATGCCAAATCCCTTTAGTCGTGTCTGACTCTCTGTGACCCCATGGACTGTAGCCCACCAGTCTCCTCTGTCCATGGGATTCTCCAGGCAGGAGTACTGGAGTGGGGTGCCATGCCCTCCTCGATCACTTCGTTGGATGCCTACAAATAAACTACATTCCCCAACAAAAGCACTGTGAAAAATCTACTCCTTAGACCCATTCACCAGGTCATCACACATGCTCAGCTATATCTGAATCTCTGAAGCTCATTTTATACTTAGGTGGGGAGCTTCCCTGGGGGCTCAGTGGTAAAGAGTCCATCTGCTGATGCAGGAAACACGGGTTCGATCCCTGATCTGGGAAGATCCCACAGGCCATGGAGCAACTAAGCCTGGGAGCTGTAACTACTGAGCCCGTGTGCCACAGTTGCTGAAGCCTGCATGCCCTGGAGCCCGTGCTCTGCAACAGGAGAAGCAACCACAGTGAAAAGCCTGCGCACCGCAACTAGAGAGCAATCCCCACTCGCTGCAACTGGGGAAGAGCCTGGCAGCAACAAAGACCCAGCACAGCCAAAAATAAATAAAATTATATATAAAGAAAGAAATATAAACTTAGGTGGAGACTCTTCCCCTACCCAACACACACATCTGTTAAGTTCCTGACTCCAGTGATCCCAGTTTCAGAGCTACTACAGAGAGATCCTTGAGAAGAGGTTGAAACAAACTTTGGAAGGTAGAATAAGCTGTCAGAGTGAAAGAAGGCAAAAGCATAGATTACTGAAAAATTACAGTTTTTTTCTTTCAAGGACGACATCTAAGATTTAAATTGAAGAATATGAAAGAAAAGAGAGAAGCAGAGAACTGAAGCACATGCGGGATTCAGCATCTAAATGGAACACAGTCTTCCCTACCTTCCTCCCCCGTTACCACACAGGGCCAGCTGTCACCAAGAGCTGCTTCCAAAGCAATTACCATTCCTTCATCAGCAAGGAGGATAAAATCTTCACAAAGCAACAGATGACTGGATGCGATTGGTTCTTCTGACTCTGGAACTGCTTTAGAAAGGAAGTTGCCTCCTTGCAGAATTATTATTATCAATCAACCTTTATTGCTTCAGCTTTCTTTATTGCATTCTAACACACAAAGTAATGAAAACATATAATAAAGAGAATAAAACACGTAATGCATCACTGTGCAGATATTGCAATCATAGCAAATCCGATGTAAATGCTCTACAGGGAATACTTGGGCCTTCCAATACATTGCTAACAGTTTGCATGATACTATATCACGTTATTTATCTACTAAACCTGTCATGCTCTGCTAAATATCGTGCCAGCATCAACCCCAAATAGCAGTACTCTTTTCTATCCTCCCAACGGAAGGCATATTTCTTTGCTGTCACTGGTTTTAACGTTTGCAAAGAGTGGCTCCAGCTCCTGAATAATTAATGCATAACAATTACTAAGCTACGCGTAGTTTACTGTTCTAGCCCCTCTGGTCTTTGCAGCATTGCTTGCTTTAATATGCACTTCGAATTGGAACCAAGAGGTAGTAAAAGTCATTAAGACGGCACGGAGCTCAGTCAATAATGATTTACAGACTTTGGACGCATCCTGGGCTTCTCATTCATGGCTCTCAAGCCCCATCTGCTGCTTGTGTTCTTTCTTATTCCCCTTTTGCAAATGCTTCTCTGATGGAGGATTTCTGCTCCGTTTACACTTACTTAAAAGAATCGACACTGGAGAGTTCAGGTCAAGTACATATTTCCTCTGCGGTATTTCCAACTCAGAAAGAACATTGGCAATGACTAAACACACTTGGCCTATCTCTGCCAAATGTATATTAATACATGTCAAGCAACTTCATAACCTCATATAGTATGGACACTTAGTAAATATTAAATAATGATAAGAACTACTAGAGCGATTCACCCAAAGGACTGTAGGAGGGGCTTTTTGAAAGCCAGCTGGGAGGGTTTTAAAGAGGAAGGAGAGCATTCTCATGGTGGGAGCAGGAAAGGAGTACTGTGAAGGCTGACTCTGCTGTTTGTTGCTCATGGTTTCTTCTCAATATTCCTTGAGAAACTTCAGTGATTCCCATGGGCTTTAAGCTGTGCCATCCCAAAGGGCAGAAATGGAGCATTTTAGGAGTTTTGTCTGAGAGCTGGAATGATCCAATGCTCCAGGAATATCTAAACAGAAGATGTGAGCGACTCTGGCAGAGCAAATGCCCCTTGGGTGGGCATTAGAATGAGAGCCGGTTGCTACTAGAAAGTCAGTGACACAAATTATATTCTCCTTGGTACTTGGTCTGGGGCTGAACATATACAATAGAAAATTGGTCAAGATATTTGTGAGGTGGTGGTAAATAAAAGAATATGTTGTAAACACCATGCCACACTAACCAAATTGGGGGTTTGGTTATATATATATATTATATATTATATATATATAGTATATACATATGCTTTGGATGCTAAGTCGCTTCAGTCATGGCCGACTCCTTTCAATCCCATGGACAATAGCCCGCCGCCAGACTCCTCAATCCATGGGATTTTCCAGGCAAGAATACTGGAGTGGGTTGCTGTGCCCTTCTCTAGGGGATCTTCCTGATCCAGGAATCAAACCCACGTCTCTTATGTCTCCTGCTTTGGCAGATGGGTTCTTTACTGTTAGGGCCACCTGGGAAGCTGGATATATACATATATATATATATGTGTGTGTGTGTGTGTGTGTGTGTGTAAATATCTGTCAATCAGTCAACTGATCAATCGGTCAACTGATCAATAGGTATCTTAGTTGCTCCATGTTTTCCTCTTGTAGAATATTATGCCATTTACCTTTTTTTGGAGTCTCTCAAATTTCTCCATTAAATACAATTTTTTTAACATTTTAGAAATAAATATATAAATTCTTTGAGTCTGGTTTTATAGACTGAAAAACAGATTGGCGTTTGCTTATGGTAGGCAATATTAATTTGAGATGGTTCAGAAAAGGTCTTTGACTAAGTGGACCCTGGAGACCTACATGTTAGCATAAATCTAAAAGGTCAAACTTGCTATTTCCTCCTCACCCAGCAGCCCAGGCCGTACGTACTGTAATTGGTATTTTGCCCTTTCCAGCTCTGAGATTGTTGCAAGGCCTGGCACTGGGCTAAGTGGAAGGGACCTGTGTCATTGGTGGAGTAAACGGAAGGGCAGCTGAAAGCATGCATTAGTCCATGCTGTGATTGGTTTGCTGATGAATCATTTGTCATCATGGTTCCCTTTCATCAGGAATGAAAGGGAGGAGAGACAGCTGCAGCATGACCCTACGAGCCTCACAGTACTGTGTGTAACAGACCGGATGTCAGAATCTCTGGGTTCCTTAGAGAAATAGAAGACACTGGCCACAAAGCAGCATCACCTTCTGTGACAGATTCCCCACAGAGGACTCCCATTAGGTCAGGTTCCTCCGCAGCTCGTGGCGAGCGATGAGTCCACTGGACGCCTTCTTTGTTCAATGGGTTGGTTGCTGATTGCCATGGTGGAGGGGCTGGGGTGAGAGGAGTCAGGGATTCTAGGGGAGACCACCAGACACCTGGGTTCAGTCCTCGGAGCTCTCCCTGTCCCATCGCCCTCTCCCTCCGAATGTCGGCACCCCTTCCTCCTCTCCAGGGGGTTACGGTTACTTGTGTGAGTGACCCAATTCTTAATGGAAGGGGAGGGGAGGGGAGGTGACTGTCCACATGAGATGGCTTTAAGGGGATGGAGAAGAGGTCATATTAACTGCTGCTCGTCAGTGGAGGGGGAGCACCCAGACTGCTGCGACCTGAGTGCTGGCTCGGCCGTCACGAAGCTCCTGGGGGTCAGAGCTGGGCAGCCTCTCAGTGGCCCATTCCCATCCATGAGGTCTTGCCTTTCTCCTCCCCAGCCAGGAAATCATTTACTGGACCGATGACATAAGGACCAAAGATCCTCTCTTCTTCCTAGTTTGTATCAGCTGGTACCTGTACTTCAGCTTGTCCAACAGGAGAAAAATACTTGACTCCACTCTCTCTCCTCTTCTTTAATACTCCTGCATGTGTCATGCTCAGTCGCTCAGTCGTGTCTGACTCTTTGCCAACCTATGGACTGTAGCCCACCAGGCTCCTCTGTCCATGGGATTCTCCAGGGAAGAACACTGGAGTGGGTTGCCATTCCCTCTCCAGGGGATCTTCCTGACCCAGGGATCAAACCGATGTCTCCTGCCTCTCCAGCACTGCAGGCAGATTCTTAACCTCTGAGCCTCCTGGGAAGCCCCTTAATACTCCTAAGGTGATTCATAGTGCCTTGCTTGAGTCAGAAGAGACACCTGGTGGAAGCTTAGAAGAAATTCTGGGGAGGGGGAAAGTTGATGTGGGAAGGAGATTGAACATTGTGTGTGTGTGTGTGTGTGTATGTGTGTGAGTGTGTGTGTATATGTGTGTGTGTGAGTGTGTGTGTATGCATATGTGTGTGTGAGTGTGTGTGTGTATGTTTGTGTGTGTGTGTGTGTGTGTGTATGTATGTGTAATCACCCTCTGCTTCTGTCTTATGAGGACCCTTCTGATTACATTTAGGGGCTACTGGAAAACCCAGGATAATCTCTCCATCTCACAATCCTTAATTTAATGGTATCTGCAAAGATCCTTTGTCCTTAAAAGGTAACATTTACAGGTTCCAGGGATGAGGAATTGATATCTTTGGAAGGTTATTTTTCTGCCTACCAGACTTCTCTTGTTGTTCAGTTGCTCGGTTGTGTCTGACTCTTTGCAGCCCCGTGAACTGCAGCACACCAGGCTTCCCTGTCCTTCAGCATCTCCCACAGTCTGTTCAGACTCATGTCCACCAAGTCAGTGATGCCGTCCAACCATCTCATCCTCTGTCGCCCCCTTCTCCCCTTGCCCTCAATCTTTCCTAGCATCAGGGTCTTTTCCAGTGAGTCAGCTCTTTGCTTCAGGTGGCCAGAATATTGGAGCTTCAGCTTCAGCTTCAGTCCTTCCAATGAATATTAGTCCCAGTCATTTCACTTGTAAAATGGAAATAATGGTACCTAACTCGCAGATTATGGTGAGGATTAATTCAGTGTGTTATATGATAATTGACAAGAGAGATCTTCAGAATCCCATTTAGACTAGGAGAGCTGCAGCATGCATCCTGCTCTCCTGTGGGAAGATGCAGCTAGCAGCAGCCTGTGTTTTCTGAGATGGGGTTAGGACAGTTGGAAGTGGAAATCATAAGAAGCCACTAGTTTTTTGTTCAGATCAGACATTACAAGCCTGCTCTGTGCTGGATACTCTTCTGAGGACTGAGATTACAAAGATAAAGCCTGGATCTTGAGGGATTCCATGCCTGAACTGTTCCATTTGGGGTGCACAGGTGTATACAGTATGAGCCCATTGTGTTAGGGGTCCTGCTACGAAGAGCCCAGAGTGCTGTGGTGCAGAGTGGACATGGAGTTGGCCGGGGAGGGCTTCGCATCTGCATGGCTGGAGGTGTTGGGAAAACTCAACTTGCCTGTGGGTCCGACCCCTCTCAGTTGCTTGGCAGTTACACATTAAATAGGCCATTTCTATGCCCGGTGGCTCCTGAATTTTGGAGTGGAATAGATGACGATGTTGTGGAATGAGATACAAATGTGGATTTTTCTGCTTGATTCTTTTCCAAAGCGTGAAGGTCACAGAGAGTTGTATATGGGCGATGCTTTTCAATTTAGTACAGAGGCCAGGAGGGCTCTTTTTCCTTTTCTCCTACTTCCCAATTTAAACACGGCTGAATCTTTAATAATCAAACCAAATAAATGATGAAATGTCCAGCGACAGCTGGTGGATTTGATGGAACTGTCCCTGGAAATAGATGTGTAATTCTGTCGTGTTGATGGGAAAGAAGATGTTGATCAGCACGTTCCGAGTTCATTATCATGCTCACGCAGACCGCTGCCTCGTGATTTCCTGTCAGATCCCTTGTTCAGTCTGCAATCGAGGTAGACACAGGGATGTGTCATTCGCATCTACTGGGAATAAATGGTGTTTTCTCTTCCAAGTGTATTCTTGCAGCCCTCTAAGTAATTATTATATGAGAGCTAACGGTTGTAGTTCCAGTTTTAGAGATGCTGATAAATTATGGGGATCCCATTTGGAGAGACAGGGCATATTTATCAAAAGATAACAATTCCCAGTAGCATCTTCCAAAGCAGCAAATGAGTAACTCAGACAAGTTTTGGAAGAGAGTGGTGTTTGGGGAAGAGGTGAGTCCAGAGCTGAGCTTGAGAGTGCTGGCAGATAGGAGGGCCTTGGAAAGTGCTTCCCAGAAACCCAGAAAAAGTGGGACTAGCAAGGGACAGAGGCAAAAATGTGCTGATGTGCCTTTGGGAACAGGATTTATATCCATGTGGATAAAGTAGTATGATTAGAGCCATACAATGGTATAATAAACGTCTGAATAGGAGTTTCAGTCCAGATTCACTCATTCAGCATGTATTCATTCGTCAGCTGCCTATTGAGAGGACGCATCAGCTACTTATTGAGACCCTGAAGTAAGTAATGTATTTTGTGTGTTGCCATGTTGGTAATGAGAAACGAAGACGATTTTTGAGCTTTGGAGTAAAGTAAGAACATGTAAAATCATAGACTAAACTAAAAATGGTGATCTGAGAAGATTCCTTGAACTGCCTTGCATAGGATGGGTTAGAATGGGAGATACTGAAAATAGAGAGATGAGTTAGGGAATGTTGCTGGTGAAGGGCTTTGATAAGCGAGGCAGCAGAAGGAATGCACACAAGCGATGTTATCAGGACAGAGTGGTGGATCAACAACAATAGGAAGGTGTTGTTTCCTTTCAGTTCTATTCCCCTGGGCTTCCCAGGTGGTGCTAGAGGTAAAGAACCCCCCAGCCAGCGCAGGAGGCATAAGAGACACGGGTTCGATCCCTGGGTCAGGAGGATCCCCTGGAAGAGGGCCTGGCAAAACACTCCAGTATTCTTGCCTGGAGAATCCCCTGGACAGAGGGGCCTGGTGGGCTACAGTCCATGGGGTCACAAAGAGTCGGCCACGACTGAAGCGACTGAGCACACACGCGCTATTTCCCTCTAGACTGAGCACACCAAAGACAACAGCCGTTTACTGTTGTGTCTACAGCCCCAAGGCCTGTGCTGGGCACGCAGTAAGTTTTCAACAAATGTTTGTTGACTTACTGATGATTAAAGATGGATCGAACGTGAGAAAGGAGAAGAAAGAAGAATCAGAAAAAGTTTGGGTTCTCAGAACAGAGGACAGTTATTCGTTATGAACAGGAAAAGAGGTGGTCACAGCAGAGCTGTTCCTTCAAGAAAATGTTCTGCTCTCATTGATCAGGCTTTTGTGACATTGAGGTGAAAATGAGAAAACCTGGGGCTGGTCTAAGTCTGTTAATCAGTTGCATTGATTGTAACTAGGTTACATGTTAGGAAGAGAAACCAAGGCCCATGGCATCTAAGAGAATGACTCAGAAGCTTGGAGAGGAGGAGAATGTGAGTATAGTTTGAAAAAATCTAAAATTCTTCACTGTCACACAAATCTGGTTTTATGCTTGGGAAAGATACAACTCATCAAAAGAAACTTAAATATTTGCATATCAACTGGGGAACAAATGTTAAAAGATTAGTACACTTGGATAAAAAGTTTAGCCCGAAGTCTTTTGTAACACCCTTAAAACCATACCTCACAGATCTGGGCAATTGTTTCAGAGGCAGGTTCAGCAGATAAGCCAGGAAGGAATCTTTCACCCCATTTTTAAAGTTTTATATACCAGAAACCCTGAATAAATTTGTGCCTGTTGTAAATAATTTGGTCACACAATTCACACAGTGCAGAAATGTTGGCCCCATAGAGCAGAAAGTTAAAGTCCCCTTCACAGACATCCATATCATTTTCATTATAGGCAGCCACTGATAGAAGTCGGGTTTTATTTCTTTCATATATTTTAATCTATGCACATAACACATAGAGGGATTTGAAAAAAAAAAGGTAAGTGTGGGACTTCCCTGATGGTCCAGTGGATGGGACTCTGTGCTTCCACTGCAGGGGCACTGGTTCAATCCCTGGTCGGGGAACTAAGATCCCATGCCTCAAGGCAAAGCCAAAAAGTAAAAAATAAATCAATAAAGTTCAAAAAAAAAAAAAAAAAAAAAAACAATGACATAAGTAAGATTATACTATACGTATTTGTTTTGGGGTATCTTTTCTTCTTTAATATCTATAATCTTACCATGTCCATATATGTAAATCAGTCTCATGCTTTTAACAGTTTGCATGGTATTCCACTGTAATAATAGTTAACATTATATAAGTATTTGCTGTATGTCAAGAACTGTGCTAAATATCTTAATATGATTTTCTTAATACTTATGCCACTCCTAAGGGTAGGTACATTTATAATCCCCATTTTGGAGATGAGAAAACTGGGGCATTAAGAGATTAAGTAAATTTCTCAATAACACAAAGATAACAAGTGTCAGAAACAAGATTTTATTCCTGGTAATCTTATTATTATTTTTTTTTTTTTTTGGTGGGTGGTATGGCATCTGGGCTCTTGGTTCCCCAACCAGGGGTCAAACCCATGCCCCCAACATTGGGACCTTGGAGTCTTAACCACCAGACTGCCTCAGGGATGCTATGCTATGCTATGCTAAGTCGCTTCAGTCATGTCTGACTCTGTGTGACACCATAGAGAGTAGCCTACCAGGCTCACCCGTCCCTGGGATTCTCCAGGCAATAACACTGGAGTGGGTTGCCATTTCCTTCTCCAATGCATGAAAGTGAAAAGTGAAAGGGAAGTCGTTCAGTCGTGTCTGACTCTTAGCGACCCCATGGACTGCGGCCTACCAGGCTCCTGCATCCATGGGATTTTCCAGGCGAGAGCACTGGAGTGGGGTGCCATTGCCTTCTCCGACCTCAGGGAAGTCCTGAGGTAATCTGATTTTAGAGTCCTTGGTCTATACTGCCCTCTTATGGACCTACCATAATTCATTTTGGAAAAAAAAATCACCATTCAGTTCAGTTCAGTTCAGTTGCTCAGTCATGTCCGACTCTTTGCGACCCCATGAACTGCAGCACACC
>NW_011494917.1:1043337-1061487 GCF_000754665.1 Bison bison bison | reverse complement strand
AGTTTCAGCTTTAGCATCAGTCCTTCCAAAGAACACCCAGGACTGATCTCCTTTAGACTGGACTGGTTGGATCTCCTTGCAGTCCAAGGGACTCTCAAGAGTCTTCTCAAACACCACAGTTCAAAAGCATCAATTGTTCAGCACTCAGGTTTCTTCACAGTCCAACCATAGCCTTGACTAGACAGACCCTTGTTAGCAAAGTAATGTCTCTGCTTTTGAATATGCTGTCTAGGTTGGTCATAACTTTCCTTCCAAAGATTAAGTGTCTTTTAATTCCATGGCTGCAGTCACCATCTGCAGTGATTTTGGAGCCCCCAAAAATAAAGTCTGATACTGTTTCCACTGTTTCCCCATCTATTTCCCATGAAGTGATGGGACCAGATGCCATGATCTTCATTTTCTGAATGTTGAGCTTTAAGCCAACTTTTTCACTCTCCTCTTCCACTTTCATCAAGAGGCTTTTTAGTTCCTCTTCACTTTCTGCCATAAGGGTGGTGTCATCTACATATCTGAGGTTATTGATATTTCTCCCGGCAATCTTGATTCCAGCTTGTGCTTCTTCCAGTCCAGCGTTTCTCATGATGTACTCTGCATACACCATTAATAGACTCTTACTATGTTTTCAGTTCTTCAGTTCATTCATTTATTCATTGAGCAAGTATATATATATATTTTTTGAATGCCTGCCATCCACCACACACTGGTCTAGGTACTCGGGATTCAACAGTGAACAAACTAGACAAAAATTCCTACCCTTGTGGAGTCTACTGCAGAAAATAGACAAGATAAATAGGTAAAGTATACAATATTACAGATAAATAAAAAAGCAGTGAAAAGAGATATGAACTATTGGGGGCTGAGAATTTTAGGGTGTTCTGATGAAGCTTTTTTGAAAAAGTAACATTCGAGCAAACTCCTGAAGGAGGTAAAAGCATGAGCTTTGTCAATGTTGTACACTAACTCTCCTGGATACTTGTAGATATTGAATTATCAAATCTCTCCTCCTTAGTAATTGCAGCAATCAGAGAATTATTGCTTTGTGGTTCTGGTTGTTCCTTGGGAGATGCAGCTGAATTATAAATATCAAAGAGCAAGAGAAGAAAGAGCCAAGTTGTTTCGCTTTTACAGTAAGCCAGTCTTGGAGGGATGTCTCCACTCCTAGATTGCATGGGAACACCACTTTGACCAGTGTGTTATCTCCGTCAGCCATTTCTTTCCAACTCTTGGGAGCCTGGATGGCTGTCTGTTTTGACCGAGACAATGTTCCATTAGCCAAAAAATCTTGTTGAAATAGAAGAGTCTCTTCTAGGTAGAGTTTAAAAACTTTTAATGGAAAGGAAAGGAAAGAACTCCGTGTTGGATAGTCACTGGGAGGAAATCAAGTTTTGTTTTGTTTTGTTTTTTCATTTTTGTACTCCATTAGACAGCCTGAGCTGCTTTTATTCATCATTCTTTATAGTGTCCTAGGCAGGTGTAACTGTCACATAGAAAAAGATGGACTTAATGGGGTATGGTCATAAAATAACTTTGTTTTCTCCTGTGGCTCTCAGACTAACTCATTGTGCTTGCTTAAGTCTCCTAGATTTTTCTGGTAACTCTTAGACTATCAAAAGTTCTCAATCACTGCAAGTCATAAGAAAAATCTCAGTTCAGCAATTTAAAGGTGCAGCCCAATTTAATAATAAAAACTCTGAACTTCATTTAAAGTTTGAGATTCCCCCCTCTCCCAACTTATTGCTGCTGATTTGGAATTGGAAGCTAAGGAGAGGAGAAGAGAGAATATCAACTTTTATATTTTCCATTTGTGCTTAATCTGCACACACCCACTCCACTCTACCCCACTTATTCTCCTCCAGAATTGTAGTTGGCAGAAAAAAGAAATAAGGGATAGGAAAGTTCTTTCTTCATTAAAAAAGATGTTATCTGGCATTGAGGATAATTGCTATGCATTTTCAACTTTATAGGACATAGAAAAGAAATTCTCCAAAGGAATTTTTTTTTAATGAAGCAAATAAAACATTGTCACCAAATACTGAAAAAATTGCACTAAAACAGAGTCACAGATTTTTATTTTAATAGTGAGACAAGTACCCTAAATAAAATGAAACTTACACAGAATCCAGTAGCACCTTAGAAGATAATACACCATCCCTGCAAATGTATTTGGAAGCTAAATAGTTGATTTGATATAAAAATGCACTTCCCAGTTGGCAGAGTGGAAAAGAACCTGCCTCCCAATGCAGGAGATGCGGATTTCATCCCTGGGTCAGAAAGATCCCCTGGAGAAGGAAACAGCAGTCCACTTCGCTATTCTTGCCTGGGAAATCCCAGAGCCTGGTGGGCTACAGTCCATGGGGTCACAAAGAGTTGGACACGACTGAGCATGCATGGACACATGGTAGAAAAATATGTCATAATGGATTTCATCATACTAATAGTTGTACGCAGGAAAAATACTATGATAATTTTTATGAATACTAAAAAGGCATTTGACAAAGTTTGAGATCTATTAAAATTAATTAAATAGGAATGTATAGATTTTTCTTTAATATGGTAAAAAAATGCCCATCTCAATCCACAAAATAGCATCATACTTAGCGGATAAACACTAGAAATAACATTTCCATTAAAGTCAGAAATGAGAGAATGTCCACAAACACCACTATTGTTTAACACTGTTTAGTAGGGAGAAGGCAATGGCAACCCACTCCAGTACTCTTGCCTGGAAAATCCCATGGGCAGAGAGGAGCCTGGTAGGCTGCAGTCCTTGGGGTCGCTAAGAGTCGGACATGACTGAGCAGCTTCACTTTCACTTTTCACTTTCATGCATTAGAGAAGGAAATGGCAACCCACTCCAGTGTTCTTGCCTAGAGAATCCCAGAGATGGGGGAGCCTGGTGGGCTGCCTTCTGTGGGGTCACACAGAGTTGGACACGACTGAAGTGACTTAGCAGCAGCAGACTGATGTAATAGATAATGCAAATAGGCAAGGGAAATACACGTGGAAAAAAGAGGAAGTAAAGTCTTTGCATACAATGTGATTTGTAAACCTCTGAAACCAGTGATCAATGGAAAAATGACTGCAAACAACAAGATAAATCAGGAAGACGACTGCTACAGAGTTATATACTTAAATAATTAACTTTGATAGCTACAGACAAAAACCAATTAAATAATAATGGAAGATCTCATTTATAAAGCAATATAAATTTCCAAGAATGAACTCAAGAAGAAGTGTGTAATTTCCATACAAAGAAAACTTTGTAAGACCCTTGAGGGACATAAAAACGGTGACTTGAACAACTCAAAAGGTATGCAGTATCCTCAGAGAGGAAAATGATGTGTCATAAAGAAGTTGGTAGTATGAATAGTGCAAGTCCAATGCTGTAGAAGAGGGAATCATCAGAGAGTCACCAAGCTACATGTATGTATAGTGCAAGCCCAATGCCGTAGAAGAGGGAATCATCAGAGAGTCAAGCTGGTGTTTCCCTACGTAAAAGTTGTTGCTGTCCAATATTTAATTTCAAATTTTAATCCTGTTAGCCACTTCCTTATTATTTTGCATAATTAATAATTGTTAAGATTCATTCATACACTTATTTTGCCAGCATTTCTTTTGCATAGGAGACCTCACCCCAGGACCATATTCTTTCTTCCTAAGTATAATCTTCAGAATGTCCTTTATTGAATGTTTATTGGTAGTAAGTTCTCTCTCTCTCTCTCAGGTTTTTTGGGGAGCTGGAAATGTTGATTTAAAGAATATGTGTTCTTAGTTAGGTATCATATTTAGCTGACAGATTTTTTATTTTTGGTACTTTGATGGTATTATCAATTGTCTTCTGATTTCCGTTCTTGCTGTTGAGAAGTCAGCTGTCAGGTTAATTGTGCTTATGTAGATGATTTTCTTCTCTTTGACTACTTTTAAAATTGTTTCCTTTGTCTCTGACAATTAGCAGTTTTTAACTCTGATTAGTCTAAGCGTAGATTTTTTTTTTTCCTGTTCTGTACGGGATTAGTAATATTTCTTGAATTTAAGAATCTATGTATTTCATTAATTCTAGGAAGTTCCCATTATTTCTTCAACTATTGCTTCTTTCACATTCATTTCTGCTTCTTTTGAAATGCCAATTAAATATGTTGTAGACATTTTTTCAGTCTACCCTCCTTGTCTCTGACGCCCTCTTTCTTCCCTACTTCTGTCTCCTTTTCGTGCTGTGCTACATTCTAAAAACAAAGATTCTTCGGTTCTGTCTTCAAGCACCCTACTTAGAGGAGCAGCCCAGGTCACTCTGTACTTAATTTACCTATCTTCCAGGCACCGTATGAAGAAAGGAAACAGAATAAAACTCCCTTTGGCTGCGAATGTGTTGGTGGGCACTCAAGTCCAGACTGACTTAGAGACACCCACCAGGGCCGCAGACTTGCCCACGGAATCCCTGGTCCCTGGTCTCCTGGCCAAGGTGCTGAGCTTCGGATTCAGTGTCCTTTGGTCTGCCACCTGGGCACTACCTGGTTCCCCTGCTCCAGCGGAAACCTGTGAAACCCTACCCCTACGCTTGGTCTCAGAACTCTTACACTTCTCTCGGGGTCCAGAAACTTCTGTGTTGTCCAATTCAAGTGGTTCCTGCAACTCCTCCATTTAAAGAGGGGCCCAACTTGATTCTTAGAATAATAAACTGTTTTGTGCTATCCCGTCATACAGCTGAGGAAACAGAGGCATAGAGGCCAGGGCTCAAGGCTGGTAAGCAGCAGAGGCAGAATTTGGGTGTGGATGGCCTGGCTTCAGTCCCTGCCCCTGCCTGCTCTGCTGTGTTGCTCTTGGTCTGTGACACAGAGGCTCCTCACTTCTGCTCACCCCTAGGTATAAGTAAGCATATCCCAGCTTTAAAAAATAAAGTGCCGCTCTTCTTTTCTGGGGTACAGTGAAGGTTATTATTGTTGTCTAATTGCTAAGTTGTGTCCAACTCTTTCGCAACCCCATGGACTGTAGCCTGCCAGACTCCTCTGTCCATGGGATTTCCCAGGTTTATGAATACTGGAGTGGGTTGCCATTTCCTTCTCCTGGGATCTATTCTTCCTGACCCTGGGATCGAACCCAGTCTCCTGCATTGGCAGGCAGGTTCTTTCCACTGAGCCACTCATGGAAGCCTGTAGACAGTGAGGGAAGAAATATTAATTCTCAAAATTTTTCTTTCTAACCCACTGTTACATACCTAATGAAAAACAGTATGTTGCTTTGAAAACTGCATTAACTTAAGGTCCTCATATCTTAAGTTTTCTCATATTAAATTTGGGATAGTCCTTCAACTATGATTTTGCCTCTGTGTTTTACTTCATCAATATTTGGTGATATGAGTAAAGAGGCATTATCTAAGAAGGTGTTTGGAATCTTCAGGAAAAAAAAAAAAAAAACCTGTGTGATATTATTAGAAGAAAATTGATGCACAGCAGATACTATAAGTGGTAAAATGAATTTTAACTTTGGTGTCCCTGTATGCTCCCTATCCAGTTCTTGGTAAAATATACTTCAATCTAGAAGAAAATAGGGTCCCTGCCAACTGTTATTAATGCTCACTTGCTTTTTAATTGAAGTGCACTCTTGGAAAATGCCGTATGTATCTGGGGAAATATAATGCATTCAGCAAAAGAATAAATCTTTTTTTTGAGTGAGTTAGACCCAGGGATTTTTTTTTTTTTCACTTTTCAGTCATTCCACAATGTTTCTGGTTTATCAGCTCCTTTTTCTTTGCTAAGCAGTGATGGTAATGCATACATTTGCCTTTTCCAGTAAATCATCCTTTTATAATTTGGCTTTCTTTCAATCTCAGATTCCCATCAGAAGGGTTTTACCTCGAGGCATATTGCAACCAATTTCCCTCGTAATTAATGCCATATCTGCCTCAGAGTCCATTTCAACTCCCAAATGAAAATTGATGAGGCAGCCAACCACAAATAAGGATCACATACCACTGATTAAACTATCAGTCTAGTTTCCCAGCTATTGCGTTACAGTGCTGAATCATAACCGGAGAGTGAGTTTTCTAGTCTTTTGCAATGTGTATTGCTCAAAGTAAGTGTCCATAAATTACTATTAGCAGATGAGGAGAAGGATTTTATATGACCCCTATCAAATTCCACCAGAAAGACTAATGATTAAAGAGGTTTGTGTCATAGGGACTGAGACGCCACAGCACACGAAAAAAAAAAAAAAATGTGTCTAGACTTGATAAAATGAGCCACAAACTGTGATGAAAGCCTCTAGGAAAAGAAAAACTACTCACCGAAGTGCTTTTTCTCATCCAGGTGGACTGTGGATGGCATATTGCCCTGGGAATATGGAGACCGAATTCTCCACCCACCAGCCTTCGGTTCCATATTTCAGGGTGGGAGTGGGATTAGAAGGTGGTATATGAGGTAACTGTTCACCAAATGGTCAGAGCAAGAATTCATTCCCTCATTCATTGTGTTCATTCACTCACTTACTCAATATTTACTTACCCATCTTTCAGGCACCATGTTAAGAATGGGAGCACGCAGTGAAAAGGATGCCAGCTTTGTCCTGGTGGAGCTGATACCCTGAGGTGGTGGTGGTGTTTCCAAACAAACTTGGGTCTGCTTGCCCACCTGTAGCAAAACCAACGCACTGACACCGGGCTGTAGTGAAGGAAAGTACAGCATTTATTGTTGGTGCCAAGCAAGGAGTCTGGGCATCTAGTGCTCAGAAACCTGAATGCGCTGTTTGAAGACAAGGTGAAGGAGAGGACTGTGGTGCGCATGATTGACTCGTGCACATTCTTCTGAGGGAACCAAGAGCCCACATCAACAACCTTCCGGTTCCAAGCAGTTTGGGGTCTCTGTGCCTGTGGTCAGCATATAGTTCACGTCTTCCACCCAGTGGGGGTTGCAGTATCTACAAAACAGCTTAAAGGACATGGCTCAGAATACTATCTCTAGCCCTTGAGGAGGTACTCAAAGTCCTTGATTTTAATGGCTAAAACTATTGTTATTTTGTCTTATGCAGTAAGCTCCGCCCCTGGCAGTCTTACTTGACTGTTTTCCTTTGTTTCTGCATGTTCTCACTCCTCTGAGTAAACTTATTCTTTGGCACTCTGGGAAGGCCTAGTAGGCTGAAATTTTTCTATAGACAAGAGGCAGGCAGAGGACATGGGGGGTGGGGTGGGGATCTGTCCTTGGAAGGCCCCGTAGGGGTCTGATTGATTCCAGTGGTGATGGGGGACAGATCAGTAACCAGATCACTCAATAAAGGGTAATCAGTGCTGCAGGAGAAGTAAGCATCGAGGCGCTAGCTGAGTACATAGATGCTGTGTGTATGTGTGTGTGAGAGAGAGAGCTGGGGGAGGGAGCAGACTTCCTGGAAGAAGTCACCGGGGCTCTCAGCAGCAGATGGGGAGAGCTAGAGAGGTTAAGGAGCAGTCAGGGCAGGGCAGGCATTTCAGATAGTGCAGGCCATTTGAGGCAAGTTTGGGATGGAAAAAGAGCATGACCTCTCCGGTAACTGAAAATTTAATCATCGCGAGAACAAAGGTGCGAGGAGTCTTGTGGAGAAAAAGATCACTCGAGGGAGGCTGCCAGATGTTCTCCCTGGAAGTGTCTGTCCATGAGTGACAGCAGAGCAGCTGGGAGTGTGATTATGAGAGCAGAATCGTGTGTGTGCATGTAAGTATATAAATTTACCTCTAAACGTGTTGGGTATTTCGGTGCATAACACATGCTTGTTGTTTTGGTATCCTTTAGACATGTTTTTAAGAAAGCCATTTTAAAAATTAAAGTTAGCATTACTGTAGAGATGAACCCTGCCCCCAAGGAACTGTCTGTGACACCCTCCAGCACATTCTTTATGTCCCAGTTTGAAGGATCTGACTTTGGTTTATCTCACTAATACCTGTAGTAATACCCCCCAAAGTAGTGGCAGAGCGGAGGCAAGAAATTCCAGAGCTTCTTCCCATTATAGAACAAGCTGTACTCAGTGGGGACCTAAATCACAGTGACTTACTAAACTAAAAAGCTTGACCCTTCCACCTTTCAGAGACTCAGCCACCCTGTCCAATTTTTCAGCTGCCCGCCGCCACAGCGTGTAGAGGGTTGTCATAGCAATCCAGGGGAGGGACCACGTTGTCTGCTTGTCAAGGATGCCCTGTAGAATCAGTGGATGCTCAAAAAGGATCCTGGCTCAAAAAAATACATCCAAAAAAAAAAAAAAACAAAACCCATTGAGTAAATGGTTTAGTACTACGTATTGCCTATGCTTGTACTTTTTAATAAGCTGATTGGTTTTCACAATTTATTTTAGATAGCAAAACTTCTTGTCTCAAAAAACGATAAGCTCACTTTCTAGCTATTATACTTCTTAAAACTGAGGAGATGATGATGATAGTAGTTGTTTGTCCAATAACATGCCCAGGACAAATCGTATGAGAGGAACACAGTCAGAATCATGTGGCGAGATTTGGCTTTGCCCACGTTCCTTGGAAACTAGAAATTTCTAAAGGTATTTTGTGTGCATGCTGCACTGTGTGCAGTTTTTAGGTTTTTAACTTCAAGGACATCAAAGTATTGGAAGAGATTCAAAGAAGGATAATAAAACGCGCATGGGGCTGCCTTACAGAAGTGGGCCAGTCATGTAGGGTAACAGCGAGCTTGCCCGGGCTCTTGCTGAGGAAGCCACCACACAGGGCACTGAGACCCCCTCCACCCCATCCGTGGGACAAGGGCATAGACCATTATTTATGCCTGACTGGCCTGCCTTTGAAGAACACTGCAGGTATGTTCAGAGCACAGAGCCTTGCTGTGTGGTTTCTTCAGAGAGGGTTTAACCACACACATGTTTGCCATGTGTGGTAAACATGCTCCTTCCTTCCAGTTTTTCCCTTACACAATTTTAAGAGGAGGGAAGTCTCTGGATCTAGATCCTGATCCAGGAGTAGATGAATGAACACCACGAATGCCTCCAGGCAACGGGCACCCTCCCAGACATGCTGGATCTTGGACTTCGTGCCAGGAAGAAGAGAGCTGGGCTCTGCACAATGGTGAGTCCATCCTGGGGTGAAGAGGGTGACTTGGAGCACTGGAAGGTTTCAAAGTCCCAGGTTATTTTTTATGTGTAAACTGCCCTTGATGTACACTTCTGCATCCAGGCAGCTGGGGCTTCCCTGGTGGCTCAGCTGGTAAACAATCCGCCTGTGAAGCAGGAGACCCTGGTTTGATTTTGGGTTGGGAAGATCCCCTGGAGGAGGGCCTGGCAACCCACTCCAGTATTCTCGCCTGGAGAAGCCCCACGGACAGACGAGCCTGGCAGGCTACAGTCCACGGGGTTGCAAAGAGTTGGGCACAACTGAGCGAAGAAGCGCAGCACAGCACAGCATCCAGGCAGCCACAAGCCTGGTTGGTCGGTTCCTGCTCCTTGCTTTCAGAAACATTTAGGCCAAGGTTGGCAAAAGCTCCTCATTATTATACACACATCACAGTGAGAGAAACGGCACTGCAGTACAGCTCCAAACTCACCCTCTCCCGCTTACACACATGGGTACTTCCTCCTCTTCTACCAAAATGTAACAAATGTCTCTGCTTAGTTTCAAGTCTTCCTCAAATGGCCTCCTTCTCATCTCAGTCTGACATCTCTTTATGTCCCCATGAGTAAGTCTGTGCCAGCTAAATGCCTCACTGCTCCCCCAAACATCCCAGTCCTATTTTCTTCTGAAACTAACACTAAGGGAGGTGGGGGGGGACTGTTCATTTTAATAAATAAAGTTTTCAAAAGAAGCTACCCCAAGTATCTAGGCCTGATAGTCATCCCATACCATTGAGATCTTAGAAGTTGCTTTGTTTCACTGGGCCATTATTTTGATGTCGTGAAGAAACACGGAACATCCCTTAGTTCCATCCTCGAGGGCAAGTGTTAGTACAGGATGGAGGTAACTGCCTCGACACCGGGCTCTGGCCCCTGACACAGGCCATGTGAAAGTGAAGAGGAGGAAGTTGTGAGGGGAACCGATGTTCTCTGAGTTTCCATCATGTGCCAAGCACTGAGCTAAAGGTCCCAAGCACGTTCTCTCCTTCAGTCCCCAAAGTCATCCTCTGTTGTGCCCTTTAGGAACCCTTGGTTGGCTTGCTGTGTTAAAGTGACGTGCCTCAAGCCACCCGGAGAATAAATGATGAGGCTGAGGTCACACGGGATCTTTCTGCCTCCTAAGCTCTTGTTATTTCCATTATGCCACATTTCTTTACAAAGACGAGAGTAGGGGTGGGGAATACTGTAGAAACAGACAAAAAAGACTTATTTGTGTCCAGTATCCAACAAGTCCCGTACCTTCTGCGATGGCCCCAGCTTTATTTTTTAAAGAAGATAATGACCAGGAGAATGAGCAATCAGTATCTTTCAGGTTCGGCTCTACGCCTGTTTTTCTTCAACATCTCTGTCACTTAGGAGAGGATTTATTTAAAAATCTTGTTCTGACTAGTTTCTGTCTCAGTACAGATTGTTGAGGAGCTCAGTGTTTCTACCGTTTGTTCATTAGTATGGCTATTTTCTGTGTTTTATAATTTCATTATTACAAGTGAACTCAGTAATTAAAATTAACTTTGTTGTTGTGTAGTTGCTAAGTCATGTCTGGCTCTTTGCAGTCCCATGTACTGCATCCTGTCAGGCTCCCCTGTCCATGGGATTCTCCAGCCAAGAATACTGGAGCGCGTTGCCATTCCCTTCTCAAGAGGATCTTCCTGAACCAAGGCTCAAATCCATGTTTCCCACATTGGCAGGCAGATTCTTTACCACTGAGCCACCAGTGAAGCACTGGAACCCTTTAATACACCCCCAATTAGAGGGTCATTGGTGTTCTGAGTAATCCCCTGCCTGCTCCTGTTTTAGCAAGGAACTAAAAGAATTTAGACTGAATTTATTCAAACATGCATAAGATCCATTGATTCAATATTCCCTTCAGTAGTCACACACTTTGGTTGCACATGTTAGTTCCATGTCTTTTCATCCCACGGCACCTAAAAAATTCAGCATTGGAGTTCTCTGATGAGCACGAGACAAAGGGCTAGGACAGAGGATGTCAAGTCCTGCAGATGCTCAGGATCAGAATTCTTTCTTAACCTCTGCCCGTGATCCTCTCTGTGGAGAAATGCCACAGCAGAAATAGCTTGAGAGTTAACCCATGAATTGCATAGCTCCCATCAGATATATATTCAGCACCTCTTAACCAGAATAATGACTTACTCAGGAGTAAAAGGACATAAAAAGAGGTAAAGATTAAAAGACTGAATAATAAAATGGGTGAGTCAGTTAGCAGAGCAGAAGAAAAGAGTATAGTCATAGGATGGCAAATGTTATAATTATCAGGCTCCATGAGTGCCAAGTCCAAGAAGTGATGGGAAAGCAGAATTAGTGGGGACAGTGGCAGAGAGCAAGGTTAAGGTGGGGGAGGGGGCAAGGGAAATGGAAATAGGCTAAGTAATTAGGAATGAATCGCAAGAAGCAGAACCACTGACAGCAGACAGCAAAGATGGGGAGGAGCAAGAAGGCACTCCAAATTGAAGACTGCAACAAAATAAGGAAAAGAATGAATTATATGTGAGCAATGAGTTTCAGGGCAAGATGGCGTATACATTTCAATGACTCCTGAGGTTGGCGTCACTGGATTATAGCACAGTACCACAACTGGTGCTTAGAATGATGAGGCTGAGCCATTGAGAATATCTTAAATTATGAATATATTATATGCTAGACTGCAGACAAGTACAATAAATTTTAGAAGGATTTTAATAAAATATACTTGAAATTTAAGCTTTATCCATGAATGCATAAATATCCAGCTATTTGCAAGTATAAGAAGTTCCTAACCATCCTAGGTTAACTAAAGCATTGCCAGAAAGGTCACGAGCCACATTTCCAAAGGCACACAGATGTGCAAGTAGGGAAAGGAAATGGAGTCCTCTTGGTCAAGCACAGGGTCCGCGGGAGCGAGAGTGGAGGGCGTGTGGAACTGGAAGGCTTGGCCACCACTGAAGGCCTTTAAGCAGGAGTGTGCTGTGAGCAGACGTGTGTTTTGGCAATATCATTCTGGTGGGGCACTGTGGGAGGCTGCCCTGGAGGAAAACTCGGGAGCAGAGTAAGGCTCGATAGCCACTTATCTTGGATGTAAAATGTAAGGGGCACCGAAGCCTCCAGTAATCAAGCTCAATATTATTTTAATGGAGTATTAAAAAAAAAATCAAAATTAGTGCAAAAAATCCTTGATGAACAAGATAGCAACCTTTAAAGACAGAATTGGCAGTGACGCAGAAAACATCCAGGTAAGGCTGAATGAGGCAAAAAGCAGTTTAGGAAAAAGAATTACATGACTGGCGAGACACAAGAGTGTGGCAGGAGAGTCAAGGACAAAGCCCAGGTTCATGGCTTGTGTAGCACTGTCATGATGCATCCTCAGGGATGCAGAGAAGAAGCTGGTTTCAGGGAGGAGGATGAGGAAATGTGCTATGAGTTTATTGCATGGGACGTGTTACGTGGGTTATCACACAGAGGAAGTCCAGCCAATGGCTGGTCAAGCACTTGGTGAGACATCTAGATGGGTGTAGAGACAGGGGCTTTTTCACGTGTAGATGCTCATGGAAACAACGTGCAGGTGAGCCTGCCCAGGGAGTGGGTGCATAGACAGACAAGACAGACCGCAGTACTGAACATGTTAATAAAAAGCAGTAGGAGTGGGACTTCCCTGGTGGCCTGGGGGTTAAGAATCTACCTTGCAATGCAGAGGGCACGGGTTTGGTCCCTGGTTGGGAAACAGATCCCACATGCCGTGGGGCAACTAAGCCTCTGTGTGGCAACTTCTGAGCCCGCGTTCCTCAACTAGAGAGTCCACGCGCTGCGAGGAAAGATACCACGTGTTGCAACGAAGACCCGAGGTAGACAAGTAAATAAATACTGTTTAAAAAGCGATGGTAATGTTTATTGAGGCTTACTGTGTACTAGCTACTCTGCTGAGTTGTTTACAAGCATTTTGTAATCACATCCTCACAACAACTGAAAGTTCTGTGCTGTTATCCTCATTTCACTGATTAAGAAACGGATGTTAGAGAGCTTGCATAACGGGGGATTTGAGCTCAGCGAGTAAATAACAAGGCCAAGATTTAAACTCAGGAAGTCTGAAGAGACAGTGGAGGCAGCCTGGCTTTGGAGAGCAAGGACCGGGGTTTGAATTCCATCTGGTGTGTGGAGTGGAGTTTGAGGGCAGATTCTCTAGGATAGCAATGAGAGGGGCCACTCGTGGAAGGGCTGAGCTCCACTTCCGGGAGAAGGCATGGGTAAGAGGCACCGATGTGAAGAAGCAGAGACTTTTTGTTATTCTCCACGCCAACAGCAGAGAGATGTCTGGAAAGGACTGTGATGTTTAAATTTACCTTAAGAATATATTAAGACTAAAATTTTTCTGAAGAGATTGAGTGAAGACTGGAATTGTGTGCAGTGTTTTGGCTTTTCTGCAGCCCTGAGCACATGGGACCTGGTAATATTTGGATTACATATGGCTGGCAGATGGTGGGACCAGACTTACGCTCAGGTCTTCTGATGCAGGGCCAGCATCCTATCCACCAATCCACATTGCTTTTGTTTATGAGTAAGACTGTCAGTGTGCAGAAAGTGTTAGTCGCTCAGTTGTGTGCGATCGCATGTACTGTAGCCTGCCAGGCTCCTCTGTCCATGAAATTTTCCAGGCAAGAATATTAGAATGGGTTGCCATTTTCTACTCCAGGGAATCTTCCCAACCCAGGGATTGAACATGTGTTTGCAGAAATAGAGTAAAAAAAATTTATTTTCTTTTTAAATTGTGAGGATTCTGGTTTCAACTATGCTGGATCATGAAGAAAGCTTTCAGGAGACAAAAGGTTAGGGATGGTTCACACAATATTAGCTAGATGAGGAAAGGCTTTTATTTCATTAGATTGATTTAATAATCATTGAGGGCCTGGTGTCATGGAGAAGGACTTAGAGAGGATTGCAGAAACTAAAAGCAGGCTAAACTTAACCTATTCACTGAAGTGCCCCATATCTGAAGCTGTTCATGCTAGAACAGAATTTGATTCATCAGCATGTACCTGACGTGCCCTTTGGAAACTGTGTTAACCATTTTATATAAGCTGTGACATTTCATCCAGGTTCACTTATTTGCATACTTGTGATTTCATTTGCATATATTTTACTGTGCTGCACTCTGGGAATATATTTACTTATTTCTATTCTCTCTTCTCTTAAATTTCTTTCCCCCTCTACAGTCCTTTGGTAATGTTGCTGACCAAATATTGAGGAAAACATTGACAACTCTGGAGCTTCTATATCCAATCTGCCATCAAAACTTTTCTTTCTTTAAATATCTGCTGGAGGCTTGAGGATATACTGTACAACATGGGAATTAGAGCCAATATCTTATAGTAACTGTAAATGGAAAATAATCTTTAAAAAATTGTATTAAAATTTAAAAATATGTATTAATAAAAACATTGGTGAATACGCTCCCTTAGTTTTTATTTTCACTATCACCCTAGACTGGGGATTTCTCACCTTCTGACTGGTCTCTTGGACTCTCTGTTGGCTCAGTGGCAAAGAATTCACCTGCGAATGCAGGAGATGCAGGTTCGATCCCTGGGTTGGGAATGTCCCCTGGAGAAGGAAATGGCAACCTGCTCCAATATTCTTGTCTGGGAAATGCCACGTACAGAAGATCCCGCTGGGCTACAGTCCATGAGGTCGCAAAGGGTCAGACACAACTTAGTAACTAAACAATAATAGCTGGTCTCCTGACTTTGAGTCAAAACCATGCAATTCAGTCATTTTCTACATCCCGAATACTTCCCCTAAACTCACCACTTAGTGCTCAGTGGCCCTCACAGTGAACTAATTGCACGTTTATGTATTAGATACATCGTATTTCAGATTCTTAACTCCTGCAATTGTGAAACTGTTAAACATTAATAGTTGTATTTATGGACTCACCCACTTTCACACTAAAGAGAAATAAGTCTTTTAAAGTCTGCTTCTCACCTTCTTCTGCCCCCTGAGAAATACTGTGTCCTCGATAGCTTAGTTCCTTATTGGGCCAACACAGAAAGAAAATTAGAAAATGGAGAAAAAGGAATGCATCGGAAGGGCTGGAAAGTGTTTTTCTTTTGTGGAAAAGAAGAAAAAACAGAGATGGAAAGAAGCGGGGAGAGAGTAGAAAGATGAAGTTCTTTAAAAAGAATGCGGTTTCAAAGTAGGACTTAGAGTTTAGAAAAAGTGGTTGGAGATGAATAGAGATGGGCTGAGGGCAGATTCTGGGAGAGGAAACCTAAGCTGAGTATTCAGGAAAAGCAAGACACGGAGAGAAGCTGAGTTTAATTGTGCTGGTGTTGGACCGACTGCTTTAACAGTGACCCAAATAAGAGTAGTGTGAAAAATATGGAGGGTTTACTTCCTTCATAAAAAAGTCTGAGCTGAGAGCAGTCCACCAGGAGAGGGGTGCTTTATGAGGTTGAAAATGTGGCCCAGGTTCCCTCTGTATTTTTGCTCCCACACACATTGTCCTTGTCTGTGTGATCCAAGTTGGCCCATCTCCTCTACATCCATATTCCTACCCAATGGAGCGTGGATAGAGGAAGTAAGATCACTGAGTTTTAAGATCACTACATTCAGAAAACTAAGATCATGGCATCTGGTCCCATCACTTCATGGGAAATAGATGGGGAAACAGGGGAAACAGTGTCACACTCTGCTCACACTCCATTTTCCAGCGCACCATCAGTTGGCCATACTAGTTGCAAGGGAGGCTGGGCACCATTGTCTTTAAGCAGGTGGTCCTGTGCCCAGCCAAAGCTTAGGGGAGTATGTTACTAACAGGAAGAAGAGAGGACTGTAAACTGAGGAACAGTCAGTCTCTGCACTTTTTGTTAGATACCATAGTCAGATGGGCAGAAGATCTTCAATAAGTGAGCTTGAATAAGTTATGCAGAATTCGAGGGATAATCTGAATTCAGATGATAGAAGTCAGGTATGAAAGGAACATTGTATGTGGAGTACTGTTGGCCTTGAAGTACAGCAGGACACGCTCCAGGGTCCCTGAATCTGGACCGTAAGTGTGTCTCTAGTTCAGAGATGAGCAAACATTTTCCGTACATGGACAGATAGTAAATATTTTAGCCTTTGAGGGTCATACAATCTCTGCCAATCTACTCAACTCTGATGTTGGAGCATGAAAGCAGCCTAAACAGTATATAAGCAAACAGGTGTCATTGTTTCTCAATGAAACATTGTTTTTTAAAACCGGCTATGGGTCAGATTTGACCTTGGCCATAGTTTACTGATCCCTGCTCTAGTCTGTGGTTTTAAAAGTACAGTCTTCTGAAGTTAGCATCTGACCTCATTAATCATAACAATTCTATCTACCTTTCTCTGATACAGAGTCTACCCTGGTGGCTCAGATGGTAAACAATCTGCCTGCAGTGCAGGAGACCCAGGTTTGATCCCTGGGTTAGGAAGATCCTCTGGAGAAGGGAATGGCAACCCACTCCAGTATTCTTGCCTAGAGAATTCCATAGACAGAGGAGCCTGGCGGGCGCTACTGTCCATGGGGTCACAAAGAGTCCACGAGTCCACCTGACTGAGCAACTTAATACTTTGACTTTTCACGAATAAATTTATTTAACTGAGTGTGTTCTATGCTAGGTAGTGGGATACAAAGGAAAGTGAGCCATAGTGATTGAACATATAGGGAAGTCATTGTCTTGAGGAGATATTATATATAAGGAAGTAATTTCTAAAGCGGCATGATAATAGATATATTTAACAGATTCTGTAGAAACACACGGGAAAGAATGCCAAGAGAAGGTTTCTCAAAAGCAAGGCTTATGCTGGGACCTGAGGATGAACAGAAGAATCCCTGGCTCAGCATTGAGGGAAGGGTATTTAAGGGAAATTTAAGGAAACAGTGTGCATAGATATATGTTTAGTTGCTAAGTTGCGTCTGACTCTTTGTGACCCCATGGACTGTAGGCCGCCAGGCTCCTCTGTCCATGGGATTTCCCAGGTAAGAATACTGGAGTGGGTTGCCATTTTCTTCCCCAGGGGATCTTCCTGACCCAGGGATCGAATCTGTGGCTCCTGCCGCATCTCCTGCATTGCAGGCAGATTTTCTAACTGCTGAGCCACGGGGAAGCCCAGTGCGTAGAAATGCGAATAAGAGAGTTTGGTATGTTTGGAACACACAAGTGCTTAAGGAGCAGAGAGGTCATGGCTTAAAAGTTCAGATTATAAAAGGCCATTTACAAGTCATTCTAAAGAATTTTGTTTTATCTCAACAGGAGAGCCTTTGAGAAAAAAATGGAGCCAGGCAGGGACATGATCAGATTTGAGTGTTGAGAGAGATCCCTCCTGCAGGAGCGTGTGCCATTGACTGGAGGGGAGTGAGAGGAGAGAGCTGGGAAGCTGTTAAGGATTACCATATATTTAGGCAAGGGAGATGGAGGGCCTGAATTAGTTACTAGTGTGGGGAAATAAAAAAAGGAATAGACTCAAGAGATCTTTGGAAGTCAAGATAATAAGAATTGGAGGTCAACTGAAAGCAAATTGTGTAGGAAGAAAGAAGAATCCAGTATGGTACTCAGGATTCTGACTTGGTTTGCCAAGTACATGAGGCACTTATCAAGACAGATTATGGAATGTAGAAGGATTAGGTTTGGGGAACTGGATATGCATTTGACTCGGAAAATCCAAGTGAAGTCCATAATGCAGATGGATGTTTATGTTTGTTGCTTGGGAGATAATCTGGACTAGAACTACAGACCTATTTGATTAAGATGCTTCAGTTTGGGGGAGATATTTACATTCTGTTGCAGCTTCGCTGGTGACTCATGGTAAAGAGTTTACCTGCAGTGCAGAAGACCCAGATTCAATCCCTGAGTCAGGAAGAACCCCTGGAGAAGGGAATGGGTACCCACTCCAGTATTCTTGCCTGGCGAATTCCATGGACAGAGGAGCTTGGCACACTACTGTCCATGCTGCTGCTGCTGCTGCTGCTAAGTCGCTTCAGTCGTGTCTGACTCTGTGCGACCCCAGAGACAGCAGACCACCAGGCTCCCCTGTCCCTGGGATTCTCCAGGCAGG
>NW_011494917.1:1042960-1043237 GCF_000754665.1 Bison bison bison | reverse complement strand
GCTCAGTCGTGTCCGACTCCTAGAGACCCCATGGACTGCAGCCTACCAGGCTCCTCCATCCATGGATTTTCCAGGCAAGAGTGCTGGAGTGGGGTGCCATTGCCTTCTCCGTGGGGGTGACAAAGAGTCAGACACAACTGAGTGACTAACACTTTAACTTTTACCCTCTGTTACATCCTAGGTTACAAGACCACAACAAGTTACAAGACCAAAACAGGCAAGTACAGAAATCAAGGGAAATTCAAATGTGAATCTGAGATATAAAATCAAACCGAAG
>NW_011494917.1:1019605-1042849 GCF_000754665.1 Bison bison bison | reverse complement strand
GAATCTGAGATATAAAATCAAACCGAAGACTGCCTACACTAACAGTAGACTTCAAGATTTGCACTGAAATTCCTCAGGATCCATACAAAGAGTGAGGTAGTGACTTGAGTCCATAGAATTTATTAAGTATTTAGGGGAAACCAATTGGTTTTTGTCCTGAAATTTGTTTCCCATGTTATGTTGTGAGCAGTTTCTCCCAGCATATCCCCATAGCAAATAAAATGCCTTTCACTAAGCTGTTTCTTCTTTGGCTCTTGGAAGGGTCATGTGAAAGCAAAGCTGTGCCAGAGTAGTTTTATATGGGTCAATCATCCTCAGCTCATCTGTCATCTTCATAAAGTCCCTAGATCAGTAACTCTTCCAAGGGCTGTGACAGAGAAATTCTGAAACAGGTAGAACCTCTATGTCATTCTGCTTCCTAGAGTAGGCTGATCAAGTAAACAATGACCTTACTGACTGTGTGTTTAAAGTGACAGTTTTCTTCTCTTGTTCTATGGACTCTATCAATGTCATTCTTCTTGATGTATGTATTTAAGGTTTCTGAATTAGGGCAACATTATAGCGCAGGCATTTTCAGTGCCACTTGGTTTAGGCCAGAAAATCTTTTGTTTTTCAAAATGTTACAGACAGATCAGCAGAATGAACTGGCCCTGAACCCTCAAGGGGTTATCCAGGACTTATTCCTGTCTCTGTAAAAAGGTGAGCTAAGTATACTTAGAGTCTGAAACAGGAGAGGAGAAGATTGTCCAAATCAGAACCTGCATTTGTCAGTTTTCTTCCTCAAAAAGAGCATCTCTCAAGAGTACATTTCATCTCGAAATCCAGATTTTATTCTTTTTATCTGTCTATGAAAATATTAATCAGTTGATCTAAGAAGGAAATGGAAAACTTTATTCGAGCCAAATTGAGGATTATAACATATGAATAGCTTCTCAGACAGCTCTGAGAATTGTTGTACCTGTTAGAGGTCAGAGCACAGTTGTATTTTGTTGTTGTTTTTTCCATTTATCTCTAAGTATTTCTTTTTTAAAACTTGTTTTTAAACGAAGGATAATTGCTTTACAATACTGTGTTGTTTTCTGCCAAATATCAACATGAATCAGCCGTAAGTGTACCTATACCCCGTCCCTCTTGAATCTCCCTCCCGCCTCCCTCGTTTTGTGTTTAATGATGTGTAGTTGATTGACCCTGAGATGTTAGTTTCAGGTATATAGCAGAGTAATTCATTTATACATCTATCTATCTGTTTTTTTTCAAACTCTTCTCCCTTATAGGTTTATAAGTTTTTGAGACAGAGGGCTGTACATTAAATGACATGTTATTGATGGTTTACACAATCCAGATCTACATGAACAAAGCGAGCAGTGGGTCAGGGGTCATCAAGGCCCCTTATAGGATTAAGAAGGAAGGTTATCTCCTAAGGAGTTGTGACCCTTGATGAGATTAAGAAGGAAAGTTATCTTCTGAGGAGGTCTGGTTAATGTAGATACGCAACACACACAAAGGGGAGGGAGGAGGCCCAAACAGGCAAAGAACAATTTTATGTTTAAATTTTTCTCATCTTGCCATGAAGTATGAATTTTCTTTCACTACATCTAAGAATCAGATCCCTTATGCATGCTGTGAGAATATCCTTAGGCACTGCAGTAGGCTGGGTTATTTATACTTATCCTTCAATCTTTTATGATTGGAGATGCTGGGAATTGAATTGGTGAAGGGAACAAAAGATTTAGAGAAGTACATACAGAAAATGATGCTAAGAGTGGGGCATATGCATGTAACAAAGAGATTTACTTCACTCATGTCCAGCTTAGGTTCCTAATGTCTTTCCTGGTAACATTTTTATTTCCATTTATTAAAATTTCCAAACTTACATCTGGATTTTGCAGCCATTTTTGGTAAACTGTGGTACATAGAAAAAGTTTCAAAGCATAAATACATAGTATTACACATTGTTATGAGCAAATACTTACGCAGCAGCCACCACACAGACCAAGAAATAAGATACTGACAAAATTCCAGAAACAACCTTTGCATACCCACATGCCCCTTCCCATCACCAACTCTCTTTCATCCTGTGGTAGTCACGGAATCTAAGTGCCTGACGTTGAGCTTCTTGATTGCCAAAGCATCCATCTCAAAGATTTCCATCTTGAATAAGCATATTGCCAGCTACAGAACTAGATGCAGAGCCAGGCCGCCCTACTCATGAAGTTCTCGTTTAGAAAGTTCTGGGCAACCCAGATAATTGACCACTTGAATGACTCCACTTTTTTTTTAATCCTGTGTCCTAATGGTCCCTCCTATGCTTTGAATTTGCTGATAAAGAGTGAACCAGTGATGGGAATTCCCTGGTGGTCCAGTGGTTAAGACTTTGCCTTCCAAAGCAGGGGATGAGGGTTGGATCCTTGGTCAGGGAGATAAGATCCCACAAGCCTCATAGCCAGAAAATCAGAACGTAAATAACAGAAGCAATGTGGTAACAAATTCAATAAAGACTTTTAAAAATGTTAAAAAGATGCATTGATAATTGGGTACACATAATTAGGGAAAAAAACAGAGTACCCATCCCTTGGATCCCAATAAAGGCAGAGCTCCAGGTCCTCACTCCTCCCCGTCTCTCAACCCCCATAATCTCTCCGTGTGGCCTTTGGGCATGCTGTATACCCTTTAGGAACTATAAGTAATAAATCTTGTTCTTCAAAGTTCTCTGATTTTTTTTTTTTTTTTTGCTGAGGTATGTTTTGCAATCATAATAAGAACCACAAGGACTGTTCCAGTTGCCGTATTGGCTCTGATTCGGGACTTGTCACTGGTAATTCCCACAAGTTGTAAGACCCAGGCAAGTATTTAGGCAGCTCTAGCCAACAGCATTACTATCGATAGTAATGATTGAGCCCAAGAGAACAGGTCCTGTCCTTCGCTTGTAGGGTAGTCATCATGCAACCCTAAATACTAACTTCTGAAAACTTCTATGAATGAAATCACGTCGTATCTATGTCATATCATGTGTATTTTTTGTGTCTGATTTCTTTGACCCGGTGTTATGTTTTTATAATTCACCATATATAAATATATGTGTGCTATATTTCATTCATTTTCACTGCTGTGCAATATTCTACAGTCTGAATGAACCCCCGTTATCTGTTCTGTAATTGAAGGATGGTTGAGTTTTTTCCAGTCTGGAGCTTCCCCACACCCTATTTCTCCAGTTACCCCTTTACTGTTCCTTTGTAATGTATTTTCTAAAATATAGCAGTATTTGAAAGAGGAGACGATGAGAGTTTGCCTACTGACAGCCATTACAAGGTTTTTCTGAAATCGGTTTTTTACAACTTTTACAAACAATAAACTCGTTTAACTAACCTTACCTTTTAACTGGGGCTTCCGTGGTAGCTCAGTGGTAAAGAATCTGCCTACAACGTAGGAGACCTGGGTTCAATTGCTGGGTTGGGAAGATCCTTTGGAGAAGGGAATGGCTACCCACTCTAGTATTCTTGCCTGGAGAATCCCATGGACAGAGGAGCCTGGCGGGATACAGTCCATGGGGTTGCAAATGGTCAAACAGGACTGAGCAACTAACACTTTAACTTTCACTTCACCTTTTAAAGTGTGATTCATATAAAGGTGCCAAGTAAATGGTAAACCATTAAAAATATTGAGTATTAGTTGTCCTGTTGCCAGAATTATTATACTTTTAAAACCAAGGTAATTAGTTAACTAACATGAATAAATGCATATAATGTCGAGGATTGAGTGCTAATTGGTCCAAAGCTCTGCAAAGTAGGGGCTGTTACTCTCACCATTTTGCAGAGAAGACTGAGGCACAGAGGTGCAATCCTTCACCTGTGGTCACACAGCTGGTAAGAGATGTCAGTAGAATTCAGCCCAGATGAGCAGACTCCTTAGTTGTGTTCTTGATATGGCTCAGATAGTAAAGAATCCGACTGCAGTGCAGGAGACCTGGGTTCGATCCCTGGGTCAGGAAGATTCTGTTGGTGAAGGGGATGGCTACCCACTCCAGTATTCTTGCCTGGAGAATTGCATGGACAGAGGAGTCTGGAGGGCTATAGTCCATGGGATCACAAAGAGTCGGACACGACTGAGCAACTAGCATACATACCTTGACTAAAAACAAACATGGAGAGAAAAGGTAAAACAGACTTCTGATTAAGGAGTCTGTTTCTTAGTTACGTTTGCAAGATCATATGATACCTAGCTCTGATCAGAAGCAAACCTAACTATACAGCCACCATAACTGTGTTAAGGCAGAGAAAGGACTTGTAGCTGGGCTTCTCTGCAGGGTGATCGGATCTTCCCTTTGTTCTCATGCTGGACTGAGGCCTGCACAGGTAGGGTGGCTCAGAAGATGCCCTCACTGAGCGCTCACACAAGCCAAAGCTGCCATCTTCGCCTACAGCTGCCGTCTATCTACAGCCGGCTCCCCCCTCACCTGTGGAGAAGGTCTGACTTGGTCACAGCCCTTAGTCAGAGAGTGGGAGCCGCAAAGCCGGAAGGTAAACAGCAAAGACAATCTAAGCAGAAGCACTTTATTCCATCCACGGTCTTTAGTGCCTTCCCCAGGACCCACTCCCTCACTGGCACTCAAGAAAATATGGAGCTGCTTTCACTAGTCTTTATAAAGCTGCACCCTCTTTATGTTAATTGAGAGTAATTAGAATGTCATTCTGAGCAAAGCTGTGATTTCCATGCTTCCCTCCTCTTTGGAAATGTTGTATTCTTCGGAACCTGCTGTGGGCATGTTCATAAACAGGGCTCTGGTTGCACACAGAGTTCCCTGCCAAAGCGTGTGTCTGCGGTGATACAGACCCAGCCATGAATGTGCAGCATTGTCTTTTTGCATCCAGAAGCAAAGGCAGTCAATTAAAACCCTGATTTATTTATATAAATAAGTAAAATTTCCTTCAATTGAATATCTTGTTCAGAAGAATTCTATTAATATGATTTATCACAATAAACAGTGTGGTTCCTGCTTTAATTGATTTATCTTTTTCTCCCTATAAAATTTTCCCAGTATGTCTGTTCTGCACCAACTTTTATTGTCCTTTTCATTCCCTCCCCAGCCCATATCTGTGTTGGCTTTGATAATTTCAACAGGGACTAGATGTTTTTTTAATACAGTCTGCCTCCTAAATCATTCATTTTCTCATTTTTAAACTGCTGACTGCAATCATCCCTTGCATTTATTGAAAATTAGCATGGGTTTTAAACCATTAGTCAAAAAAGAAGAGGCTTAAAAAAAAGCTTCCTGCTGTTCTTTGTGGATGAAACAGTTGACATTTTGTTAAGAGATTTTTGTCTGACTTTAATTCTCTAGTTTTAATGTATTCCTAACAGTTATAAGTGGAATAGTTTGTCCTAAATGGAAGTATATCTATGGTAGTGTAGTTATATCCAGTCTTTAAAATGGATCATTTCATTTCACACATGCTATAGAATCTTGAATTTCACCTTTTTATTCATCTCAATTTCTTCACTAAAAATGACACTGTTGCTCCAAATTCCTACATCAACGGATTGGGTATATCAAATTGTGGTAGTAATTGTTCATAAGTACATATTTTATAACATGTACTAATAGAGTCATAAAATATATTGCAATAACATTGTGCTCTGCCTGATAGAATTTCATCATGAGGCTCCATTAACACATTCAGCTGGTATCAGCTTTTGAAAATGCTTTCCATTGTGGTGGAAGGGAAATACTCTGTGTAAGTGAATGGAGAAAATGGGATTCAAATAGGAATTTCTAGGAGGGCTGACTAGAATGAAAAAGGGCAGACACTTGAATGGATGCTGACCAAGCATTTTTTGGACACTGTTTAAAAATCTGAATTCATTTTGCGGCTCTTTGTACTTTCCAAATACCAGTCCGGCTGCCCCCCTGACGCCTGAATGACACTGCCTTGGGTAAGGTCACCGCAGGCTCCTACCTAGCCACCCCAGTGGCTCTGTCTTGGTTTTCATCTTCCCCATGCAGGCTTCAGCTCTTCCTTTTGCAGTTTGCCTCTTCTCTGGATCTCTTTCTGAAGGATCCTCTTCCAGCCACTGCCGTCCTCTAGGGCAGACGATGCTCACGCCTGTCCCACCGGTGGGGTCTGCCCCTGGCTCTCTTGTTGCACCTCTGCCCTCCATCCCTGGGCATTCCCCCTCTTCTCTCCTCTTCACCACCCCCAGAGCTGACCTCTCACTCCATGCCAATATCCTGGAAAGGCGGAGACCTCAAACTTGCCCACAGCCAGGTAATATTTCCCCGTCCCTCAAATCAGCTCTTCTTCTGAGGGCTACTTGCCCTCGGGGGACACTTGGATTTCCCCTGTGATAGCCCCAGTCTCTTCTGTCACACCCGGCCACGTCACTGATTCTTCTGTCGCTGCGTCTTTTGTTTTCCTTCCCTGTGTTTCATTCCTGAGCGTAGCCCTCCTCGTTTCTGCTCCTAGAATATTGGGACAGACTCCTGAATTGTTGCTCTGATTCCTTCCTCTTTCTCTCTGACTCATCCTACTCAGTATGGAATGTTGGTCGTCCTAATACTTTCTCGGGCTTCCCAGGTGGCTCAGTGGTAAAGAATCCACAGGAGACACAGGTTTGATCCCTGGGTGAGGGAGATCCCCTGGAGGAGGAAATGGCAACCCACTCCACTATTCTTGCCTGGAAAATTCCATAGACAGAGGAGCCTGGTGGGCTACAGTCCATGGGGTCCCAAAGAGTCGGACATGACTGAGCATTTGAGCACACGTGCAGAATGCAACAGGTGTCCTTCTAAAAACAACTGCAGTGATGCCCTGTTGTCTGCTAATTAAAATTTATCTACGACTGGGCTGTAATTTCTTCCTGGGCTTATTTCCCACTACTTGTGTATATGTGCACTTCAGCCACACCTAATTGCTTGTAATCGTTAATAGATGTTATTTCCACTCACTCTCAGGCACTGCAAGTAGGTGAATGACTAAACAGCATGTAAGAACTGCTTTATGTAGCTCATCTCACCATGAGATATTAATCATAACATTTTAATTTTGAAATAATATGTAAGGTTTCTTTTAATTCTTGTTTCAATTCTGTAGGTTATCTTAAGAATTATGTTCAAGTCTAAAATGACTTTCTTTTTTCATGTATGCCTGTAATGTTGTGCTTTATAATAAGAAATGCACATTTGGTCCTCATCCTATTTCTGGCACAGAGTTCCTAATGCCCTTGGAATTTCCTGTGATGAGAGCAATAAAGGTGTCTTTTGTTATGTTAAAGAAGTGATTTTTGGAAAGTACCCAAGGAACCTTTGGAGCCAACCTTCCAGTTCCACCCGCCCATCCTCCAGGAAGGGAAGGGAGAGTGGCTGAGGATTGAATTCAGTCACCAGGGGCCCATGATTTAATCAGTTATGCCTACTTAATGAACTCTTATAGAAACCTCAATGGACAGGATTCAGAGAGCTTGCAGTTGGTGAACAGGTGGAGAGGCAGGAACAGAGGCACCTGGAGAGGACACGGGGGCTCCAAGCCCCTTCCTGCTCTGTGTATCTCTTCTGTATAGCCCTTCCTGGATTATATCATTTTATAATAAACCAGCAATCTAGTTATGTAAATACTTTCCTGAGTTCTGTGAGCTGCTTTAGCAAATTAATTGAACCCAGTGAGGGGGTTCATGAGAACCTCTGATTTATAGCCAGTTGGTGAAATGAGCAGCTAACAACCCAGACGCCTTGGAGTTGGCATCTGAAGTGTGGGCAGTCTTGTAGCACTGAGTCCTCAACCTGTGGAATGTGATGCTTACCTACCAGGTAGGTAGACTCAGAGCTGAATGTGTGGGACAAATTCCAGCTGGTGTCTGAGAATTGCTTGGTTTGGGGGGAAATCCCACACATTGGAACTGGAAACTGAATTGGAATACCCTTTTCCTTCTTTTGGAAAAGTGCCTGACAACTTGAACGGTAACACCTGACTTTCTCTCCCAACATGAAAGGTCACTTAACTTCCATAGATCGTGTGTGTGTATGCGCGAGCGCGTCCTCAGTCACTAAGTCATGTCTGACACGTTGTGACCCCACGGACTGTAGCCCGCCAGGCTTCTCTGTCCGTGGGATTTCCGGGGCAAGAATAGTGGAGTGGCTTGCCATTTCCTTGTCCAGGGTATCTTCCCTGACCCAGGGGTCAAGCCTTGTATCTCCTGCAGTGGCAGGCAGATTTCTTACCACTGAGCCACCAGGGAAGCCCTCCCTAGATCATGCATATATTCTTTTGGTATTAATTAACTTCTTATCTGGCTTCATAATCCTTCCATCATTTTGGTCATAACCCGTTTGACGTACTTCTCAGCTTGTTCAGCTCTTAGACCCCTCAGTTAGGAAGTGGAGCCACATTTCACACCTCGTCCCTGACTTCTACACACAGTCTGGCCTCCCCAGCTTCACTCCCCCTGGCCCGACCCAGTCTTAGGTGTGCTTCAAACAGATCCCCTGACTTATGGAGCTTTACCCTCTGGTCTTTCCTTATTTACATAATGCAACACATGCTATAATAGCTGATTGAATTTAAATAAGGAATCTATTTACAGTGGCGTGTTTTTTTTTCCCCCCTTATACAAAACTGGGCTTCCCAAACATCACTGACTGTCTATAATACCTTGTCAGGTCAATTTGATCATTCTTCTGGACTCATTTAATTATTTTTAAAGTAGAACATTTCTTTCTCTAGACCCTCCTGTTTATAAACAGGTACTCATTTCCCCTTGGGTCTGTGCTGCTCCGTGAGCCAGGAGGATGCTTGGGAGCTCACACCATGTCACATCTCAGTGTTTGGCTCGGTTCCAGTTGGGGAATTGCCTCTGACACCTGTGATTTTCAAAGCAACAAGTTTCCCCTACTTCTGACCTGATGGAATCCATCGTGTAACTTGCACAGTATGAAAACCCTAATGTGGAAACAAATGAAGGACAGTTCTCTGGAGGCAAAGGATTGATTTCTAACATAGGGATTGATTACATTTCAGGCAATGGACTATAAAGGTCTGCAGGCTGGTATAATGGTTTCTTCTACAGCATTGATGTAATTAGCAACTCATTTTAATTGAGAAGGTGTACGACTCTTGGCCAGGTTCCCATAGCCTCTGTCACAAAATAGGAAATGGGAGATAAAACCAAGTCAGGATTCATTTTGTTGGAATTGTAATCCATATATAGTAATGCCAAGTATAGTAAGAATAAATCATCTAACTTGATGCAAGTACCCGTTATAACATACCATTAATTTGACCTGACTCTGAGTAAGAAAAATAAGCAGTTTATTTTACATGAATTACTGAAGACTCCTACGGAGATGCTTCCCCTTCCCTGAAAACCTCTCTCATCATGGAGCCTTGCCTCTAAATTTTTGCTGAACTTGACAAACAAAAATTCCGTTTATTAAGGTTAAAGCACCCAGGTGGTGCTTGTGGTTAAGAACCCACCTGCCAATGCAGGAGATGCAAAAGACTTAGGTTTGATCCCTGGTTCAGGAAAATCCTGTTGAGTAGGAAATGATAACCAACTCCAGTATTCTTGCCTGGAAAATCCTGTGGACAGAGGAGCCTGGTGAGCTGAAGTCCATGGGGTTGCAAAGGAGGTGACACAACTGAGCAACTGAGCCCATAATGTCTACTGAAGTCATTCAGTAAATGCAAGGGGCAGTTATATACATATATTTTAAAGATACTGACTTTTTTATTTGGCTGCCTGAGTCTTAGTTCTGGCTTGCAGGATCTTTTTGTAGTGTTTGAACTCTGCAGTGTGTGGAATCTAGTTCCCTGACCGGGATTGAACTCTGTTTGATCTTAGCCACTTGACCACCAGGGAAGTCCCTATATGTTAGCAATCACAAGTATCACCTGGGATGCTGTTGTTCAGATTCTGATTCACTGGGTCTAGGATGGGACTGAGAGAGTCAGTGCCTAGGCAGGTTGATAAGAAGTCCGGGGGTCCCCAAGGAGAGAGGGGTCTGGAATTCTCAAGGAGGAGGAAATGACAAACTTTGTTTTTTCCTCTACATTCTTTAGTCACATAAAATGTTTTTATCTTTAAGCCTCAAACTGATGATTACACAACAAACAATTCAGTTTAAACTCTGTACTAAGGACTATTCTAGGGCTTCCCTGGTGGCTCAGACAGTAAAGCATCTGCCCGCAATGCGGGAGACCCGGGTTCGATCCCTGGGTCGGGAAGATCCCCTGGAGAAGGAAATGGCAATCCACTCCAGCACTCTTGCCTGGAAAATCCCATGGATGGAGGAGCCTGATAGGCTACAGTCCATGGGGTTGCAAAGAGTCGGACACGACTGAGCCACTTCACTTTTCACTAAGGATTATATAACAACAATGTATCCTGCTTGAGGATAGTTTCTCCTTCCTCAAAACCTTCTGGCTAATCCTGTTATCTTATAATGTAAAGTATGGGAGTGAGTCTAGTAAGACCTTTACAACCTCCAGACATTCTTTTGATTCATTGTAATAACTAATTAAAAAGTATATAACTCCCTTGCTAACACTAGCGAAGGGGGAACTCTTTCTGTCCCCCTCTGATGTCTATGTCAGAAGCTTTCTCTCTTTTATACTTTAATAAAACTTTATTACACAAAAGCTCTGAGCAATCAAGCCTCATCTCTGGCCCCAGATTGAATTCTTCTCCGGAGGCCAACAATCCAGCATCTTTCATGGTTCAGCAACAACCTTTCAGGACCTAAGAATTTGACCTTAAGCATCCTCAGTGAGTCTGGTATATGGATTGTATTTTGATTAATACTGCTCCAAATGTGTAGATTATATATGAACTAGTATTAATTATTGAATCTCTTAGGCTTATCTGAAATTCCTTTTTCCTCAACAGCGTGTTTCAGGATTTGAACACAAAACAGTCGAGTTTTGTCACTGAACCAAACTTAGGTCCACTTGCCCACATGTGGTAAATTCAATTTACTGACACCAGATAGCAGTGAAGGAAGGTGCAGCATTTATTACAGGATTTCAAGTGAGGAGTCCAGGCAGCTAGTGCTCAAAAGACCTGAACTCCCTGATGGTTTTCAGAGAAAGGTTTTTAAAGACAGGGTGAGGAAGGGGAGTTGTGGCGTAGACATTGTTCTGACTGGTTGGTGGTGAGGTAATCAAGGGTCAATACCATCAGTCTTCTGGGTTCAACTGGTCTGGAGTCTACAGGTTTGTGAGCAGCATACAGGCAGCTAAAGATTGTCTATAGGATGGGACAGTCATCTGAGAAGACAGGCTCAGACTGGATGTCTGTGCAAAAGAGCCCTGAGCGGGTGATCAGGGTCATCGTAGAGGGTGCATGTGGGAGGCAGCAGAGCCTCAGTGAGGTGCCTAGGAGGGACTACATAAGAGTCACACTTGGAATTGTGCAAAAATGAGTGTTTATTTCCGTTTTGGACCCCAGGTACTTTACTCAACTTACCCTAGTTTTGGCTTTGGTAGATAACTTCTTCAATGGTCCCCAGTGATTCCCCCCCACACCCGGCCCAGTTCTGCTATGCATGCCCTTGTGTAATCCCCTACGCTTGTGTGTGGCCCAGACCTGGTTACTTATTTGGAAGTAGTAGAACATAGCAAAGATGTTGGCAGGTCACTTGCAAGATCAGGTTATAAAGGACTGACTTCCACCTTACCCAGCGTTCTTTCTTGCTCTCTTTTGTTTTCTAATTCAGATGAAACAAGTTGCCATTTGTGGCTTATTGAGATGCACTGATATTTCTACCCTATTGAGGGGCCTATGGAGCAGAAAACTGAGGGTGGCCTCCAGGTAACCTCCAACAAGTACCTGAAGCTCTGAGTCCAACAGCACCCAAGAAGCTGAGCTCTTCCAAGCATACTTTTCCAGTTGAATCTTCAGATGAGACCACAGCCTCAGCTGACACCCTGATTGCAATCTATTAGAGACACTGAGCCAGAAGACCCAGCTAAGCCATTCCTAGATTCCTGACGATGGAAACTGAGACAGTAAATATCATTGTTTTAAGCCACTAAGTTTTGGAGTATGTTCTCTGCAGGAATAGGTAACTAATACAGCCCTTAAAGATTTGGGCAGTGGTGGGGGTGGGGGTGGTGTTGTTGCCGAACCTGAAGAACAGTGCAAATAAGGAAAATGAAAACGTACTCAGGACACACTGAAGCACATCATAGTTTCGCCCAGGGGTGGTCTTTTCTACAGGGGTTACTTCTTTTACTTCTTCCTTGTCTCCTCCAAACCCTTCCTTCTCTAAAACTCATTTGGAGAGTTGCCTTATCAGGATTGACTCTTAAACTTTGAAATTTCTCCTGTTGAATCTTCATGACTATTGCCATCACCACCCTCATGTTTATCATGACTTCTTTCCCTGAAATTTGCCATGGCTTCCAGTAAGATTGTGACTGTAACCGATAGTGACAACATCTTCCACTTATCCAAGTTCTCTTCTGCCCAGCAGCAACAGTCACTAAAATACAAAAGTTAGAATGTCTGACATTGCAAGGGGGTAGCGCAACTAGAGCTCATACCTTGCTAGTGGGAAGGCAAAACGGTGTCACCACTTTGGGAAACACTATGGCACTATCTTATAAAGTGAAACCCAAATCTACCGTGTGACCCAGGGGCCATATTTTTAAGTATCTACTCAAGAGGAATAAATAAATACTCATTGGAAGGGCTGATGCTGAAGCTGGAGCTCCAGTATTTTGGTCACCTGATACGAACAGCCAACTCGTTGGAAAAGTCCCTGATGCTGGAAAAGATTGAGGGCAGAAGGAGAAGAGGGCATCAGAGGATGAGATGGCTGGATGAACTTATGCAGTGGACATGAACTTAGGCAAACTCCGGGAGGTGGTGAGGGACAGGGAGGCCTGACATGCTGCAGTCCATGGGGTAGAAAAGAGTTGGAGATGACCAGACAACGGAAAAACAGGAGAAATAAAAACTTATGTTCACGTAAAAGTTTACGCTAAATCATTTATAGAAGCTTTATTTGTAATGGTCCAAACCTACAAACAATCCAGATGTTCATCAACAAGTGAATGGAAAAGCAGTTGTGGTGTATCCATACAATGGAATGCTACACAGGCCTCACGGCGACCCACAGGCATCACGCTAAGTGAGGGGAGTTGGAATCAAAAAACTGTCTACCCTGATTCTAATTCTGAGAATTCTAGAAAAGGCAAAACTATGGGGATAGAAAGCAGGTCAGTGATTATCATGGGCCAGACTTTGAGGGAGGAGATTGTTTATGGAAGTACACAAGGAAACCTTTAGGGTAACCGACTGTCCTCTATCATGATTGTGGTGGTGGTTTCATGACTGTATTCATTTGTCAAGACTCATTGAACTTTGAGTACATTTACTGCGTATAAATTATACGTCAATAAAAGTGTTTAAAAGAACAAAAAGGCTAAGTGGCCACGTAAAGAAGTAATTCAAGTTCTTTTTTCTTTTGTCTTTATGAGCACGGTGTAATAATTGGTCATTGTTCGTTCAAAACCTTTCGTTTAAATGTGAGAATACATAGCGCCAGAGTGACTGGAGATATGTGAACGGATATGGTTTTGGAATTCTCGGAATTACTTTCTGTCCGAATCAAATGATTATTAAAGGAAAAGCAATAAAAATATGTTGCTTTCGAGCTTACATATGTACTATTAAAACTCAACAGTAAGCTCAGCAATTGTTTAGACCTTAGGCCAACAAAAAGATTTTTGGTAAAGAAATATTTTGTCATTCATATGGTTTAGAATTGCTGCCTTATAGTGATGACAGAACACAGACCAACATTTAATCCGCTTTATTATTGTCTTAAAATCCTTCCCAGACAATGCAGCCCTATCGCTGGCATCTGGATGAACTGCTCCTATGCACTGTTCTTCACAAACAGAAAGTAGTTGTGGTCTCCTGGAACCCTAGAAATAATAGCACAAATTCATAGGCCAGTCTGATTTGCCAAGTCTTTCAATGTTTTATAATTATTGACAAGTATTATTGATTGCCTACCACAGACCAGGCGCTAGTTCTGGGTACCAGCCCTGGTCTGTGATGCTAGTCACATCACTGAAAATGTCAGTAGTCACAAGGGCTTTAAATTCTGATCATGTCTATTGACACTGTAGGGACAAGCAATAGAGTCTCCAATAGGTCAGCACTGTAGACCTTCCTAGAAGTTACAGTTCGCCCTTAGTTTTCTCTCGACCATCTTTCTCAGCAACCCCCCAGGTAATTACCTTTTTCCAGTATCACAACCAATCATATTCCTCATACGCTTTGGGTGTGGGGTTCAATAGGTGTGACATTATCCTCTCAGAAGAGAGATCCAACAAGTGGGACCTTCTGCACCAACTTCGATTTATTTGTTCTTTTGTGCCTTGTACCATCCACTTGATAATTAGCTTTCACAATTCTCTATCGGAAACAAGGTGCTTCTGAAGTTTTTTTTTAATTAATTTATTTTTAATTGAAGGATAATTGCTTTACAGAATTTTGTTGTTTTCTGTCAAACCTCCACATGAATCAGCCACAGGTATACGTATATCCCCTCTCTCTTGAACCTCCCTCCCACCTCCCTCCCCATCCTAACCCTCTAGGTTGATACAGAGTCCCTGTTTGAGTTTTCTGAGAAAATGAAAGTTAAGTCATTTAGTTGTGTCTGACCCTTTGCTACCCCATGGATGGTAGCCTGTCATGCTCCTCTGTCCATGGGATTCTCCAAGCAAGAATACTGGAGTGGGTTGCCATTTCCTTCTCCGGGGGATCTTCCTGACCCAGGGGTTGAACCCAGGCCTCCCACACTGCAGGCAGACTCTTTACCGTCTGAGCCACCAGGGGCTCCTGAGTTTCCTGAGACATACAGGGAATTCCCGTTGGCTATCTGTTTTGCATATGGTAATGTAAGTTTCCCAGTTACTCCCTCCATGCATCTCACGCTCTCCTCCTGTCTCCCCATGTCCATAAGTCTGTTCTCTATGTCTGTTTCTCCACTGCTGCCCTTCTGAAGTGTTTGATATAGGAATGCTGCTCAGAATTATAAGTGGCCTCCTTGATATTCTGCATCACTAGCTAAGGTTTTCATAGCAAATATCTGTGTCCATCAAAAAAGGTCTAAGCTGAACTTTCAGGGAGTTTCAGAAGGATAAATGCTCCTTTGATGGTTAATACAGGCCAAGTTAGGTCAACCACAAACCTCTGTGCCTTAAGAGGGCTACCCTATATAGCCCACCCCAGTTCCATTTGATTTTTCTTTTTTCTCCTTTTAAGCCCACCCAAAGGACTAAGCAACTTCCCTTTCACTTTTCACTTTCATGCATTGGAGAAGGAAATGGCAGTCCACTCCGGTGTTCTTGCCTGGAGAATCCCAGGGATGGGGGAGCCTGGTGGGTTGCCGTCTATGGGGTCGCACAGAGTCGGACACGACTGAAGTGACTTAGCAGCAAAGGGCTTCCCTGGTGGTTCAGGCAGTAAGGAATCTGCCTGCAATGCAGAAGACCTGGGTTTGATCCCTGGGTTGGGAAGATCCCCTGGAGAAGGAAATGGCAACTTTCTCAAGTATTCTTGCCTGGAGAATTCCATGGACAAAAGAGGCTGGGAGCTACTGTCCATGGGGTTGCAAAGAGTCAGACACAACTGAGTAACTTTCACTTTCACAACAATTCTTAACCTAGAAACATAGAGTTCCTTAGAATACATGAATTGGGGCCTGGATTTACAGAGATGAAGAAGCTTCTTTGTGATTAACTGTAGGAACCCAGCACAGTCAGCACTGGCTTCCCCAAGACTTCCAACCACGCACTCTAGTCCCGCCCAAAGAAAAGTAGATCCGATCTCAGAACCAGTACTGGGAGTCTTCAGAATCTCACAAGAACTTTTACATCTTCTCTGTTAATAGTTGTAGGATGAAGATGATGATAATCGTCAATGAGTTTTTTCTATTGAGATTGCAGCATCTTCTTTTCAGATCAATGTTAGCATATTCCTTGTCAAGCAAGTTAATACTCCATCTCAACCAACTCCTTTTTATAGGCTTGACAATGTCATTGAATGATTTGAATGAGAGAAACAGGTTGAACATTTAGAAATTAGATGAAGAAAGGCATTTTTACATTTTGCCTTTCTGTGAGCACTGCTGACTTATTTTTAATACCACAAAAAATCACTAGTGATATAACTATTAAATGTCACTAACAAAATATTCTGCCATTTGTATGGTGATCTGACTCATTGTTATCTCATTTTTTGCTTATTTGTGTAGACTTAACTAGTTGGATAGCATCACCTACTCAATGGACATGCATGCATGCTAAGTCACTTCAGTCATGTCCAGCTCTTTGTGACCCCATGGACTATAGCCTGCCAGGCTCCTCTGTCCATGGGATTCTCCAGGCTGGAATATTGAAGTGGGTTGCCATTTCCTTCTCCTCAGTGGACATGAACTTGGGCAAACTCTTGGAGATAGTGAAGGACAGGGAAGCCGGGCAGGCTGCAGTCCACGGAGTCGCAAAGAGTCAGACGTGACTTAGTGACTGAACAACAACAGTAATTTTAACACCACTAAGGCCGTAAAAAGGTTTGACTTGAGGTCCATTCTTTGGGGTTATTTCTTTTGCTGCTGAGACTATCTTCAGTTGCCAGGGGAAGATATGTGCACGAATCCTCTTCCCTGTGCCAAGGTCAATTACAGCTGTGTAGAAGGAACCCAGCTGCAGCAGGTTGATAAGTTTCAAGAGGCTACAAAGTGACTGAGTTAGGCAAGAGCCAGAGGATTTGGGTCCAAGTTGAATGCTGTTGTTTGATGGGGAAGTCGAGAGGAAGGAGCCCATGGAAAGGCACGGTCCAGCAACTGCTGAGATGGTGTGGTCCAGAAGCCCTGCATGCCCAGTGTCCCCTCTGTGAAGGTCTGCTTATTTTCAGTATGCACAGCAGGGGGCTTGCAAAATTGTCCACCCAGTGGCAGAGGACCTGAACCCTCTGGTCCCTTGTCCTCTTCCAGTGTTCTTGGGATTTCTCAGGAATGTTCTAATTCAAAGGAAGCTTTTACTCCAAAAGCTTCAAAAGTCATTTTATTCTACAGATTATAGTTGGAACGAAAGCCTTGCTTACTCTTTTTTTTTTTAATTTATTTATTTTAATTGGAGGCTAATTACTTTACAATATTGTAGTGGTTTTTGCCACACATTGACATGAATCAGCCATGGGTTTACATGCCTTGCTTACTCTTTAAAAAAATTGTAATTGGAGGAAACTTGCTTCACAAGGTTGTGTTTGTTTCCACCGTACAACAATGCAGATCAGCCATAACTGTACATATATCCCATCCTTGTTGAGCTTTCCCCCCCGTCCCTCCCATCTGGGTCATCACAGAACGCCAGGCCAGGCTCCCTGTGTGACACAGCAACTTCTCACCAGCTGTCTGTTTTGCACACGGTAGGTGTGTATGCGATGATGGTACTTTCTCCATTCATCGCACTCTTTCCTTCTCCCACTGTAGGCTTGCTTACTCTTAGCTCCATTGCTCTTAAACCTCTCTACTTTTTCTCGCTGGTAAAATGCATGTGAATGGGAGAGATTATTTCCAGGTGTGGGGTTTGTATTAGACGTTATTCTTTTATTGACTCCTATTCAACAGATAAGCACTCAATGCCCACTAGATGCTAGGGGAACATGGGCGCCCACTTGTTCAGAGCTTGTGCACAGCCCTGGACCTGAGGGATGGGAGCCTTGTGCTTCGGGCCCTGAGTGGAATCACACACACAGGTCTTGCTGAGGGCTGTGTTCTTGTCCTGCCCGCGGCTCTCTGGGGGACGGTTCTATGAGGACCTGCCTTGGCTGAGGCCCTTTTGGTTGAATCTCTTAGTACAGCCGCACAGGCCGAGGCCTCCCGTTGAGTAATATAGCCTGGAGGGAAGAAAGGAGATAAACTTCAAAGTCAACAGCTTTACAAAGCAAACAACTCTGCAAATATCCACATAGGCACAAAATTCCTTCTACTTTGTATGGTAGAAACAATTATTTTAGCATTCTCAGATTGTACAGTTTTTCAGGTTATGAGGTATGTTTTTCTTCCGGTACATTTCTCATTGAATAAGTTAATAAATTAATTAAATGAATAATAGTCTGTAGTTATTGCCAAATAGACAAATATTTGGAGAGGGACTTGAGCCATGAGAAATCTTCACATGAATTGCTTATCTTTAATAGCAAACTTGCTTCAGATAGAAACAGATACATTCAGTCTCAGTGTTTTTAAAGTACAGTCTGCAGACCCTGCACAAAAGAATCATTTGGTTCAGGCCACACTAATAATGCTCTTTAAAAATGCGTGTTTCCGACTCTATTTCAAAGAACTTCTGAGTCAGAAACACAGAAGGTTAAGCTTGAAAGTCTGTATTTTTTTTTTTTTGGTCCCACTGCATGGTATGTATGATCTTCATTTCTAGACTAGGGATCGAACCCATGCCCCCTCCATTGGAAGCTCAAAGTCTTAACCAGTGGACCACCAGGGAAATCCCTGGAAGACTGTATTTTAATAACATAGACAAGTGTCTTATGTGCACTAAATATTGCATATCTCTGTTTCTGGTTTCATTGGCTTCTGTGCAGTTTTACTCTACAAATAAGGTTACCAGATGATAATCCTCATGCTTTCTGTCAGGCATGGGGATCTGGCTAAATTCTGGTTCTGCCATTTACTAGTTCCATGACCCTGGTCAAGTTGTTTAACTTGCTCATGTGTCCAACTCTTTGAGATCCTATGGACTCTAGCCCACCAGGCTCCTCTGTCTATGGGATTTCCCAGGCAAGAATACTGGAGCAAGTTGCCAATTCCTTCTCCAGGGGATCTTCCCGAACCAGGGATTAAACCCGCATCTCTTATGTCTCCTGCATTGGCAGGTGGGTTCTTCACCACTAGCACCAGCTGGGAAACAGAACCTTGCCCAACATGGGGCATGAACCCACAACCCTGAGATTAAGAGTCTCATGCTCTACTGACCGAGCTATCTGGGCAGCTAATAGGAGATCTCCTGTAAACACTCACTTGTCTTTAGCACTTCTACCTTATTAGTGTTGTTCCTGTATTTGCACAAAAGGAAATGCTGTTGTTGATTGTTCTTGATTTTAAATCATTTGCAAAAACCGTGCTTTCCTTTTGTGCAAATACAGGAACAACACTAATAAGATAGATGTGCTAAGACACGTGAGTGTTTACAGAAGAAAGGCTCTGTTGGAGTTAGAAGAGTGTAATAAGTAGAAGGCAGAGATTGAGAACATCTCCTGGAAGAAAGGGATTTTAATAACTACCTTTCCATAGACTGTTGCTTACAATCTACGAAGGCTTTCCACAACCATTCTTTTTGGTTCATAAAGTCCCATGTGGTTGGTGGAAGAAGAGAGATGGCAGACCTTGGGGTGAAGATGCGTGATCTTTGGTGTGATGCTCCTCACTGATGTTTATTCTCTATGTGATCTTGATCGAGTCCTGTAACCTGTCTGAGCTACAGTTTCCCACAGCAGTAAAGTGGGGATGAAAATGAGATATTCCGTGTAGAGCTCATAGCACAGTGTTGGAAACACGGTAGATACTTAATAAACATAAGCATTATTGCTGTGACTCAAATAAGCCAGTGAGTCTGCACAACCAGCGATGGGCTGAGCAGTGGGTTAGCCTAGATCATCTCTGCCCAAGCCCGTTGCCGCTTCTACTAGATCAAGTGCTCGTAAATCTCAGAGAGTTGTTGACATTTGATAACAAACCCTACTCCAATTTCTTTAAGCCCTCTTAATTTCCCCATAAAGCCTTGCTTTTTATTGTCAGAGAAAATCGTCTTTAAATTGACCTGCCAACCGTGTTGATAAAACAGCAGGCTGACAGGAGGCCATTCTTCTTGAATTATTTATCTGGAAACCCGACTTCCAGCTGTAGCATCGGAGGCCTCCTTCCTGAGGCGCCTGTTTCCGGTCAGGTAGTTAAACTCACCAAGCAGCTGCTGGTGCTGAAGGCTGTGAAGGTAGCGGGCCTGCAGGGCCTCCCACTGGGGCCTGGGGCTGTAAATCCTCATGATGCTGTAAAAGTAGCGCTGCTGCCCCTGGGTTAGGTCCTGCCAGAGCACAGCGGGGGACTCTGGTGAGTTGCTGGACTTGAGGATCAGAGTGTGATGTATTCAGAGCTGACTTGCACAGAAATAAGATGCTTCTCCCACTGTTTCCCTCCCCTTGTCCCTCTCTCGGTGAGTTTCCTTTCACCTCCCTTAGTTTACTTAAACTGTCTTCCACTGGCATCTGTAATGGTGAAAATGAGTTAAAAAGAAAAAAAGATTCTAGGTAGGTAGGTCACAGTATTAGGCTGAGGGAGATCCAAGGATTTTCAATATCTGATGCTGAAGCTGAAGCTCCAATCCTTTGGCCATCTGATGCAAAAAGCCGACTCATTGGAAAAGACCCTGATGCTGGGAAAGATTGAAGGCAGGAGGAGAAGGGGATGACAGAGGATGAGATGGCTGGATGGCATCACCGACTCGGTGGACATGAGTTTGAAGGAACTCCGGGAGATGGTGAAGGACAGGGAAGCCTGGTGTGGTGCAGTCCATGAGGTCACAGAGAGTCGGACTTAGCGACTGAACAATGAAAACAACCTGTACTGATCTGTTATAATCCTTGTTGAGGAAGGTAGACTGAGAATCTGCCCAGGGCCTGAAGTGTGCCAGGCCTCTGGAGAGTAAAAGAACTTTCCATTCAGAGCTCTCGGCTTAAGCAGAGAAGATAGATGAGTGGATGGGTAATGTGATAAGCATTCAAGGTCATTAGTGAAAAAGTGCTATGAAAACAGAGAAGGAATAGAAGCTCATGTTAAGGAGTCAAGGAAGCTTCCTGAAAGAGAAGACTAACACGTCTGAGTCTGCCTTGTCAGGAGAGATTCCCTAAAGGGGCTAGAATATGAATTCTCAAAGGGCATTGGCATCGCTTAGGAATCTGTGAGAAATGCAGATTCCCAGGCCTCACCAGACCTACAGAATCAGATACGGGGAGGGGTGGACCCAGGACTCTGGTGACCTCTGGGTGGTTTTTGACACTCTGCCGTAAAATTTGGGAACCACTGGACTAGAAGAAAATGAAAGGCTGCTTAGAGAGAGAAAGTGGTACAGATTTTCTTCTGGGGTACAAAATATCTGAATATATTGGGAACCAGACTTTTTGCATTTTTTTTTTAAACTTTAACCTGGCAGCTCAGACGGTAAAGAATCTGCCTGCAGTGCAGGAGACTCGGATTTGAGCCTTGGGTTGGGAAGATCCCCTGGAGAAGGAAATGGCAAGCCACTCGACTATTCTTGTCTGGAGAATTCCATGAACAGAGGAGCCTGGCAGGCTACAGTCCATAGGGTCACAAAGAGTAGGACACAACTGAGCGACTAACACTTTCACTGCAATTACAAAAAAATTATTTTAACCAGGATATAGAGTCTGAGCTGGAAAAGCCTCTAGAGTGGGACAGCGGAAGATCACGGAAGCCTTTTATGCTACACTAAGAGGTTAAAGATTAGCTTTACTATGAAGAACCACTGGCCTTTCTTTAAGGCAGTGGTTCTCAACAGGAGTGATTTTGACCCTCAAGGGACATTTGGCAGTGTCTGAAGAAATTCTTGGTTGTCAGAGATGGTGGGAAGGAAGATGGTTGCCCCTGGCATTCAGGGGTTAGAGGCCAGGGATGCTGAACATACTACAGAGCACGAGACAGCCTCCCAGTGCCCCCAGACAAGAAGTACCCAGGCCCAAATGCCATTCTGTGAGCTGGCTGGATCTGCGTTGTAGAAAGACCACCCTGGACCTGCAGGCAGAATGGCCTTGAGGGAAGACAGACCGCTGGAAGGGGACCATTTGGAAAGCCACCAGCTACCGCAGGGAGGAACAGGAAGGGCTGCGCCACAATTCTTGTTATATACTTGCCGTATATATAGAGATGAGGAAACAGAGGAAGTGGCAGCAACGCTTTAGAAAAATCAAGATGAAATAAGTTCGTGTGTGTGTGCATGCTAAGCTGCTCAGTCGTGTCCAACTCCGTGACCCCACAGACTGTGGCCTGCCAGGCTCCTCTGTCCATGGGATTCTCCAGGCAAGAATAGTGGAGTGAGTTGCCATTTCCTTCTCCAGGGGATCTTCCTGACCCCAGGGATCGAACCCATGTCTCTTATGTCTTCTGCATTGGCAGGCAGGTTTTTTACCACTAATGCCACCTGGGAAACCCCAAATAATTTCACCTTAGGCTAAAACATTCAAAGCAATGACAGAATTTCAAAACCAGTTGATAACCATGTAGTAAAAAGTAAACTTAAGATAATTATGTATAAGCTAAGTGAATTTTATCTGTTAAAACATTTTGTGTGGTGTTGAAATCTGTCAGTTTTTTTTTAAGATCTAGAGACCTTAAACTTGATATTAAAAATATATTCAGAGAGCAAGTAGCTGAGCCAAGTACTTCACACTTGAGATATTATTTCAGTTTTACAGTTTCCGAATTAGATGTTTTAAAAGATAATATATTTGAAGAAGAGAATAGATCCCTAATTAAGCCTTTTCAAATGATTGAGAACAATATAACATGAAAATTGCAAGCCATTTCAAGAGCAAAGCTCCAAAGTGCAATGGGAGTTTCCATTATATAAGATAAAACCTTAAAAATTATAGTTTTATTTTACAAGGGGGGAAAAAAAAAGCATAGTTCTTTTCCTTAGGAGAATACCATCTTCCTAAATGAGAAGTAATAGATAATGCTTTTTTTTTCTGATTTTATTTTATTTTAAACTTTTTATTTTGTATTGGGGTATAGCCAACACAGCTCAGAACACAGAGGTGTGGGCTTTAAAAAAAGCTTTTTTTTTTAAATACACTTACTCCTTGGAAGGAAAGTTATGACCAACCTAGATAGCATATTGAAAAGCAGAGACATTACTTTGCCAACAAAGGTCCATGTAGTCAAGGCTATGGTTTTTTCTGTGGTCATGTATGGATGTGAGAGTTGGACTGTGAAGAAAGCTGAGTGCTGAAGAATTGATGCTTTTGAACTGTGGTGTTGGAGAAGACTCTTGAGAGTCCCTTGGACTGCAAGGAGATCCAACCAGTCCATTCTGAAGGAGATCAGCCCTGGGATTTCTTTGGAAGGAATGATGCTGAAGCTGAAACTCCAGTACTTTGGCCACCTCATGCGAAGAGCTGACTCATTGGAAAAGACTCTGATGCTGGGAG
>NW_011494917.1:1004038-1019505 GCF_000754665.1 Bison bison bison | reverse complement strand
AAGAGGAGAAGGGGACGACAGAGGATGAGATGGCTGGATGGCATCACTGACTCAATGGACGTGAGTCTGAGTGAACTCCAGGAGTTGGTGATGGACAGGGAGGCCTGGAGTGCTGCGATTCATGGGGTCGCGAAGAGTCGGACCCGACTGAGCGACTGATCTGATATGATCTGATCTGATAGCCCATTAAGAATGGGAGAGGGAGAGGGTGGGGAGATTTGGGAGAATAGCATTGAAACATGTATAATATCATGTATGAAACAAGTGGCCAGTCCAGGTTCGATGCACGGTACTGGATGCTTGGGGCTAGTGCACTGGGACGACCCAGAGGGAGGGTAGGGGAGGGAGGAGGGAGGAGGGTTCAGGATGGGGAACGCGGTTATACCTGTGGTGGATTCATTTCGATATTTGGCAAAACTAATACAATATTGTAAAGTTTAAAAATAAAATAAAATTAAAAAAAAATAAAAAATAAAGAATAAAATATTAAAGAAAAAAAAAAAAGAATGTTGTGATAGTTTCAGTTGAACAGGGAAGGGACTCAGCCATACATATACATGTATCCATTCTCCCCCAAATTCCTCTCCCATCCAGGCTACCATATAACCTTGAGCAGAGTTCCCTGTGCTCTATAGTCATCCTTGTTGGTTACCCATTTGAAATACAGCAGCGTGTACCTGTCCATCTCAAACCCCCTACCCATCCCCTCCCCTCATCCTGCCCCCTGGCAACCATAAGTTCATTCTCTAAGTCCGTGAGATAGCAGATGACATTTTTGATGTTGTCACCCTATTGCTTAGCTTTCCTTGAGGGGAAGAGTTCCTAAAGGGGGACGGATGTAGGATTAGATCATCCAAGTGCTCCTTCATTCTCTCAGACACACTGTCGACACACAGCGAGGGTGTGCGTCGAGCCCTGTGTTCTCCCTAATGCCAGGTAAACCCTCACCCCCTGCAGAAGAGCCAGAGAAGGCCCCTCCACCTGCGAATAACATGCTGTACCTTCAACAATGGCGTGTCAGAGGCAGAGCGAGGGACTCGAATGCGAGGAATATGTGGCACATTGCACAGCTTTTGTTGTCTTTTCCATTTCTCTCCCATCTTTATTCTGTACCTGGAAGGAACAACAAAGTCAAAGCACAGCATAGATTTTCATGTTGTTCAAACAATTTTGGGGGATGTACCTAAGTAAGTAAGCAATCAAGTAAATAAGTAAACAGATAGATGTTATTTATTTCAAGGGAAAAGACATTTTCTCAAATGATTTCATGGAATTGGACCTCACCAGACTTCTTAGTTCTGCACGTTTCCCCAATTCTCATCCCTTACTTGTTGTTCCATCACCAAGCAGTGTCTGACTCTTTGCTGTAGCCAGGGACAACAGCACGCTAGGGTTCTGGTCCTTCAGTATCTCCCAGAGTTTGCTCAGACTCATGTCCACTGAGTCGATGATGACATACAAACATCTCTTCCCTTGTCGCCCCCTTCTGCCCTCAATCTTTCCCAGCATCAGGGTCTTTTCCAATGAGTTGGCTCTTCACATTAGATGGCCAAAGTATTGGAGCTTCAGCTTCAGTATCAGTCCTTCCAGTAAATATTCAGGATTGATTTCCTTTAGGATTGACTAGTTTAATCTCCTGGCTATCCAAGGGACTCTCATGAGCCTTCTCCAGCATTACAGTTTGAAAGCATCACTTCTTCGGTTCTCGGCCTTCTTTATGGTCCAGTTCTCATATCTTTACATGAAAAACCATAGCTTTGACTATACAGACCTTTGTCAGCAAAGCGATGTCTCTGCTTTTTAATATGTCGTCTAGGTTTATCATAGCTTTTCTTCCAAGGAGCAAGCGTCTTTTAATTTTGTGCTGCAGTCACCATTGCAGTCATTTTGGAGCCCAAGAAAATAAAATCTGTCACTGATTCCACTTTTTCCCGTCTATTTGCCATGAAGTCATGGGACCCAACCTGAGGGAATAAATCAGAGTCCTTTGTCTTTCTGCTTACTCTGCATTTGGGACAGGTGGGTTGTAAAACCACATCAGGTCTTAACAGTTATTTCTTGATAACTCTAAATAACAGTTATTACTTTATCTGATTCTGCAAGTAATATATATCATTTTTGAAAATTTAAAAATAGAAGAGGAAATACGATCATCCATAATTTAACAGTGCATAACTATTGTTGTCACTTGATTGATTTCATTTTACTATTTTTTCCCCATGTACATCCACTGTGATATTAGAACAGGGAGATCATCCTCTCTCTGTTACGCACCTCCCTGGCACATTTAATAACCTTTGAAAATATGATTTATCATGGCAGTATATATATCTTTACATCATTTTCCATTTCTTGCACATTCAGATTTGCTGTTTTTCCAGCCTTGTACTATTAAAGAAGCTGTTAAATCTGGCCATGTTTCTAACCTGACAAAGATACAGAATGAAGGAGCCACAGCTGCTATGATTAAGTCTCATTTCCTTTCCACACAATTCAGGATTTAGAATCTGAGGTGTGTAGAATAATTTAAAAATTAGCCATCAAGAAAGAATAAACATATTGGAGCAGGGTTGACATGGCAGAGTGGAAATCCCAGCATTTCTCCTCTCTTCTCTCCTTTGCCCTTGCCAACGATGTCTACCTCATCGGTTTACTTGATTACCTGAAATTTTTTAAAAATTCACTTAACTGAAGTATAGTTGATTTACAGTGTTGTGTTGATTTTGGCTATACAGCAGAGTGATTCAGTTGTACGTATATATACATTGCTTTTCACATACTTTTCCATTATGGTTTATTACAGAGTGGTGGGTATAATTCCCTGTGCTATAGAGTAGGACCTTGTGGTTTATCCATTCTATATATAATATGATTAGCTGAGATCTGAAAATAGAATGCTCTCACTTTAGGCCAGTTCTTCCTCTCTCCTCTACCCCATTGTATGCTCACGCACATGTGCATGCAGGAGCACCATAGGACACGCACTTAAGAATTTTAACATGGGAGAAATCTCTGGTTCCAAGTTTACAGAGCTAAGGCTCAGATTTTCCAGAAGAGAAATTGATTAGGGGAATGTCAGTCAGCATCTTTGTGTGTCTTGTTTCCTCAGTATAAACTTATAATTTAAACTATTTTATTCAATATTGCTTTCCTTCCATGTGCTCTCCAGAAACCATCCCAACCAAGATACACTCTTTTAATATTGATGGTGATAGACGCCTACACTCTACCCTGTAATCAAATCATCTCCATATCCCTCCTCCCATTTTCCAGGTCTGTAGAGCAGAACATAAATATTCTTCAAAGCTGGAAAGATTTTTTTTCTTTTCTCAAATAGCATCAGGAAATGACTGACAATCTTTCTTAGGGCAGCATTTCATGTGTGCTTTCCTTGGGCTGTTGCTAAGGAAATCCATCTTACTGAATCAAGTGGTCTGTGCTTGATAAAGTTTGATTAAAATGCTTGCAGAGCTCAGGGAGGAAATATCTACCAAAAAAATTATATCTGAAACCAAAAGACAGATTTGCTTAAAAGAAACTTACCCTGTATTGTAATCTCCCCTCAGTGTAGTTTTCCCGCAAGGTCTCTTTCTTCATGGGGTGGTGGCGGTACAATCCTGTTTGTTGATAAGCTGATATCCAAGCGACATCATGTGATGAAACAAAGAGCTGGGAGATTTGGCTGCTCGCCTTTCCCTGCTTCTAGGCAACATGCAGCTGCACACTTTAATCTTTTATCTTTTTTTCCCCCAAAATTTTATATCTAATTAAGTGTCAACTTCTAATCTACCATATCTGCATTCAGTGCAGACACCAGGGAGAAAAGTACATGGAGACAGAGAGACTGAATATTAAAGGTCAAGAGATCCATCAGAGCAACAGCCCATTATATGTGTATTTCTCAGATTTGGAATCAGTAATCCCCATCCCTGTTGCTCAGAAGGATGAGGGAATAATCCCTAAATACAGATTACAGGCATAAACTTGTGGTGATCTATGGAGTGGTCCCATATGTTAAGATAATGTTCTGTTCTCAGTTTTTGGAGTAGTGTGCTATTCTCCATGTTTGATCTTGACTTGAGGGCGCATGATGAAGAACTTATGGCACAAGATTCTTGCCCACATGGACGTCATCAGCGTGAGCCTCCCATTGTAACCTGACTCATGAGAGCAATCTTATCACTTCCTCTGGGCTAGTGTTATGACTACAGACTACTTTTTTTCAGATTGTCTGCAAAAATGAAGAGTTCCAAGGGAAAATGGAAGAGGAAATAGCAAAAAAGAAAACCACGAATTCAAGACTCTTCAGAGGCTAAAGGGAAGAAAAATATAGAGAGATAAAAGTGATGAATTGTGTAGCTTAAAAGAGAAAAGGCTCAACAAAAACAGTTTGCATTTTCCCACAATAATTTAAGTGCAGACCTTCTGGGGAATAAACATGATACAAGCAAGAGTCTATAAATGCCAGTGAATACCCCCAAACCTCTCAGATTCAGGTCAGAGAGGTGATTCTCGACTGAGAGAGAGAGATCAGTTGTCTGCAGAGTTGACACTGTCTGTTGAGTCTCCCTTGAATGTTTTTCTAGGAAGTGATGAAATGCCTTCTAGGCCTCACCACATCTGCTGACAGTTACACACACACGCAGATTCATACCAACATGCATCACTCCCTGCCAGGTAGGGAAAACAGAGACAGATCTAGGCGTTTCACTGAGAGGGAGCTGAAGATAAGAAATAGAAAAGTTTGGGAATGGCCTGCATGGGAGCAGAATAAGAAAGGCTAGCTAATCCAAAGATTGGCAATTGCACTAAATTGCTACTGTACCTAGAGCTGGTGGTCAAAGGGAGAAATTATTTCAGCCAGAGCCCATGAACACTGGGCCACAAAGGCGGCTTCTGTTGGGCCACTGCTGCCGAAACAGCACCCCAGGACCTGGTACTCACCTGCTAGTCTCGCTTCTATGTTCTTTCTGACACCTTATTACTGTTGCTGTTACCGCTGTCGCTGGCCTGGCTGCTGCCATTGCTAACATGGTCGCTGATGCTGCCGCTGTTACAAGCGCAAGCAGCAGTCATTCCCCTTCTCCTCTCCCCCAGATTTCCATCTCCTGCATCCCAGTGGATGCCAACCGGTGAGGAATTCCAAGATGTATTTTGCAGTCTTCTCACTACTGTGTCAAGGGCTTCCCTGGTATCTCAGATGGTAAGGAACCTGCCTACAGTGCAGAAGACCTGGGTTCAATTTCTGAGATGGGAAGATCCCCTGGAGGAGGGCATGGCAACCCATTCCAGTATTCTTGCCTGCAGAATCCCATGGACAGAGGAGCCTGGCAGGCTACAGTCCAGGGAATCGCAAAGAGTCGGACACGACTGAGTAACTAACATTTTCACTTTCACTGTAGTAAAGAGGAAGGGTAAACGTGTAGAAGGGTAAGCATGAAGCTGAGAGATAAAAGACACCCCTGCATGTGAGAATGCCATCAACAAAAATTTAAGAGGTGCCTCAGGGATCTGTGAAGTCTGGAGAAGGCTGAAGGACTTAGACATGCAGCCGGTGTCTGCCTAATACCACTAAAGTTTGGAATTTTGTAAGAAAAGGCAATAAAAGATAATCACCTAGCTCCATAGATGGTATCGGGGCTTCCCTGGTGACTCAGCAGTAAAGAATCCACTTGCAAAGCAGGAGACTCGGATTCGATCCCTGGGTTGGGAAGATCCCCTGGAGAGAGAAATGGCAACCCACTCCAGTATTTTTGTCTGGGAAATCCCATGGACGGAGGAGCTTGGTGGGCCACAGTCCATGGGGTCACAAAAGATTCAGACACAACTTAGTGACTAAAACAGCAACAGTAGATGGTATTAAAGAATGAGAGATATATTTGGGGACAATAAGAATTACGAATGATAAAAATGTACGGTATCACTTTTGGACAAAGAAAATGTTTTCCCGATGACAGCTAGGCTTTTCAAAGAGAATTTATTAAATTAACTACAAAAAAAAAAAAAAAAGGAGTAGAAACACTCATCTAATTACTGTAGAAAATATCATTTTGACTATTGATGAAGATGCAGACTATTTCATAGATGAAATGTAGATACATCAATGGGGCCCAATGCTTAAGACATTGGTATGTTTAAATTCCATGCTCAGAAGGGTATACATGACCTCATGGGCATTACCAAATGAGAAAAAGCACCCCATGATTGGAATCCACAATGAGATTAAACTGTAATTTAAAGATACAGTCTGCTAGAACAAGAAGCAGAGTCTCATTGTATATCATAGAGATAAGTACTTGCCCAGAAAACTGTGAGCCCAGGAAGAAGTTATGCACTCATATCTTTCTGCTTGAATTTGAGCAAACTCTGAAAGTTGGTGAAGGACAGGGAAGCCTGGCATGCTGCAATCCGTGGGATTGAAAAGAGTCAGAGACGACTGAGTGACTGAACAGCAACAACAATCCTTCTGCTCTAGGATCCTCTTAGCTGAGGAGCTTTCCGTGGGGATAACTGCATTCTCTTGTGGTGGTGGAGCACAGGCTTTAGGCACAGGGGCTTCAGTAGACACAGCACGCAGACTCAGTAATCACCACTCTCGGACTCTAGAGTGTGGGCTTGGTAGTTCTGTACATGAGCTAAGTTGCTTGGAGACACGTGGAATTTTCCTGGACCAGGGATTGAACCCATGTCCCCTGCATAAGCAAGCAGACTCCTATCTACAGTACTACCAGGGAAGTCCCGGAGCCTTCACAGTCTGATGGACTTTCACAAAGAGCTGTCGAGTCCATCAGGCTCTATCCTGTTTGGTAGGGTTTGGCCAGGAGTCTAATTATTCCTCTGTTATCTTCTTCTTCTTTTTTTTTCCTCTCATATCTCTTCACAGAAAATTCCTGTTTCTTCAAGATTCCCCAAACAAAAGTTCTTACACATATATCACATACCCTTAAGGATCACTGGTCTCAAAAGTGAGAAATCTAAGAATCCCAGTTTTAATCCTACTTTATGCACTTAAAAGGAGTGATTAGCAGCAAAGGAAAAGCTCAGTATGTCATATATGTGCCAAGGACTTTGGAAAACAGGTTCCTGAAGTTCAGAAAATAATCTAAAATGGAATATAACTCAAATGCCCAGAGATTTAACTTTGACTCTATAACCTCAAATAACTCTATTTAATAAAAAGGGGCGATGTCAGAAGGCAATAGAACAGGTGCCCTGGGTACTTGCAAGTAATTCTAGATTCAAGGGCAGATTACTTTTTAAAACTGTAAAAATTTACAAAAAAGTCTTTTTCACTGGAGATTAGCTCTAGTCCTCTGAAAACAGATCCTATGGTATAACTAATTCTAGAGCCAGGACTCAAACCCATGGTTACCTGAAGTCTATGATTTCTCCCCTTAGACTCTGGAACTAAAAGGGAATTTAAGCAACAGACCGTTGCTGTAATAGAAAATTACCCCTCTTATGGAGCCATTATATGCACACAAAATTCATGCATCTTGATGATTTCTGTCACTGGGGTATGTTTCATTTCCATCCAGAATACTGCTTAGTTGAGCAAGGGAGGCTTTAGTTTCACAAAGACTCATGGTCATAATTCTGGAGTAGATGGCTCTTATTATACCAAGTCACTGACCTTCTGACAAGGCTCCTGGGAAGGCTTTGTGCAAGCAAGTGTCTAACAGGCCATTCCCATCAGTCCATAAATTTCCCAGGCATTTCCCAATTCACAGAAACTGTGGGTGTAAAGCTTAGGTCCTTACCCATGAAAACACTCTCTGCATGTATTCTGATTTTTTTTTTTTAAGTGAACTGAATAAAAATACCATCTACCACTTGACAGTGACTTAGTGGAGCAACTTATTTATTGAGATATAACTGACATAATTTAGATTCAGTATTTGTATATTTTGGAAAATAATCACAACAATAAGTCTAGTTAATATCCATCCTTGTAAATATTTATAAACATTTAAAAGATCAATACTGACAGCTATGTCTTGAACAGTCATTTCTTTTTCTGTTGTTAGTAGGGATAGAGTTCTGGGGCTTTTAGATGTTGTAGACCTGGTATTCCTGAAATTGACAAGGTGCCTTGTAAAATTCTCATGGGCAGATAAGTACCAAACTTGAAACTGGTTAAACATTAATGCTAGAGGTGCCAATTAAAGGGTCAGTGACAACCTGGATAGGATTTTGGCGGCATGCTCTGATCTGTTCCACAGTTTTACCAAGGTCTTGTATGGAGACATAGTAGGCAAGCTTATTAAGTTTTCAGATGACAAAGATTTAGTTTTCAAATGACAGAAATCAAGGTGGGATGAAGAACACAGTGGATGGCAGAATCGGGACACAAAAAGATCTTGACAAGTTAATGTGTGGATTGACTTTAAGATGATGAAATGGAATAACAATGAAAGTTATATTCTGCATCAGTTTCATTTCTAGTTGGAAGAATACAGGAGTGAAATTTGGAGTTTAGTAGCAGTTTAAGCATAGGAAAGTATTGCAGAATGAGGCTGCTAGGGAGATTGTGGGCTCCATCAATAAAGCCTCATAAAATATTTGAAGGGCTCACATGTAAAAAAAATCTGGTTTTATTGAGGTATAATTGACATACATCTGTAAAAATGGTTTGACTCAGGTATATTAGGAAACAGTTCTGCAGTAAGTTTTGTTAGCATCGTCATCTCACATAAATATAATAAAAAGAGAAAGCAAAAACAAAATTTTTTTTTCTTGTGTTGAGATCTTTTAGGGTTTATTCTCTTATCACCTTTCACGTGTACCATAGAGCAGTGTTACCAGTAGTCATCACGCTGTATGTCTCTAGTATTTCTTTACCTTGTAACAGGAAGTTGGTACCTCGGGACCACCTTTCTCCAGTCCCCCGACCCACACCCCCAGCCTCTAGTACACAAATCTGATCTCTTTTTCTATGCATTTGGTTGGTATTTTCTGTTACTGTGTTTTCGCTTTGTTTTCAGATTCCACATATAAGTGAGGTTATATACAGTACTTGTCTTTCTCTATCTGATTTCACTGAATGTAATACTGTTGAAGTCCATTCATTCTGTCTCAAATGGCAGTTTCTTTGTACTTTTATGGCTGAATAATATTCCATTGCATATATATGTGTGTGTGTGTATATATAAATATACACGCCATATATATATATATACAGCAACTTCTTTATCTATTCTGCCAATGAACGCGTGGATTGTGTTCATGTCTTGGCTATTATATATAATGCTTCAGTGATCATGGGAGTGCAGATAGCTTTTTAAGTTAGCATTTTTGTTTCCTTTGGATTAATACCCAGAAGTGGAACTGCTGGATCATACGGTAGCTCTATTTTTAATTTTTGAAGGCCCTCCATACCGCTTTCCATTGTGGCTGCTAAGGAGAAAGGAGATCATGATCGCCCTTGGAAGATGGCCGAACCAGAAAGTAACTTCTACAACACGTGGACTATTTCACTGTGGAGAGTAGGTATATGCTGAACATGAAGGACGTTTCTCTGAGGAAAATGAAGCGTTGTACCCATCAGTGTGGTTATAGGGAATATGGTTCTCTAGGGGGGTGTCCTAAATGCTTGGGTATCAGATGAATTAGCCGGTAACGCTGGCTGTATGAGCTACCCAACTCACAATCAGTACCAGTGTGTGCTCAGTCATGTCCAATTCTTTGTGACCCCACAGACTGTAACCCACCAGGCTCCTCTCAGACATGAATGCTGGAGCGGGTTGCCATTTCCTCCTCCAGGGGATCTTTTACCTAGGGATTGAACCCGTTTCTCTTGTGTTCCCTGCATTGGCAGACGGATTCTTTACCACTGAGCCACCAAACTCACAAATAGCAACATAATGCATGACATCCATTCACAAACCAGGAATCATTCTGGGAACTGTCAAATATGTTAGCTTATGTTACAAAAGCTAGAAGTCTTAGAGTTAAGTATCACTCAGGATACATTCAACTGCAGGTAACAGAGATGCCCAATAAATCATAGTATAAACAAACAAGGATTTATTCTTGTTACTTTGGGAGAAGTGAACCAAGATGGCTGGTGGTACTGGTTTAGGAATTCTAGGCTGGTGTCTGTGGTCTCTGGGCCTTCCCCTTGTGGCCATAAGCTGCCTACTTCAATCAGAGTCGAGATGTGGCACTGAGGAGAAGGTTGATCTTCCTGCACCTTTTTCTTGTCAGAGAAGAAAACTCCTTCTCAGAAGCTTCTCTGCTAATCTTGCCTAATACCACGTAAGTCAGGTGTTATCTATCAGTCAGCTGCTTCAATTACTGCTGAACAAACAACCAAATATCATCTCAGTGACACACAGTAACACACGCTTACTGCTCTCTCATCAACCAGGGCAGCTGTTGTATGAATCTCCCTTGTGAGGCTCAGGCTATCCATGACGGATCCCTCCATGGCAGACGCTCCTGAGAGGCAAGCCTTGGCTTGGAATTGGCGCATTCTTCCTTCTGCCGCGTTCCAAGTCCAATATCACTGAGTCAGGAAAGGATACTTTTCTTGGAGGTCATGGAGCAGGAGTGAATATTTGATGAAAGGTTACGTGATCTGCCACAAAATGTCTGGATTTAGGCAAACTCCTAGACCATGGGCTGAGATTACCTTCCCGGAAGCTGAAAGATATATATCCAGTCTTCAGTATGTATGGAGGGCTGCTATCCAGAAAGAAAAAATGTAAGTGGTTTTTATCAATAGATAGGTAAGAAACCATGTCAACTGTGTCTGCCACAAAAGAGAGGCTTTGATACAGAAGGAATTTTTATAGTTCTATCCATAATTTAAACTATCAAAGTATTCAGAGGTAGTGTTTAAACAGATAATTGTCTTTTTCTGCTTCACACTTCCAGGGATGGGGAAGAAGATGAGGAAGGAAACTCATTTATTACATGTCTAATATACACCAAAAACAGTGCTAGGAATTTAAGATAGACTATTTTATTTATTCTTCCTAATGCTTTGAGATAAATATTATTTACATAGTTTATGGAGGAAAAAAAATGAAGCTTTGAGAAGTAACTTAACAATTTATATATATCATGCAAGGGGGAGTGAGGATTTATGCCCAGATTTGTCTGGCACTAAGGCTATAAAGTTTTTCTATTATAGTGTGTTGTCTTTTCTACATTTTGTTCAATTTGTTTAGAGCTATCTCTAGAATATTCTGTGTGGCATCTCATAGAGGAAACTTAATTATCCTCAAACAAGATAGTTCTTTATATGTGTAAAATCAATAATTCTGTCTCTCTAAAGTCATTGCCTCTCCAGGTTAAAAAATAGTTCCTTCAATAATTCCTTTTATTATATGTGTAAGCCCTGTAATAGTCCCATTTTTCAGAAGGCCCCTAGGCAGTCAGAGGTGGAAGAAAAACTCTTAACCAAAACAGTCAGGACTCAGGGCTCCCTGGCTAATCACAGGAAGGCAATTGAAATAAAACAATCATCTAAAAATGATACATGTCTTAAACACCTATAGGCTGTGTGCTGTGCCCAGTTAGCCCTCTCTGACTCTTTGCGACACTATGGACTGTAGCCCGCCAGGCTCCTCGGTCCATGCGGTTCTCTAGGCAAGAATACTGGAGTGGGTTGCCATGCCCTCCTCCAGGGGATCTTCCTGACCCTGGAATTTAACCCATGCCTCCTGCATTGCAGGCAGATTCTTTACCGCTGAGCCACCGGGGAAGCCCTAAACGTATATATTCTTAAATTTAAAATATATAAGTCCACATTATAACTTTCTGTGGTAGAGCCAAGGCCCTTTATTTTAATACAAGCAGCAATTCTTGGTGGGGGCACTAAAACTCTTATGTTTATTATAAGGAGCATTCGAAACTGTGCAAGGAGGGCTCTTCAATGGTCACAATGACTGAGGGCCACCATAGCATTCAGTGCAGAGGTCCGCAATTGCCGGGATCTCTTGCCTGATTATCTGAGGTGATGTAATAATAATAGAAATTAAGTGCACACAAAATGTAATGCACTTGAATCATCCTGAAATCATCCTCCCACCCCCAGGTCTGTGGAGAATTTATCTTCTACAAAACTGGTCCCTCACACCAAAAAGGTTGGGGACTGCTAGTGGATGTGGATCAGAGATGCTGAATGTCTCATGCTGTGTAATCCTGCAAAAGACAACATCTTACCTAAGATGTCAGTAAGACTCCTATTGAGAAGATTTGGGTCATTTAGCTGATGGACTTGTATGTTAACTCAAATAAAGCAAGCTCCTAATAAATTATCTATGATTTCCAATCTTGTTTCTTTAAACTTGAGGGAGTTCTTAGAAGACATTTGTGAAGAATATGGGATACAGAATCCTCCTACTTTTTTTTTTAACATTGCCCCTTGTCTTACCCATATCTAACCAGGCAGCACATTTTTTTTTTTTTTTGGTGGCTCATTTATTAATGCTTTCTAAGCATTCTACTTAGTTGTTGTAAAATCAATATCTGTAATACTTCATAAAAGCATGCAATGAGATCGCAATTAACAAATGCAATACTCAACAGACTTGAGAACTGAGGACACCATTTGTTAATCAGGAGATCCCACAAAAATAAAACTGGTTCAGAGAACTCCCATTAAAATATGTTTATTGGAATTGCTAACAAAGGCCTAAGGGAAGTTCCTTGCAGCCCAAGTTGCAGATGTAGTAGACAGAAATCTTATTTTACCGTTGAATGTCCCATCAAGTCTGTTGCTTATTTTCATTCTTTCTCACTTTAGCAGCACAGTTCAGTTCAGTCGCTCATTTGTGTCTGACTCTTTGTGACCCCATGGACTGCAGCATGCCAGGCCTCCCTGTCCATCACCAACACCCAGTGCTTGCTCAGACTCATGTCCATAGAGTTGGTGATGCCATCCAACCATCTCATCCTCTGTTGACCCCTTCTCCTCCTGCCTTCAGTCTTTCCCAGGTTCCCAGTCTTTTCCAGTGAGTCAGTTCTTTGCATCAGGTGGCCAAATTATTGGAGTTTCAGCCTCAGCATCAGTCCTTCCAATGAATATCCAAGACTGATTTCCTTGAGGATGGACTGGTTGGATCTCCTTGCAATCCAAGGAACTCTCAAGAGTCTTCTCCAACACCACAGTTCAAAAGCATCAATTATTCTGTGCTCATCTTTCTTTATGGTCCAACTCTCATATCCATACATGACTACTGGTAAAACCATAGCTTTGACTAGATGGACCTTTGTTGGCAAAGTAATGTCTCTGCTTTTTAATATGCTGTCTAGGTTGGTCATAACTTTCCTTCCAAGGAGCAAGTGTGTTTTAATTTCATGGCTACAGTCACTGTCTCCAGTGTTTGGAGCCCAAGATAATAGTCTGTCACAGTTTCCATTGTTTCCCCATCTATTTGCCATGAAGTGATGGGACCAGATGCCATGATCTTAGTTTTTTGAATGGTGAGTTTTAAGCCAGCTTTTTCACTCTCCTCTTTCACTTTCATCAAGAGACTCTCCTGCTTTTCTCTCCTTTGTTTTGATCTCTTAACCCTTTGTCAGTTATGCAATATGCACCCCAAAGAAGGGTAGCTTCATGAGACACAGCTTTATTATCTTTACTCTTGTAGGTAACAAGGAAGAGCTTTTCACACTCACATGCCCACCCCACCATTGCTGCACGTGGATCTAGTGATCCAGTTCTGTCCAAAGAGCTCACCTTGGTGAAGCTGTCCTGGAAATCTTTTATGATGTTGCCCCTCATAGTTGTTCCTCTGTCTTCTCCCTAGCACTCTGATCCTTAACTGCTGGCAGGATCATCAAAACTGTGGCCTCCCACTCCTTCTGATGTTGGAGATTAGACCTACTGGGCATCATCTTCAGCTCCTCCAAAGCCCACAGGCAGTACCGCCTTCTCTAGTTTGGTGGTTTGTCCAGGTGTGTTCTGGGCTCCCTAGTTATTCTGAGATCAATTTAAGCCCAGAGATTAACATCTCTGATACCTGAGTCAGGAAAAACTGTGTTGGCAGGATGGTTCCACAGTATTCTACCTGTGTCACCTTGGACAGGTTCCCTAACCTTTCAAAGTTTTAGCTTCTGCATTTATAATCTGTTTCAATAGATGCTATGTACTCGGGTTCTTCTGACCACTAAATGAGATAAAGCAGCTTGAGATACAGCAAGTGTCTGATCTATGACCAACCTGCATAGTGCTTCAGCTGTCAAACACGAGTCTACGAACCTTACATGTGTCATCCTATTTCATCCTCGCATCAACCCCACGGGCTAAGTGCTATAGTCCCACTGAACAGATGAGGTTTAACAGAGGCACCAGAGGCCTAACAGCTCAAAGTTATGTGGTTATTAGTAATCATCCCAGGATTTAAACGCGGGCCGGCTGACTCCAGAGTTGGTCCTGTTGACTGCTATGCTATGCTGACTCTCCATGACTAACTCTGACCGTGGGTGTTAGTGCATAACCTTGAGAGACAAACCTGGAAAAAGACTGACACTCCCGTCTCTGCATGAATTCATCCTGCTTTCTTTTGTCACCAGCATGGGCTCCGCTTTCTCCTTTCCTGCACAGAAGATAAATTTCCATCCTCTTCCCTCTGCCTTGCTTGTGATGCCCTGCTCCCTCCTTCATCTCTACCTTGCTAGGAACTTCCTCTGTCACTCCATGCCTCTAATTTAGCTTTAGCACCTGGCAAAAGTAGGGAAAACCACTAGACCATTCAGGTATGACCTAAATCAAATCCCTTATGATTATACAGTGAAAGGGAGAAATAGATTTAAGGGATTCGATCTGATAGACAGAGTGCCTGATGAACTATGGACAGAGGTTCATGACATTGTACAGGAGACAGGGATCAAGATCATCCCCACTGAAAAGAAATGCAAAAAAGCAAAATGGCTGTCTGAGGAGGCCTTACAAATAGCTGTGAAAACAAGACACGTGAAAAGCAAAGGAGAAAAGGAAAGATATTCTCATTTGAATGCAGAGTTGCAAAGAATAGCAAGGAGAGATAAGAAAGCCTTCCTCAGCGATCATTGCAAAGAAATAGAGGAAAACAACAGAATGGGAAAGACTAGAGATCTCTTCAACAAAATTAGAGATACCAAAGGAACATTTCATGCAAAGATGGGCTCGATAAAGGACAGAAATGATATGGACCTAACAGAAGCAGAAGATATTAAGAAGAGATGGCAAGAATATACAGAAGAACTATACAAAAAAGATCTTCATGACCAGGATAATCACAATGGTGTGATCACTGACCTAGAGCCAGACATCCTGGAATGTGAAGTCAAGTGAGCCTTAGAAAGCATCACTACGAACAAAGCTAGTGGAGGTGATGGAATTCCAGTTGAGCTCTTTCAAATCCTGAAAGATGATGCTGTGAAAGCGCTGCACTCAGTATGCCAGCACATTTGGAAAACTCAGCAGTGGCCACAGGACTGGAAAAGGTCAGTTTTCATTCCAATCCCAAAGAAAG
>NW_011494917.1:993434-1003930 GCF_000754665.1 Bison bison bison | reverse complement strand
TTTATTGGCTATGCCAAAGCCTTTTACTGTGTGGATCACAAGAAACTGTGGAAAATTCTTCAAGAGATGGGAATACCAGACCATCTGACCTGCCTCTTGAGAAACCTGTGTGCAGGTCAGGAAGCAACAGTTAGAACTGGACATGGAACAACAGACTGGTTCCAAATAGGAAAAGGAGTTTGTCAAGGCTGTATATTGTCACCCTGCTTATTTAACTTCTATGCAGAGTACATCATGAGAAACACTGGACTGGAAGAAACACAAGCTGGAATCAAGATTGCCAGGAGAAATATCAATAACCTCAGATATGCAGATGACACCACCCTTATGGCAGAAAGTGAAGAGGAACTAAAAAGCCTCTTGATGAAAGTGAAAGAGGAGAGTGAAAAAGTTGGCTTAAAGCTCAACATTCAGAAAATGAATATCATGGCATCCGGTCCCATCACTTCATGCAAACAGATGGGGAAACAGTGGAAACAGTGTCAGGCTTTATTTTTGAGGGCTCCAAAATCACTGCGGATGGTGACTGCAGCCATGAAATTGCAAGACGCTTACTCCTTGGAAGGAAAGCATATGCAACCTAATATGCAACCTAGACAGCATATTAAAAAACAGAGATATTACTTTGCCAACAAAGGTCCGTCTAGTCAAGGCTATGGCTTTTCCAGTTGTCATGTATGGATGTGAGAGTTGGACTGTGAAGAAAGCTGAGCACCGAAGCATTGATGCTTTTGAACTGTGGTGTTGGAGAAGACTCTTGAGAGTCCCTTGGACTGCAAGGAGATCCAACCAGTCCATCCTAAAGGAGATCAGTCCTGGGTGTTCATTGGAAGGACTGATGCTGAGGCTGAAACTCCAATATTATGTCCACCTGAAGCGAAGAGTTGACTCATTGGAAGAGACCCTGATGCTGGGAAGGATTGGGGGCAGGAGGAGAAGGGGACAATAGAGGATGAGATGGCTTGATGGCATCACCAACTCGATGGACGTGAGTCTGAGTGAACTCCGGGAGTTGGTGATGGACAGGGAGGCCTGGCGTGCTGTGATTCATGGGGTCTCAAAGAGTTGGACACGACTGAGCGACTGAACTGAACTGAACTGAACTGTTGTTCAATGGCTAAGTCGTGTCCAACTCTTTTGTGACCCTATGGACTATAGCCCCAGGCTCCTCTGTCCATGAAATTTCCCAGCCAAGAATACTGGAGTGGGCTGCTATTTCCTTCTCCAGGGGATCTTCGCAACCCAGGAATCAAACCAATGTCTGCTGCACTGGCAGGTGAATTCTTCACAACTGAGCGACATAGGCTACTCTCAACCCTGATAAATCTTCTTATTAATTTTACACTTGCTTTCAACTCTGTCAAAATAATTGATTATGGATTATATTTTATATTGCTGCTGCTGCTGCTAAGTCGCTTCAGTCGTGTCCGACTCCTAGCGACCCCATGGACTGCAGCCTTCCAGGCTCCTCCGTCCATGGGATTTTCCAGGCAAGAGTACTGGAGTGAGGTGCGATTGCAGTTTCAAATGTTTACAGTATCTGACATTCTTATGTGTGTGGTATAGGTTCTAAGCAAAAATTTAGACTTTCATGGCACATAACTAGTTCATTAGCATCTTAAAAAAGAAGATGGGTTAAAGAGACCAAAAGGAACAAAGCTTCTAGTTTATAAAGTAAAAAAGTCATGGGATGTAATGTATAGCATGGTAACTATAGTTAATAATACTGTATTGTATATTCCAAAGTTTCTAAGTGAGTATATCTTAAAAGTTCTCATCACAAGAAAAAAAATTTTGTTACTGTATATAATGACAGATATTAGCAAGATTTATGGTGTTTATCACTTAGCAATATACACCAGTATTGAATCAATATGTTGTATACATGAAACTAATATAATGTTATATGCCAGTGACACCTCAATTTTTTATTTTTAAAGTGGGTTTGGGCCATCACACAGATTTCAGTTGGAGGACCTCTTCCATCCCTACGTCACTCGCTTCAGCTTTCTAAACCTGAGTGTCCTTATCTATAAAATGGACATAAGAATTATGTGAGGACTAAGTTAGATAATATGTATAAAGTCCTGGGCATCTTGCCTAGAGTGTGTTAACCACCCCCCAAAAAAGCTACAACTATTATAAGTTGTAGCAAACATAAATAGCAATCATTAATATCCAAGGATGTGCCCCAAACTCCCCTTCTTGGTCAGAATGAAAGAAGTTTGGAGTGCCAACTAAAGAAAAACAGAGGAAAAAAAAAAAAAGAAGTGATCGTTCACAGCCAGCATGAGCCCACCAGGACCAGATCATTCCATGCTAACCTCATTTCCTTTCAGAGAGTCGTTGACTCAGACAAAAGCCATATACAAATTGTGTTCTGATTTCTTCAGGGTACTTGACAAAAGCTCTGATGATATTGCTGTGAATAAAGAAGTGAAGTAGGATCTGCAGGACACTATGTCTTAGGGGAATTCATAGTTCAATGAATATCTGTATCCAAAAACTGCTGATGAAAAAGACTTTAGGTCAACCTAGGTGATGTCTCTATAGAGGAAGATGACAGCTCCGTATTGGGTGAAGCTGTCTTGTTCAACTTTTGTGTCAAAATTTTGCACCATGTTATGCATGCCTGGTAAGTAGTCCACTCTTAGCACCGTTTGAAAATTAGCATGCTTTTTTCATCTTTCTCGTCTCCTGTTCAAGAGTGTCAGTAGTGGTCCTGATGTTGATCAAATGTGCCTTTAGTGCCTGGAGCGCTAATCGTCTGGGTCTGGAGATAGGAGGACATACAATTACATGCTCTGAATTGCAATTCCTCCCTTTTATCTGAATGTTTCTGATTTGTTTTTTTCTGAATTGCAATTCTGTCCTACCTTTTTTAAGTTACCATTTTCTTTTATTTATTGGACAAGACAGAAGCAAAATAAGAGTTGAATAATTTTATTCTCTGTCATCTGCTAAATTGTACTCAGCATTTCCCAGCTGTCTGTGTGCTTATCTGATTCTTACTCTTCTTGCCTCTCACGGTTTAAAAATCCCTTTCTGTGGTTGTTTCTGACATTGTTTTTACGTTTCAGCTCATTCTAGAATTTTGCCTGTCTGACATCATTCTTCAGGCTTGGGCCATTTATTCAACAAATTTATCAGGCACACAGTCTAATGGAGGAAGAAAGACAATAAACAGCATAGCCAGGTGAATTGTATCATATATTATAAGATAAGTGTAGTGGAAAAAATAAAGGAGAACAGAGATTTAGAGTTCTGGGTGAGAGGGTGAGTTGCAGTTCTAAATAGAGTGGCCAAGAAAACTCAGTGAGCAAACATCCTTCAAGCAAAGACTTGAAAGAGGTGTGCAGTGAGCTGACCTTTAGTGGTTCATGCTTATTCCCTGTCTCTTTTTCCCTTTTGTAGACACAGGATGTTATGTTCTGAATCAATTGTAAAAAAAACAAAAAACAAAAAACCCCAACATTTTATCCCTCCAATTTCCATTAACACCTCCCCTTTTTTTTTAGTCAGGGACTAAGATCTACAGACTAATTAATTTCAGCTGTCAAATAATCCTGTCTTGCCACATAGTAGGCACTCAACAAATATTCATTTAAAGACTCAATAAAGGAACAAAGGCCACTAACTCAATAGAAAGTGAAAGTGAAGTGAAGTCGCTCAGTCATGTCCGACTCTTTGTGACCTGTGGACTGTTGCCCACCAAGCTCCTCCGTCCATGGGATTCTCCAGGCAAGAGTACTGGAGTGGGCTGCCATTTCCTTCTCCATAATAAAGGTGGTAACTAATGGCTGATTTTGAAGCCTCCAGGAATGTAGTTTTTTGAGGGGAGCTGCAAGCAGACTAGATGAACAGCAGGTGGTGGATCTGTAGTTTGGGGCCATCACCCTCCTCCTGCAGTGTCTTCAGAAACGCATTTGGTTATAGTTAGGCTCACAAGTTCACTCCAGGAGCTGCCCCTGAACTTGGGAACTGTATATTCAGACACTGATTCTGTGAGAATAGGAAGTGGGAAAATTATCCATGAGGTATTTTTCCATTCAGCTTTTAATCATCCAAGTGAGTTGCTGCCGGTCACCACAAAACAAACAGCAAGCAGTTTTTCCCAGGGTCCCACATTGTGGGAGGGCTGGACCCAAAGGCCCTTGCCAAGTGCCTGTTGTGTCGTAAGGAAGAAAAACAAATTCATAAATCATGGAATTCTGATGTACGGTGCAGGAAAGCCTTCTGGGACACGACTTTTTCCCCTTGGTTTGAAATATGCAAATGATGGAAATCAAATGCATTCTATATTCTGTAAGCATAGATGTTGAGCAAAAGAAACTTAAAAAATGGGTGACCATATAATTTACGGTCCCAACTGGGGAATTCTTAACAGTGATAAGGTTTCTATTAATCATTACTCTGGGAAAACAGACACACACCAAGACTTTCTCAGACAAATCAGAATCTATTGTGACCCTCTACGGAAGAAAAGTGGGTGTCTCAGGTGGCTCAGTGGTAAAAAAAAAATCCTCCTGCCAACCCAGGAGACTTGGGTCCAATTCCTGGGTCGGGAAGATCCCTGGAGGAGGGCATGGCAACCCACTCCAGTATTCTTGCCTGGAGAATCCCATGGACAGAGGAACCCGGTGGGCTACAGATCATAGGATTGCAGAGAGATGGACATGACTGAGCATGCATGCACTCAAGGCAGCTTTAAGCATGTTCTCAGTAAATTTAGACTATGGCATACAATGTGGCCCCTAAGTTAAAAGCTTTCCTCAGCTTGAGGTGGCTTGTATATTCAGTCTCTGAGGCTTCTCAACCTTGGACCCCTACGGCTGCAGTCAGTGTGATGGTTAATCTCAAACTTGGCTCCGGTGCCCAGGTGTCTGGTCAAACACTACTCTAGATGTTGCTATGAGAGTGTTTTTCATACTGAAGTATTTTTCTGAAGTGATTAACATTTACAGTCAGTAGACTTAAAGAAAAGCACATTATCCTCCATGATTTCGGGGCGGTCTCTTCCAACTGGGAGAAGGTCTTAAGAGCAGAGGCTGACCTTTCCCATAAAAGGGAGTTTGCATTAGGACTGTGAAATAGAAACTCTGCTTGAGTTTCCAGCCTGCTAGTTCTTGCCTGGAGAATCCCCAGGGACAGAGGAGCCTGGCAGGCTGCAGTCCATGGGGTGGCAAAGGGTTGGACACGACTGAGCGACTAAGCACAGCACAGCACAGTCTGCCCTTTGGATTTTGGACTCAAGAATACAACAACTCCTCACCAAATTTCTAGCCTGCTGAGCCTGCCCCATCAATTTCAGAACTGCTGGTGCCCATAGTTGGGTGAACCTGTTCCTTTAAATAAATCTGTCTCTATCCTCCTGACCCCCCTACTCCAAACACATATCCTATTGTCTTACTGGTTCTCTCTTTCTGGAGAACCCTGCCTAAAAGAAGCAGCATTCTCAGACTTCTCTCAACTCGCCTTTAACCAGAAGGTAACTATTAGACAGAAAGTAGACAAGTCCTTGTTCCCAAGTTCTGCCTAAAGAAGACAGGGTGACTGTGTGACTCGCCAATCTATCTTCAATGCCTAAGACTGCCTGGCACAGAGACAGAGTAGGAACTCAACTGACATTTGTGAGTGAATTCACATGACAGTAATACTTACCTGTGTAAAAGGTCAGGTTTAGGCAGTATAGTCAATTTGCATAAACAATAAACGATTTACAACAACCTTGAAGAAAGTCATTTTCTGTAGATAAAGTGAAAGAGAAAGATCTCAGCAATTTGGAAATTTTTGAGGACTTGGGAGAGGAGAAGGAAATACCCAAGTCTCTTCTCCCTATCAATTTACAACAACAGTTGAGAACATAGGCTTTGTTGCAAGAGTGTCTGGGGTGTAACCCCAGGTCTGCTATTTGGTATCTGTGCAACCTTGGAAAATTCGTTAAACTCATAATTCAGTTTATCCATATGAGAAATGGGTATAGAAACATGCCTGCTTCAAAGGGCAAATGGGGAGCTTAAGTGAATTAATATGAATAAAATTACTGAAGTTGGTGTCTGGAGTCTAGTAACCACAATAGAAGTGTCATTATTTTCTTGCATGCAACTGTGCTAACTGCTAGATACAAAAAGAAAACAAAATGGTAGCCATTGGGGGGTCAATCGGACAAAATAATTAAACACAATGTGGTAACTGTGCAAAAAAGTCGTGTGTAAAGTGCTTGGGACCCAGAAGGCACCCAATTTTCAAAACCAAGTAACCCACGAAGGCTTTCAGGAGGAAGTAAAATTGAAGCTGAAGCTAAATCTTGAAAAATAAGTAGGAGTTCACATGGGAAGGGTGTTTCTGGTGGAGGAGGCAACATATGCAAAACTGTAAAGACACAGTTTGGGAACTGATGAATTTTGAACCTGAGGACCATCTAAGGAGAAGTGCTTAGTAGGCGGATGGCAAGAGGGTCTAGAGTTTGGGAGGAGGAAAAGGCAGGAGGAATAAATCTGGAAGTCACAGTGTCAGCAAACTTGTAGCAGAAGTTCTGAGCTCTGTGCAAGAGAGCATATTGAGAGAATGCAAGGGTCACCGACGACCATAGTGCATAAGGAGCTAGCGGTGGCGGACATTCCTGAAACCAGTCAGTGGGAGAGGTAGCAAGGAGATCCAGAAGAGAGTGGTATTGTGGAAGCTGAGAAAGGTGGGCCTTCTAAGGGTGAAAAGTGAAGTGAAAGTGTTAGTCGCTCGGCTGTGTCCGACTCTTCCAAACCCCGTGGACTCTAGCCCACCAGGCTCCTCTGTCCATGGAATTCTCCAGGCAAGAATACTGGAGGGGGTTGCCATTCCCTTCTTCAGGGGATCTTTCCAACCCAGGGATCGAACCCTGGCCTCCCGCACTGTGGGCAAATTCTTCACTACCTGAGCCGCCAGGGTGAAGAGTGAGGCAGGCTAATCTCTTTTCTGTCACTACAGATTTGCCTCTCATGTAAATTTGAAATCATTAAAATATGTGGTCTTTGTGTCTGAGTTCCTTCAGTTAGCATGAAGTTTTCAAGGTTCTTCTGTGTTGTAGGATATACTGGTACTCTGTCCTTTTTTTATTTTTGTGGCAGATGATTTTGTATTGTACAGATATTATACATCTTGTTTATGCATTTGTCGGTTGATGGCCATTAGTGTGGTTTCCACTTTTTGGCTATTATGAAAATGCCGCTATGAATATTCATGTATGAGTTTTTGTATGAACGTATCTTTTTAGTTCTCTCAGGTCTAACAACTGGTGATTAGCTACATAATAAGTAAACAACTCTATAACCATCAAAAAGAATAACATGGAGTTGTATATGCTCATATGGACAGAATTGTTAAATGAAAATAATGAGGTACCGTAAAATGTGTATTGAATACTTTCTGTAAATTAAAAATAAATCCATAGATAAATATGAAGAAAAATGAAGGAACACTAGGAGGAAAGTAATTGCTTCAAGTCCTTCCTTTTCCCCAAATACAAGCTCCAATATGCATATGCCTTTAGGACATTCAAAAAGAGATGTGCCAGCCTAAATGTCCATCGACAGCTGAGTGGATGAAGAAGATGTGGTACATATACACAATGGAATACTACTCAGTCCTTAAAAAAGAATGAAATAATGCCATTTGCAGTGACATGGATAGTCCTAGAGATTATTATACAAAGTGAAGTAAGTCAAAGACAAACCTATGATGTCACTTATATGTGGAATCTAAAAAACGATACAAAACAGAACAGACTCACAGACATAGAAGATAAACTTATGGTTACCAAAGGGGAAAGGGGAGGGATAAATTGGGAGTTTGGGACTAATAGATATACCCAACTATATATAAAATAGATAGTCAATAAGGATTTATTTTATGGCACAGAGAACTGTATTCAATATCTCTTAATAACCTATAAAGGGAAAGAATGTGAAAAAGAATACATATATATATATATGTATGTTTGACTGAATCACTTTGCTGCATAACTAACACTAACACAACACTGTGAATCAACTATGCTTCAGTTAAAACAGGGAGGTGGGATGTGCTAGTGTGCCTCTATTTTTTAAAAAGCCTAAAAAGCCCTGTAGCAAAAAGGTAATCTTATTTCACCTCTTTACTGAGTTTTCCATGAATACATAAATACTTGAGCCACCTGATGCAAAGAGCTGACTCATTTGAAAAGACCCTGATGCTAGGAAACATTGGGGGCAGGAGGAGAAGGGGACGACAGAGGATGAGATGGTTGGATGGCATCACCAACTCAATGGACTTGGGTTTGGGTGGACTCAGGGAGTTGGTGATGGACAGGGAGGCCTGGCGTGCTAGAGTCCATGGGGTCGCAAAGAGTCGGACACAACTGAGTGACTGAACTCACTGAACTGAACTGGACTATGTGAATTAAGTCAAAGTAGAAAGTAGGCTGTTCTAGAACTTGTGTGGATGCAATTAAAAAATAATTTCCCCTTTCCTAAGGGGAAAGGCTGTCACCTGCCGAAAAGACTGACCTTGAATTCAGCCTGGGTGTTCAGGAAACATCACTCAGAACTATTGATTCAGAGCTGGGTAGTAAATCAGGAAGCCGGTCGCCACATAGGAGAAGCTGGTACTGGGGCAGCTTCCGTAACTGATGGAGCACAGAGAGAGAGTGTGGTTTAAATGTGGTGTGTCTCATGCTGGAGAAGCAGGAGCTTAAGACTGAAAGATAACAATGTAACACTATTGGTCCAGAAGCATTGACAATCAATAGGTCTGGGATTATGTGGCCTCAGCTAGCTGGCTGTACATCTTTCCCTAAATCAGTCCTTGTTACCACATAGTGGTTTAGATGTAGCTTCTTTAGTTCTAGGTAATATATGTTTACTATGTGCAAGGGTACTGAAGTTCCTATGTCTACAGATCATCAGTACTGTTGTCTCACATAACTCTAAAACTGAAATGATTGTGTTTGAACTGTCAATTGGTGTTTGTACTAGAATGAGTGCTTTTGTGTAGAAAATGACAATGTCCATTATGAGTGCCAAAACTGTCCTGATGGCAGCTAAACTTTGAAGTGGTCTTTGAATACTTTTAATAAATTTATTTTGATAAATAAAAAAAATAAATAAATAAAACATGAAAACATCTGTGATGCTCTTGAAGAACTTCCAGTGCTTTCAGTCCTAGGATTCCACCTCCCTATAATTATAATTTTGTCCCTATGAAAGTCTTAGTCACTTCAGTCATGTCTGACTCTTTGTGACCCCATGGACTATAGCCCACCAGGCTCCTCTTGTCCATGGGGATTCGTCAGGCAAGAATACTGGAGTGGGTTGCCATGCCCTTCTCCAGGGAATCTTCCCAAACCAGGGATTGAACCTGGGTCTCCCACATTAAAATTCTCCAAGCCAGGCTTCAGCAATACGTGAACCGTGAACTTCCAGATGTTCAAGCTGGTTTTAGAAAAGATAGAGGAACCAGAAATCAAATTGCCAACATCCACTGGATCATCAAAAAAGCAAGAGAGTTCCAGAAAAACATCTGTTTCTGCTTTATTGACTATGCCAAAGCCTTTGACTGTGTGGATCACAAGAAACTGTGGAAAATTCTTCAAGAGATGGGAATACCAGACCACCTGACCTGCCTCTTGAGAAACCTGTATGCTGGTCAGGAATCAACAGTTAGAACTGGATATGGAACAACAGACTGGTTCCAAACAGGAAAAGGAGTATGTCAAGGCTGTATATTGTCACCCTGCTTATTTAACTTCTACGCAGAGTACATCATGAGAAACGCTGGGCTGGAAGAAGCACAAGCTGGAATCAAGATTGCCGGGAGAAATATCAATAACCTCAGATATGCAGATGACACCACCCTTATGGCAGAAAGTGAAGAGGAACTCAAAAGCCTCTTGATGAAGGTGAAAGTGGAGAATGAAAAAGTTGGCTTAAAGCGGAACATTCAGAAAACGAAGATCATGGCATCCAGTCCCATCACTTCATGGCAAATAGATGGGGAAACAGTAGAAACAGTGGCTGACTTTATTTTTGGGGGGCTCCAAAATCACTGCAGATGGTGATTGCAGCCATGAAATTAAAAGACACTTACTCCTTGGAAGGAAAGTTATGACCCACCTAGATAGCATATTAAAAAGCAGAGACATTACGTTGCCAACAAAGGTCCATCTAGTCAAGGCTATGGTTTTTCCTGTGGTCATGTATTGATGTGAGAGTTGGACTATAAAGAAATTCTGAGCACAGAATTGATGCTTTTGAACTGTGGTGTTGGAGAAGACTCTTGAGAGTCCCTTGGACTGCAAGGAGGTCCAACCAGTCCATCCCAAAGGAGATCAGCCCTGGGTGTTCATTGGAAGGACTGATGCTAAAGCTGAAACTCCAGTACTTTTGCCACCCGATGCAAAGAGCTGACTCATTTGAAAAGACCCTGATGCTGGGAAAGATTGAGGGCAGGAAGAGAAGGGGACGACAGAGGATGAGATGGTTGGA
>NW_011494917.1:992979-993334 GCF_000754665.1 Bison bison bison | reverse complement strand
ACACCACCCTTATGGCAGAAAGTGAAGAAGAACTAAAGAGCCTCTTGATGAAAGTGAAAGAGGAGAGTCGAAAAGTTCACTTAAAGCTCAACATTCAGAAAACGAAGATCATGGCATCCAGTCCCATCACTTCATGGCAAATAGATGGGGAAACAGTAGAAACAGTGGCTGACTTTATTTTTGGGGGGCTCCAAAATCACTGCAGATGGTGATTGCAGCCATGAAATTAAAAGACACTTACTCCTTGGAAGGAAAGTTATGACCCACCTAGATAGCATATTAAAAAGCAGAGACATTACGTTGCCAACAAAGGTCCATCTAGTCAAGGCTATGGTTTTTCCTGTGGTCATGTATT
>NW_011494917.1:983727-992879 GCF_000754665.1 Bison bison bison | reverse complement strand
GAAACTCCAGTACTTTTGCCACCCGATGCAAAGAGCTGACTCATTTGAAAAGACCCTGATGCTGGGAAAGATTGAGGGCAGGAAGAGAAGGGGACGACAGAGGATGAGATGGTTGGATGGCATCACCAACTCAATGGACATGGGGTTGGGTGGACTCTGGGAGTTGGTGATGGACAGGGAGGCCTGGAGTGCTGCAGTCCATGGGGTCGCAAAGAGTTGGACACGAATGTGTGAATGAACTGAACTGAACTGAACTGATCTCCTGCATTACAGGTGGCTTCTTTACCATCTGAGCCACCAAGCTGGTTCTGTGCTCAGTCCTGAAAACAGCCTGGCAGCATCACTTTTGTGATCCTGGGCCCTAAATTACTGTGTGAGAAATCTGGCTACCCTGCTCCCTGCTGAACCCAGCCTAGTTACTGGGTCCTGAGAAAAACTGGGTTGCTCTGTTTTAAACCACAACGTTTGGGTATGGCTTCCTAGGCAGCAATAGGGCACTAAAACAGGTAATTGCGTCTTTCTCCTGGGAGAGAGGTATAAGAAATTTCAAAGGAATTTAAATAACCTTACCTTGCAAAAGAGTCAGACACGACTTAGCAACTAAACAGCAACAACAACCTCAAAATGTTAAGAGCTAAAGTGAAGTCACTCAGTCGTGTCCGACTCTTCGAGACCCCATGGACTGCACCCCACCAGGCTCCCCCGTCCCTGGGATTCTCCAGGCAAGAACACTGGAGTGGGTTGCCATTTCCTTCTCCAATGCATGAGAGTGAAAAGCGAAAGTGAAGTTGCTCAGTCGTGTCCGACTCTTCGCGACCCCATGGACTGCAGCCTACCAGGCTCCTCTGTCCATGGGATTCTCCAGGCAAGAGTACTGGAGTGGGGTGCCATTGGTCTTCATAATTCCAGATAGTCCTTTTATAATCAGCCTTTCTCATCACAGGTAGAGATGCTGAAACTGTTACAAACCAAGTGAAGCAATGCGCTTAAAGGAAATTTGTTTCCTTCAATCCACGCATTTTAATGAAATCAATGTCTCTTTCCATCAAAGCTGTAGATCTTTAAATTTTCTGTCTGCAGTTTTCCTGTGCATGCTTTCTGAGAAGTATACTTGAAATTCCTTTCCCTGCCTCTCCAGTTTTAATATTCCCACAGAACCTGTTCTCTTTGGCATCTTCTCTCATTTTCTTTTAAGCCCCTGTGTCCTGTGAACCATCACAATGCCTGTGAGTTTACTGGTTCTCGAAACGTGGACCCCAGGCAACATCATCACCTGAGAATTTACTAGAAATGCAAGTTTCTGCCTCCACTGAAGACCTACTGAAGCAGCAATCTGGAGACAGGGCTTGCGATCTATTTTGCCAAGTCCTCCAAGTGATTTCTAATGTACACTGAAATTTGAAAACCACTGCCCTAGAAGACAGGTCAGCAAACGATTTCCATGAAGGGCCAGATAGTAAATATTTTAGGCTTTGGGAGCCAGATGGCCTCTGTTGTGGGCTTCCCTGGTGGCGCAGACAGGAAAGAATCTGCCTGCCAATGTAGGTTCTATCCCTGGGTCAGGAAAGTCCCCTGGAGAAGGGCATGGCAACCCACTCCAGTATTCTTACCTGGGAAATCCCATGAACAGAGGAGCCTGGAGGGCTGCAGTCCATGAGGTCTCAAAGAGTCAGATACAACTGAGTGACTAACACTTTCACTCTTTGTGACCCCATGGACTATATAGCCCATGGAATTCTTCAGGCCAGAATACTGGAGTGGGTAGCCTTTCCCTTCTCCAGGGGATCTTTCCAACCCAGGGATCGAACCCAGGTCTCCCGCATTGCAAGTGGATTTTTTATCAACTGAGCCACCAGGGAAGCAACATGGAAGCAGCCACAGATAATATATGAATGAATGAATGCAGTTTTGTTCTAATAAAATGTTACTGATGGGTACTAATATTTGAATTTCATATATTATAAAATACTATTATTCTCTTAATTTTTTTTTTCAGCCTCTTAAGAACATAAAAGTTATTCATAGCTTGAGGGCTGCCCAAAAGCAGGCTGTGGGGTGAGTATGGTCCACAAGCTTTAGTTCGTAAACCTCTGCTATAGACCATCTCTGCTTTGCTCTTGCTTAGGACACATTTTGTGAAAGCATCCATCTTCGATTCAGCAATCTTTTCTTTCTGATGCCCTCGCATGATCTTGCCCTGTCTCCAGGGCATTGATCTTTCCTAAGGCCATGTCTTGAGTAAATGATTTGGGACATGGGGTCTCACTAAGAAGAGGTCTGTATGTGCCTCTCCAGCTAGGGCCTTACTTCCCCATCAGGAGAATGGACACAGCCTCAGGTCAGCCTTAAAGGGGGTGGATTCAAGCTACTCCATTCCAAGACTGGCAGTCTAGTCGGTGGTAAATGACCCCCTCCCCCACCCCACACCAATCTGAGCTCCAAATAAGCCAGAAGTGTGGAGTAGAAATGGCGTCTCCAGAGTCCTAAGCAGAGATAGATGCTCTTTGACCAGACCACATCCCTCCAGCCCCTCCCCCCTGGAGCTTTCTCTGGGGCCGGGCACTCACCATGGGGCTGGCATCGGGGTTGTTTGTCTAGGGCCATTCCCAAATCACACCTTCAGGGTGGTCCAGAGGAGGAGAAATATGTATCTTGGCAGAACTGGGAGACAGAGCATGTTCCCGGGGAACAGTGGGCTGGGAAGGTAGCGAGCATTAGAGTCTTCTAATTTTAAAAAGAAAAAAACAAAGCAAAACACGGCGCCCTGCTGCTCTCTGGACCGCCCACACCGTTCCTGTCTTCCCTTGCCTCCCCCCCCCAACCGGCAGCGGAAGGCACAGACACCTTAGTACTGGCTGTATTTATTTTCCCACGCTGCGCGCGGGCACACGCCCTCGCGGCCTGATCACACAGCTTCCTCCATCTCTGCCGCTCCTCGGAGAATTGCGGGGCTTCCAGGCTCCGGAGGTAAATGGCAAGCAGATGGAACCCTTCTTTTCTTTAGCACTATTAAAAGGGGCGGAACATTGCAGGGCTTCTTGCTTCTGGCAAAACTGAGGATTTTATTGCTGTTGTTTTTGGAGGAAAGCAGAAAGGTGTTACATTAGCGAGCTTCCTTTTCTGCTTGAGAATCTGAACAGAATCCCTCTCTGGGAAAAGATCAGGAACAGAACACAGGTTTCATTATAGTCAGGCTTCTTCACATGGAGCTTGGAAATCGCCCTCCAGCAGAGTTCAGAGAGCAGCTCAGTCTGAGCAAAGGAGTGGGTTCCTACCCAGTGACTGTGTTCCAGTGAGTGGGAGAAACCTTGATGGGCTGGAAGCATGATCGGGACAATTGTCTCATTAGCAGGCGCCATGTTCGCGGGCACTTGACACAAGAGATAACACAATAGAGGAATAGAGAGGTAAGTGACTTGCTCAAGGTCACCCAGTTAAGTGGAGCAAATTGATTGCAGTTGGAGATGTATCTGGCTCTGTGATACCTGCCAGCATCAAGCAGTAATGCCCTTTTCCTAATGCTGACAATTGGGTGCCACCTGTCACATCTTGTTTTAAGCGCCTTCATAATTAACTCCTTTAATCCTCATTATTGCATAGTAGATGTTATTATTATCCAAATTCACATAAGGGGCAATTGAACTGCGAAGAGGAAATCACTCCTCACCTAAGCTAGCAAGTAGTGCTACCAAATCAGGTCTGGCTGCTCACCACTGGAAAAATCCATACTCAGAGACAAACATTGGCAGAAAGGAGGCATGCCTGCTAAGTCGCTTCCGCCGTGTCCGACTCTGTGACCCCATGGACTGTAGCCCGCCAGCCTCCTCTATCCATGGGATTCTCCAGGCAAGAATACTGGAGTGGGTTGCTATTTCCTTCTCCACTGCACATATGCAAAGCAGCTAAGTAATCATCAAAGGAAATACTGCATCCATGGAAAAGGCTGACATAGACACCTTTGAAAATAAACAGTGTCCATCTTATTAATGGGGTGGGATTCTGCAAAGTAGAAACACATACGCTATTGTGGCGGCGAGTATCAAAATGGCAAACCATTGCCTGGTGCTGCCTCCCAAGCAATAGGCGTTTTCTTAATTACAAGTTGCTATAGCTCTTGTTTTTCGAAGTGAGCCTCTATTCTAATTGTCTCACAGACTTGTGGCAAGGAGGCTGTTCGGCCTGTATTTACATCATCACCCAGGCACCGCCATATTGTCCAGGTATCTGGACAGGTTTGGCCAGACTTCCATTTGCTTGTTGCATTTTGTTTTGGGACCTTATTTGTATGTTCCACCACTTAACTGCTTTTCTTCTCATTCACCCAAACTCCTATTTTTGCTTCTGGTCAGGAAGTCTTCCTCTCCCAAGTCCTTGGGGATGCAATAATCAGGTTGAAGTGAAAGTGTTACCCACTCAGTCGTGTCCAACTCTTTGTGACCCCATGGACTATAGCCCACCAGGCTCCTCTGTCCATAGAATTCTCCAGGCAAGAATGCTGAAGTGTATTGCCATTTCCTTCTTTAGGGATCTTCCTGACCCAGGGGCGGAACCTGGGTCTCCTGTATTACAGGCAGATTCTTTACTGTCTTGAGCCACCTAGCAGAACAATAATCAGGTTAAGTTGCTGTTTCTTCCAGGCATTTTGAATGACACTCTCTCCCCTGAGTCCATTTTCAGGAAAGTAGGTCGAAGTCATAAAGAATAGACTTCCTGCGTGGAGACTTTACTGACTCATCGTTAATCACTTCCTTGGGAACAATTGGGAGAATAAATTTCATGTGACTCCAGGCAGGTATCAAGGAAGATCTTCTGTTGAGCCCTGTGAGAATATAGGTAATTTAACAGAGCTGGAAAAAAAAATAAGTTTTCCATTTTTCAAACCTAAGATTTCCCCTTTCATTATAGAATCTCAATAACTTCCGCTTTTATCATTTCAGTACATCCTGGGAAATGATTCCAAGGAGTTTATTGTATAGTTAGAAGAGATAAAGAGTACTTCAATGTGGAAGGGACATAAAAAGGTGTTCCCAGTCTACCACAGGCACAGAATGTTCTCAGAAGTAATTCCTTCCCTGTGGGTTGGATTTATTAAACCAGAAATCTGTGGCTCAGGAAAGGTAATGAGCCTTGTGGACCCTTCAGTTCTGGATTGCTTTTACCTAATTATGACCCTTTGGCTACAGCCCATAATAAAGAGATATTCACACTACAAAAAGTCTCTAAAGGGTAACTCCAGACTTGACCTGTACTTATTACCACAAATGTTTGAAAGCTCTGTGAGAGATTTTGACTTATAACCAGTCTAGAATCTTCTCTTGGTAGACCAGACAATTGTCCAACGTCTTTTAGGAATAGGGAGCCCAGAAGCAAGGCAGATACCCTGCCCTTTATTCCGCAGGTGGGATTTCAAACAGGCCCGAGCTGGACATGTTGAAGTCTAGCTTCTATAGGGCGGCATAGCTAGAAGCTGATGGAGACCAGCATCCTACATTTTTATATCTCTGGCAGAGAACAGGCCCCTAGAGACTGAGCCACCAGCAGGAATGCCTGTAAAGCAGCCAGCCCAGCTACTGAGCAAAGGAGCCCACGGTGTTCTCACTGTGGAGAGACCCTGATTTTTCCAGTCATCTCTTTACTGACAGGAAGCAGCATTTATCCAGCCCTTAAAGAATAAGCATGGAGCTGCTGAAAGCAGAGATGGGGCTTCATATATAAAATAAGCCTATTTTATTCGTGGGAGGGATTTAACATAAGAAGAGAAAACCAGAAATGTGATAAAGCCAAGAAATGACACTCTTGAGGCACGTATTCCTCAAAACCCCACAATCTGTGTGTGTCTACAAAGTCCTCATCCCAACTCATGGCAGAAGACTAGACTCCCGTCAGCCATTTCTGCTCTAAATAAGAACGTGGGGTTGGAAAAAATGTTCAACCATGGTTCCCGCAGTTGTTTTCTTCGGTTAAAATATTGACTTAAACTTTAACAGACACCACTGTTTGTTTTAAGTGTGGTTGAGAAAGATGGAAAATCACAGCCATTTCCTCTTACAAAAGGTTTCTGGAAGGTTACTGGTAATGCTTACCTTTGTCTGGGGGGAAGCTTCGAAGAGAGTCTGGGGACATGAGTTTGAAGGAGCTGTGTGAGCTTTTGGCTCCGTGAGGGAGCTCCACATTCCTTTCCTACAACCCTCACCACATGACCACTAGGAATTATGTAATCCTTCCCTCCTTTCCCTTCAAGAGCCACAGCCAGAGACACTGGCACCTTCTAGGAGACAAGCTTATTTTGTGTGGGTTACACATGCAAGAAAAAGACAACAGGGGATGAGATGGTTGAATGGCATCACTGACTCAATGGGCATGAATTTGAGCAAATTCTGGGAGATACTGAAGGACAGGGAAGTCTGGCTTGCTGTAGTCCATGGGGTCACAAACAGTTGGACATGACTGAGCAACTTACCAACAACAACAGGTGTTGTAGGCAGTTCTGGGGTGCAAAATGCTCTAAACCTTGTTTTTTGGTCTTCTCCCAAAAATACTGGGGTGAAATTCCTATCTCATACACAGTGACTTCTTCGGGTGCCAATCTCAGGGCTCACAGCCTGACAGGGTCACCCCAGACCTCACCATGTGAAACTCACAGCCTCAGCTTAGGCCATCCTCCCCTGGCAGGTGCCCACAACACTCACCACCACCCAGTCCCAACCCTAGGAGCCACAATCACCATAGGAAGTATTTCTGGAGGTTGGCATCCTGAGATGGATTGGACAGGGTTCTGGGTATCTTTCACTTGGGAAACTCTCCACCCCTTCTTCCCAGCTGTGGGAGAATACAGACTCAATAGGCTGAGAAAATGAACTTTATTCAGGTTTTTTTTTTTTTTTTTTCCTGGCCTCTGGATCCTTTTTCTCTCCGTGGTCTGAGTCGGTAGGACCAACAAAAGCCACAAAGAGCTATGCCTGTGCAGCCCTTGGGGAGCAATTGGTGGAGCAACTGGGAGCATCCATCAGAGGAGCCAGGACGCTTTTTATTTCAGAGGCCCCATCAGGCTGCATTAGCGTCTTCCTCCAAGTCAGGCAGGGCTTCCCAGGTGGCTCAGTCTATAAAGAATCTGCCTGCAATACAGGAGACATGGGTTCCGTCCCAGGGTCGGGAAGTTCCCCTGGAGAAGCATGGCAACCCACTCCAGTGTTCTTGCCTAGAAAATCCCATGGACAGAGGAACCTGGTAGGCTATAGTCTAAAATTAGAAACTTTCAAGATTGAAGAGCCTTCACTCTAGTGGTTTTCAAATGCTCTTTAGGTTCAAAGCCCTTTATTCAGGGTAATCTTCATAGAAGCATATTACTGGACACAGAGAAAGGTCGATATGTTGTGATTGACAGGAGTGGGGCAAATCCTGGACCCTGTCCTTTCAGACCCCAACTCAAACCCTCCAGAATACATAAAGCTGTGCACCATGTGGGACTATATAAGTTTAAATGAAGTAAATGAAATAAAATGTAAAATTCGGTTTCTTAGTCACACTGGCTACATGTCAAGCACTCAACAACCTCTGGTGGCAAGTGGCAACCTGTTAGGCCGTGTGGATGCAGAACATTTCCATTAGCAGAAGTTTCTATTGAACAGAGCTGCTATAGAATTTAGGACGTCCCTAAATGGGCTTCTCTGGTGGCTCAGCGGTAAACAATCTGCCTGCCAATACAGGAGACACAAGTTCAGTCCCTGGGTCAGGAAGATCCCCTGGAGAAGGAAATGACAACCTACTCCAGTATTCTTGCCTGGAGAATCCCATGGACAGAGGAGCCTGGAGGGCTACAGTCCCTGGGGTCATGAAAGACTCAGATATAACTTAGTGACTTAAAAACAAGGGGACTCCACAACTTCTAGGCCTCTGGAAACAAGATAGAAAACCACTGATCTAAGCTAACACTTGAACAAGAGGAGTCCAAAGAGGTGGGGCATAGTTTGCCAGCCACGCAACTGGTTCTTAAAGAACTGGAACTCTGCCTCCGGTCTGTTAGTCTCCTGCCTGTCCCTAACTTCTTACCCCACTGTTGCTTCCCAAGGATTCACCACCACCTTAAGCCTTTCCCTGACAGCTCTACTATTTAAGAAAAGGGAACCCAGGTCATAGGCATCTCTGATACTTGGAAAGAGACTTTAAATTTTATACATGTTCAGTCAGCCTCCGGCACATAAATAGAGACATTTAAACTCACATCAGGCCCGAGCAGATGTGAAGGGAAATACTGTCAATTAGTGAGAGGCTAATTAATCTTTCTTTGCCACATACACTCTGGCAGGATCAAGAAAGTGTTGTTTTTGCTCTGAGCTGCAGGATTGCTTGCTATGGAAACAATGCATGATTATAATGTTGATTTCTTGACTTTGTTCGGAAGCTGGCAGTGGAGGGCAGATCTTGCCAGCAGTTACCCCTGCAGTTAGAAAGGAAAGGAATTAGAAAATAGATTCTTTAATTAGTGAATCAGGGCATGTTGGATTCTTTACTTTTCATAGAATAGGAGTATTTTATCCTGCGTGACATCTTCCAATTCAGATATTTTGAAGTGATTTCCTAATCACATCTTGTTATTTCTCAATCTAATTGTTACTATTATTTTGATGATTATTATGTTGCAAGACAGAGAGGCATGGATGAGGCAACTATTATGGATGAAGTTTGTCAAGGGCAGAACATCCTTTAGGACCTGCTAACTGGCTGTGATTTTTCCTGTGACTCAGAACTGGCTCCGTTTTACTGCATGTCTGATGGTGTCTCTCTTCCTGTCCAAATCACCCTGTGGCTTCCACTGAGAGAGGTCTACTTACAGGGACTTTCCCTAAAAAGGGCCAAGCCAGAAGTGGCATCTCCATTTATCTCTCCAGCCAGCAGTCTTGTAGCCACCTAAGCAGCTCGAAAATAAGGAAGAGTGGGCTCAGTGTCAGGGACAGTGCTGGGCACAATGGCAGTTATATAAATGAAAAGAACAGTATCCAGTAATGGAAACTCGGCTCGTGAACTCACAGTTAGGATATGGTATTTTTTTTTTGAAACATGTATAATATCATATATGAAATGAGTCGCCAGTCCAGGTTCGATGCATGATACTGGATGCTTGGGGCTGGTGCACTGGGACAACCCAGAGGGAT
>NW_011494917.1:972925-983627 GCF_000754665.1 Bison bison bison | reverse complement strand
AAACATGTATAATATCATATATGAAATGAGTCGCCAGTCCAGGTTCGATGCATGATACTGGATGCTTGGGGCTGGTGCACTGGGACAACCCAGAGGGATGGTATGGGGAGGGAGGAGGGAGGAGGGTTCAGGATGGGGAACACGTGTATAACTGTGGCGGATTCATGTTGATATATGGCAAAACCAATGCAATATTGTAAAGTTAAGTAATAAAATTTAAAAAAGGATATGGTATGTTTTTGATAGAAGCGTTTACCAAGATCCGCAGCAGCAGTGAGAAGGATTAGCTCTCATTACTACATGGAAATTGTTCTAATGTCCTGCCATTGAACATCTGTATGTGTTACTTCCTTGGCTTCTTCGCCTGTCTAGGTAATTTCCATTTATTCATCAAAGTGCAGTTGAGATCACCTTTATCTGTGAATCCCTTCTGATCACATCACTTTCTTTTATGATGGGCAGAGTTGGGTGCCTTACCCTCACTGTCCTTAAAGCAGCCCATAAATTTATCTATTCAGTAATTACACTGTTTTGTAATTATTTGTTTATATTTGTATTACTCCTTTAGAATATGAGCTTAACCCCTCTGAGACCCAGTTTCTTCATCTCTAAAAGAGAACAGTGTGAGGAGAGTACAGAAAAATGATAACTAACATTACCATATAAATGAGTGGATGAAGGATGTGATGTGTGACTTGGGTCATGAAAAATGAAAGAAATTATCAGGTAGAGAAGATGTCTTAATTTTAGCAATGTCCTCTTTGAAGCTTGAATTATATCTAAAACTGGGAACTCGTTTGTTGAAAATTTATCATTCAGATCACTAGGGTACTTTTTTATTTTATTTGTTCTTATGTGGGATGTTTAGGAGAGTTTTTGCAGAGGAAGAACTCAGAACCTTCTCTGGAAGAGTTTCAAGTCAAAGACATATGAAACAGTTAACCCTGAAGGTATAGTTAATTAATATGTAGTTAACACTGCACAAAACTAGTAAATGCAAAAATTAAGAATTTATATTGTTGTGCAGTCAAATATATATATAGGACATATATAATTAATATGTGTTCAGAAGTTGTAGATTTTGTTCTAACTTTCATTGAGAAAGCTTTCATGAAAGAAATGAGGCTTGAATGAGACTTTTAAAAAGGTAATATCTGGAAGGATAAATAATGTTTGGAAGTGGTCACACAAATATTTGGGGAAAATCATTCCAAGTGAGGGAATATCAAGTGCTAAAGCTCTGACGTATCAGAATGTCTGCTGGATTTGAAATGAACAAGGCATAGCGTGCTAAGGGAAGAGAACTCCAATATGCTGTCAGAGAGGTGGACAGGGTGTAGCTTTACTGGATAAAGACTTTAGATTTCTTTCCAAGTGTGTTTGAGGGCCCTTCAGGGGCTTGAGTGTTAATGACATGGTTATGCTTTAAAAGGATCCCTTTGATTTGATATATGAAGTACAGGGAGTAAGGAAGTCTTAAGTAGAAGCAGAAATAATGATTATTAGGTATTATTAGGAATAATGATTATTAGATAATAATGATTATTATTATCATCATTATATTGATGATGATGATGGTGATGATGATGATAACAGATGGAATACTAGATACTGTTTTAAATGTTTCACAAATATTAACTTCCTTTAACCCCAACAAAACTCTATGAGGACTTTACTATGATAATCCCAGGATGAGGAGACTGAAGTGTGTGAAGGTGGAACATACACAGCAAAGTTGGGATCTGAGTTCATGCTCCACTCACTGCCCTAAAATTGCCTTTCCAACTTTCTTAGGCTTTTCCTAAGTGTGTTCATGCAGGAGGTGAGGAAAGGTCGAATTGTGGATGTATTTTGAAGGTAAAGCCAGTAGCATTTGCCGATGAGTTAGATATAGGGGATAAGAGAAAGATCAAAGATAATACCAAAAATTTTGACTATACAACTGGATAATTGATAATTTTGAGATGGGAACACTGGGAGAGAATTAGGTTTGGGCCTGGAGAAATGGGATAGGAATCAAAGGTTCAATTTCATGAAATTTCAGTTGCTGAAGGCATACATTTAGAGATAGAGAAACCTGTATCAGGTCAAGAAGCAAGTTAGAACTGGACATGGAACAACAGACTGGTTCCAAATAGGGAAAGGAGTACATCAAGGCTGTATATTGTCACCCTTATTTAACTTATATGCAGAGTACATCATGCGAAATGCCGGGCTGGATGAAGCACAAGCTGGAATTAAGATTTCCGGGAGAAATATCAATAACCTCAGATATGCAGATGACACCACCCTTATGGCAGAAAGTGAAGAGGAACTGAAGAGCCTCTTGATGAAAGTGAAAGAGGAGAGTCAAAAAGCTGGCTTAAAGCTCAACATTCAGAAAACTAAGATCATGGCATCTGATCCCATTACTTGATGGGAGATAGATGGGGAAACAATGGAAACAGTGACAGACTATATTCTTGGGCTCCAAAGTCACTGCAGATGGTGACTGCAGCCATGAAATTAAAAGACATTAGCTCCTTGGAAGAAAATCTATGACACACCTAGACAGCATATTAAAAAGCAGAGACATTACTTTGACAACAGAGGTCTGTCTAGTCAAGCCTATGGCTTTTCCAGGAGTAATGTATGGATATGAGAGTTGGACTATAAAGAAAGCTGAGCACTAAAGACTTGATGCTTTTGAACTGTGGTGTTGGAAAAGACTCTTGAGAGTCCCTTGGACTACAAGGAGATCCTAAAGGAAATCAGTCCTGAATATTCATTGGAAGGACTGATGCTGAAGCTGAAACTCCAATACTTTGGCCCTGATGTGAAGAGCTGACTCATTTGAAAAGACCCTGATGCTGGGAAAGATTGAAGGCAGGAGGAGAAGGGGACGACAGAGGATGAGATGGTTGGATGGCATTACCAACTCGATGGACAGGAGTCTGAGCAAGCTCCGGGAGTTGGTGATGGACAGGGAGGCCTGGAGTGCTGCAGTCTATGGGGCTGCAAAGAGTTGGACACAAGTGAGCGGCTAAACTGAACTGAACCTAGAGAATAACAAAGCAATATTTGGTTTTTCACCCTCAGTGGACATGGAAGTTCAAAACTTAAAATACTTTCTATAGAGATAGGTGGTTGCTCTTTCATACCACTGAATTTATATTCTTGGAGTAGTCAGGATAAAAAAGATGGTATGGGGGAATGAATGATGGCGTCCAAAAGCCCAGTGGTGCTCATGGCCCAGTGCCTCCAAACTGTGAACCTTATATGGCAAAAGGGACTTTGCCAAAGTGATTAAAGATATTGAGGCAGGGAGATTTTCTTAGGTTATTACGATGAGGCCTAAATGCCATCACAAGTGTCCTCATGAGAATGAGGCAGGGATGATGTGACCACAGAAGAGGATAAGGCAGTGTGACCACAGGAGTAGAGGTTGGAGAGATATGTGTATGTGTGTGCTAAGTCTCTTGTCGTGTTCAACTCTTTTGCAGCCCCATGGACTGTAGCCCACTAGGCTCCTCCTTCCATGGGTTTATCCAGGCAAGAACGCTGGAGTGGGTTGCTATGCCCTGCTCCAGGGAATCTTCCTGATCTAGGGGTCCAACCTGCGTCTCTTAAGTCTCCTGCATTGGCAGGTGGGTTCTTTACCACTAATGCTGCCTGGGAAGCTAGAGAGATGTGGCACATGCCACTGAATGCTGGCAGATGGCTAGAAGCTGGTTGAGCCCAGGAACAGGCTCTCCCCTGGAGCCTTCAGAAGGTAGCAGCCTCGCAACACCTTGATTTTAGATCTATCAGATTCACTTTGGACTTCCGGCCTCCAGAACTTCAAGGAACACATTTGTGTTGTATTAAGTCACTAAGACTTTGTGGCAGTTCATTATAACAGCAAGAGGAAATTAATTCAGGAAGGTTACAAAGAAGATGAGTTGTGTGTTTTTTTTCACTTGGGAAAGTGAGGAAGTGGAATGATTTCTTTGTAGGCAACTCATTTACTCAAAGGACACAGAATCCCAGTCCTTCTGAAGAGAAGGTTGGCAAGTGCATGTGCTACGGGAGCATGAGGTCAGAATTCAGGGACCTAGGGATCAGATTTTTGCACACACACTTACACAACTGTGGGAGCAAGGGCACAGATACTCGTTAAATGTGAGCTGAAACTGTACTTTCTTTCTGCCTTTCCCTTCATCCAATTACCTAAATAAGCAGCATAATTTGTATTCATTTAAATGAAATCCAGAAAGGAGTGGCTTATCTTTCTGTCACCATCCCTACATACCACACACACACAGACACGCACACACATACACACACGCTCACACACACACACATGCACAGGAAAGCCCTGGAGTTCAAATGTATTCATTGTTTGAGGAAGAATGAAGGAGGGAGAACCAGCAAAGACAAAAAATCGATTCAAGAGGCTCTTGGGAACAGAAGTGTCTGCAGTCTCCTTCTTTGAGTGTTACAGACCAAACAACAACACGTTTGTATTTGTTTGTTTGTTTGTTTAGAAACCAGAAATTGATTACATCAAGATGAGTCAAAGCTATATTATGTCTCTTTTTAATACTTTTAAATTAAAGTCAATCACACTGGATTATGTATCATTTATATGTCAGCCTTCTAGTTACCCCTGAAGAAAAACAGTCCTTAATCACTGTGGTTTCTTTGGTTTGCCCTTTATGTCTTTACTCCATGAAGCACATGGGGAAGAACTGACCAGATTTCTTAATGCTTGGAACGAACCACAAAGCTCTTCCCACTCTTTGGACTGCTTTGTTCTTCCAGATAGAACTGACTTTTGTATTCTGGGGTCCTGCCTTTTTAATAAACATATCCTATGTGTGAATTTCAGTGACCTGAAGCTTAGACTTCAATCCTAATGAACTTGATTTCTACTGTAGTATCTTCTAAGGCTCTGATTGGTTGGAAGCTATAGAGAAACACCAACAAGGACTGTTTATTGATCAAAGATAATTTATTAAAATTTTAAAATATAAATTAAATTATACATATTCTTGTATTCGAATTGAGCTTGTTATTTGTAAATCATGTGTCGATTGCAGTCATGTACATTTCTACGGAGAGGGTTCTAGAGTGAAGAGGTCTAGATTTCTTTGACCAGCTCCATCATGTTAGCTGTGGAATACAGACAAGCTGTCGGTCTTCAGCTTCCTTACTAAAAAGGGCGAAACTGGGGGAGACTATGCATGTGTAGAGGCAGAGGGTGTATGGGAAACCTAGGTACTTTCCTCCCAATTTTGTCGTAAGTCTAAAGCTGCTCTAAAAAAAATCATCTTAAAAAGGGAAAATAACTACTTTGCAGAATTATTACAAACACTAAATGAAATGAGGATAAAGGACATATATTAGATACCTGAGAAGTTGAAGCTGTTGGTTGTGATTATTATTCCACCTCTAGCTGCTCTTTTCTCCTCCAGAGTAGGTCCAGACCTGGAGGAGAGCAAGACTTTCCCCTCTAAGGGTCTCCTCGTCCTTAGATCAGTACATGGCATCACACCTAGTTATAAGCTCTGAAGGTTAATCTTTGCATTTTCAATTTATGTTAATCATAATACTAATAATCACAATGACCCTTTCTTGGTCATCTGCTGTCTACCAGGCCCTTTGTTAGCAGCCTGCATAAATCAATACAACCAGTAACCCTATAATGTGAATACATTTCTTAAAACATTTTATTCACAATTATTTACAATTTCTTTTTCATAGACAGCAAAACTGAAAAGTTAAATGTTGTTTAGTCGCTAAGTTGTGTCTGACTCTTTTGCGACCCTATGGACTGTAACCCACCAGGGTCCTCTGTCCATGGGGCTTCCCAGGCAAGAATACTGGAGTGGGTTACCATTTCATTCTCCAGGGAATCTTCCCAACCCAGGGATCAGACCCATATCTCCTGCATTGGCAGGTGGATTCAGGGAAGCCCCCCAAAGTTAAAAGATGTGTTCTGAATCATCTCATAATCAAAATGTATATTCAAAATTCTTGTATGTGTCTCAGCCATATCCTGGGCATCAAACCAAAGAAATCAATGAGAGATCATTCCTGTCATTAAGAATTTACTGCTAAAAGAAGGCAAATCAATAGCTTATATCACTAAGGACAGGCCCATAATTATGAGTTGCAACAGCCAGACTCAATCTTGCAGAGAAAAAAAAGAAAGAAAAAAAGTATGTAAAACCTCCATTAACAGGAATAACTAATTATAGCAGTCAAATAGCAAGGCTCTTTTCCTCTGTTTCCCCCTCCCTCCATTTTCTACTCTGTATTTTTAGAACAAAGAAACAAATGAAAACAAAACTTCCTATCAGGAATGTAGATGATGCTATTGATGTTGATTTGAATTCCAGGCATTGCCGGTGGGTGGCTGTCTCAGGGGGAGAGTGACTGACAGGAAGCTGCCAACAGACACAGGCAAGGAATGCAGATTGCTTTCCTTAAATGAGACCAGCAAGCAGGAACTGAGCTGTAAGGAGCTTGCTGCACAGAGCAGGAGACCTGCAGTGATCTCGTGGTTGGAGCTGCAGCTTCCTTCCCTACCCCGCCCTCAACCCTATCCCCTGTCCCCTGTATTCCCTACACCCAGAGATACAACCAAGGACTCCACCCCAAGGGGCTGGTGATTTGGTCAGGCTCTTCCAGACCATGAGGATTCACTGATGGCTCAGACGGGAAAGAATCTGACTGCAAAGCAGGAGACCTGGGTTCGATCCCTTAGTTAGGAAGATCCCCTGGAGAAGGGAATGGCTACCTGCTCCAGTTTTCTTGCCTGGAGAATTCCATGGACAGAGGAGCCTGGTGGGCTACAGTCCCTGGGTGGCAAAGAGTAAGACGTACCTGCGTGACTATCACTTCCAGCCCAATGCTGGGCCTTCCCAGGTTGACCAGGCTGGCCTTGGGGGCGTCATTACTCCTCCATGGCATTTCTTGACAGCTGTGAGAGAGGAAAGTAGCAGTGCTATCCAGAGCCAATTGTCACTCATCTGTATCAACAGCAAATTGCTCTTCAGCTGTATCAGAGTAGGAATGCATTTAGCTCTTAGGGATACTTCCATCTCTTTTTCTTCAAGCTGGGAGCAAGTATGAGCCAGTCATTCACATTGCTGAATGAAGGATGCAGATTGGGTTGAAGTAAACAATCCAGGCATCTCTGAGATCTGATCATCCACAGTAGGCACCCCCTGTCATTTTGCCTGAAGTCCAGTCCTCACTGTTAGGCTCAACAATATTCAGGAGTGAAAGATACAGTTGCATAGGTTACATACTGCACAACTTGAAAGGACTCACTGTCCTATGGTGATCCTGGATTCTTCTCAGTTTCCTATCCTTTTGCCTTCCTACTGATTACTGTTTAAAAACCAAGAATGTTCAGGATAACATTGCAAGATCTCAATAATTTAAAAAGAACAAGGTCTATTTTCTATTTCATTCAAGGAAAAAATGGACAAATATAATAAATACCATATTCTAAGATTTTGAAAATGAGATGTAAAAGAAAATGTTGTTGTCGCTTAGTCACTAAGCTGTGTTCAACTCTTTTGCACCCCACCAGGCTTCTCTGTCCACGGCACTTCCCAGGCAAGGATACTGAAGTGGGTGGCCATTTCCTTCTCCAAGGATCTTCTCAACTCAGGGATCTAACCTGCCTCTCCTGCATTGGCAGGCAGATTCTTTACCACCTAACCACCTGGGAAAACCAAAAGAAAAAGTATCTCTACACAATAAAAATTTTTGATTCCACAAATTCCATTTATTATGGATTTTGCAAACAATAATTTATATATCCTACTGTAATTACAGCAAAGAACAATAGACTCTATCTCTTGCCTACCTTCTTGCTTTATCACCCTTTCCACATGGGAAAATAGTTTTATGAGGTTTTCATTTCAGTAAGAATTGACTTTTAATATCTAATATGTGAATCTAAAACCTATTAGCAGAGAGAAGAAAGCGGTGGGGGGTTAATTTGTAATCCATGCCTATCCTCAGATAATTCAGGAAGGTACGATTAAGATTATACAGGCTAAATTCAGTATTAATACATTTTAAGGAGAAATGTAGATTGGATTGAATTAAGAAGGGTTCTATGCCTGTCTCTCTTCAGGATTGAGTATGAACCCTCTGACTAGATTTCTGTTAGATTAGCTGAAGCAGTAATGTCTTTGATTCCAAAATATGAACAGTAATTATCTCATACCCATTTATTGGAAAGCCTGCAGCCAAAACAGAGGTTAATGCTTTTTGCAGATCCTAAAAGACTAAGATCGAATTGGAATTATATTGTTTACTTAGGAACACAAGATTTCCACACGGAACAATTCTTTCGGAGTTGTCAAATTCATATTACATGAACTATTTCATATCAGTATCTCTCACCGTTTCTTCTTCCACTGAGGGGATGCATGCTGAACTAGCTCTTCATCTGAGCCAGGGAAAGATTCAAGGACTGAACACCTCATGTGGGAGGAAATGATGATTGAACCAATTAGCCATTTCACAACCTCCCTGTAGTTTGAAGACAATGTTTCATCCTAGCTGCTTTATGCACAGATTTTTTTTTTTTACCGATGGTAATAATTACTCTATAATTACATTAAATGCCAGCTTCCGTGATCTTTCTTGAACCCTGTAGAACTGCAAAGCAGTTCACCTAGGTGATGATGAACTTTCTAAATTAGACACAATATACTAATTTAATGTGGATACAGCTAAAGCCCAGTGGGGGCAATGGATTACTTATGGTTATAAATGTTACCAAAATGAGCAAGGAGGGCTTTAGTAATTCTCTCTCTCTCTCTCATACACACACACATATACACACATACCTCATTAGCTAAATTGCTGCTCAAGTATAATCTTCATGATGATAAAATCATAACTTTCACATAAATTGAACAGAACTCAAATGTTTTATTTGTCTCTATATTTAAAGGGGGAATCATTAAGATGTTACTGGAGAATTTGAAGATCAGGCAATCAGGAATGTGGAAATGAATAGATGAATAGAGGGTTGAGATCCTGCAAGGCAATAAAATGTAAATTGGGATATAACCTTTTCTATGGGTCCAAAATCATGTGTGTACTTAAAAGATAAAATTTATTTACATTGTTGTGGACAAGAATCACATGCGTTAGTCTCAATTTTCAACAACTTCATTCTCCCACTGTAGAGTTCCAAAATAGCCTAGTCAATAGAAACTATCCAAAGGAGAAACTTTGCTAGAATCCAGTGAGTGAGTGAAAGTCACTCAGTCGTGTCCGACTCTGCAACCCCATGGACTGTAGCCTGCCAGGTTCCTCTGTCCATGGAATTCTTGAGGCCAGAATACTGGAGTGGACAGCTGTTCCCTTCTCCAAAGGATCTTCCCAACCCAGGGATCGAACCCAGGTCTCCCCCACTGCAAGCAGATTCTTTACCATCTAAGCCACCAGGGAAGCCCAAGAATCCAGTAATCCCCCAGAGATCAGCCAGATAATGCCCCACATACCAAGGGTGGACACCCAACTATTTCTTTTGCCCACTTCTAAGTATTTGACCATTTTTTTTGACAGTCAGCTAGAGCTGACTGGTCATACTTCTGTTTCAGAGGAAGACAAAAGGTAGAGAAGCTGGAGACAAATCAGGTGGATCATTCAAACTCCGAATATTCATTGGAAGGACTGATGCTGAAGCTGAAGCACCAATACTTTGGCCACCTGATGTGAAGAGTTGACTTATTAGAAAAGACCCTGATGCTGGGAAAGGTTGAGAGCAGGATAAGAAGAGGACGACAAGGGATGAGATGGTCGGATGGCATCACTGACTCAATGGACATGCGTCTGAACAAACTCTGGGAAACAGTGAAGGATGGGGAGCCTGGCATGCTGCAGTCCAATGAGTCACAAAGAGTCAGACGTGACTTAGCAACTGAACACCAACAACATTCAAACTCACACAAGCAAGGGCTAAATAAAGTCAAGGTGAAAATTCAGGAACATTAGAATTCTGGGAATTTAAAACTAGAAGGGACTTTAGGTATGACTCAAGACTTGGATTTTAAAGAAAATCTGTCTGAGACTGCCTTCTTGGCATTGAAAGAAATGTTAAGCCACTTGGCTCAGGTGCCTTAAGTTCTGTGGAGTCTGCCTTGCTGTAAAGAAACTCCTTTCTACATTCCCTCATCCTTCCTTCTCATTCTGTGCTACCCAGAGATGTTTCGCTTTTTATTTGTGAATAATCAGAATTAAAATACACAGGAAAATTGTATATCAGGGTAATATTGGATAGACCAAAAGAGTTGTTAGTGTTTTTTTTTTTTGTCTTTAGAATGGCTCTAGTAATGCTCCCTCCAGGGGATTCGCCAGGCGAAAATACTGGAGTGGGTTGCCATTTCCTTCTGTAGGGGATCTTCCTAACACAGTGATCGAACCTGGGTCTCCTGCATTGCAGACTGACTCTAAAGGGTCTGAACCACCAGGGAAGCCCCTTAGTTGTCTTTCAGTTCAGTTCAGTGCAGTCACTCAGTCGTGTCCGACTCTTTTCGACCCCATGAATCACAGCACGCCAGGCCTCCCTGTCCATCACCAACTCCCAGAGTTCACTTAAACTCATGTCCATCAAGTCGGTGATGCCATCCAGCCATCTCATCCTCTGTCCTCCCCTTCTCCTCCTGCCCCCAATCCCTCCCAGCATCAGGGTCTTTGCCCAATG
>NW_011494917.1:971306-972320 GCF_000754665.1 Bison bison bison | reverse complement strand
AGTGCAATTGTGCGGTAGTTTGAGCATTCTTTGGCATTGCCTTTCTTTGGGATTGGCATGAAAACTGACCTTTTCCAGACCTGTGGCCACTGCTGAGTTTTCCATATTTGCTGGCATATTGAGTGTAGCACTTTCACAGCGTCATCTTTCAGGATTTGAAATAGCCCAACTGGAATTCCATCACTTCCACTAGCTTTGTTTGTAGTAATGCTTTCTAAGGCCCACTTGACTTCACATTCCAGGATGTCTGGCTCTAGGTCAGTGATCACACCATTGTGATTATCTGGGTCGTGAAGATCTTTTTTGTACAGTTCTTCTGTGTATTCTTGCCACCTCTTCTTAATATCCTCTGCTTCTGTTTTGAGACATTAATTGCAAACAATTAACATTATACCACTTGGGAGATAGTCAACATACTCAAAATATCCAAATCAAGCATTAAGAATCATTTGCACCAGCTTGTCATGTTACTCTCTTTGATGTTTGGGTTCCACATAAATTAAGCAAAGAAAACCTTCTTGACCATATTTTCACATGCAGTTCTTTACTTAAAGTTATTCTGTATTTGGCTTAAAGCTCAACATTCAGAAAACTAAGAGTATGGCATCTGGTCCCATCACTTCATGGCAAATAGATGGGGAAACAGTGGAAACACTGGATGATTTTATTTTAGAGGGCTCCAAAATCACTGCAGATGGTGATTGCAGCCATTAAATTTAAAGATGCTTAGTCCTTGAAAGAAAAGGTGTGACCAACCTAAACAGCATATTAAAAAGCAGAGACATTACTTTGCCAACAAAGGTCCATCTAGTCAAGGCTATGGTTTTTCCAGTGGTCATGTATGGATGTGAGAGTTGGAGTATAAAGAAAGCTGAGCACCAAAGAATTGATGCTTTTGAACTGTGGTGTTGGAGAAGACTCTTGAGAGTCCCTTGACTGCAAGGAGATCCAACCAGTCCAACCTAAAGGAGATTAGTCCTGGGTGTTCATTGGAAGGACTGATGCTGAAGCTGA
>NW_011494917.1:970813-971206 GCF_000754665.1 Bison bison bison | reverse complement strand
AGCTTGCGCTTCCTCCAGCCCAGCGTTTCTCATGATGTACTCTGCATAGAAGTTAAATAAGCAGGGTGACAATATACAGCCTTGACGTACTCCTTTTCCTATTTGGAACCAGTCTGTTGTTCCATGTCCAGTTCCAACTGTTGATTCCTGACCTGCATACAGGTTTCTCAAGAGGCAGGTCAGGTGGTCTGTTATTCCCATCTCTTGAAGAATTTTCCACAGTTTCTTGTGATCCACATAGTCAAAGGCTTTGGCATAGCCAATAAAGCAGAAATAGATTTTTTTTTTTCTGGAACTCTCTTGCTTTTTCCATGATCAATCAGTTGTTGGCAATTTGATCTCTGGTTCCTCTGCCTTTCCTAAAACCAGCTTGAACATCTGGAAGTTCATGGT
>NW_011494917.1:955812-970664 GCF_000754665.1 Bison bison bison | reverse complement strand
GAATTGATGCTTTTGAACTGTGGTGTTGGAGAAGACTCTTGAGAGTCCCTTGACTGCAAGGAGATCCAACCAGTCCAACCTAAAGGAGATTAGTCCTGGGTGTTCATTGGAAGGACTGATGCTGAAGCTGAAACTCCAATACTTCCGCCACCTGATGTGAAGAGCTTACTCATTGGAAGAAACCCTGATGGTGGGAAAGATTGAAGGCAGGAGGAGAAGGGGATGACAGAGGATGAGATGGTTGGATGGCATCATCGACTCAATGGACATGGGTTTGGGCAGACTCTGAGAGTTAGTGATGGACAAGGAGGCCTGGCGTGCTGCAGTTCATGGGGTCACAAAGAGTTGGACATGACTGAGCGACTGAACTGAACTGAACTGATTCCATGTTTAAAACAAATTTGTGACAGGTGATGAAAAGTAGATACTGTATAATAATGTGAAATGGAAGAGACTATGGGGCAAGTGAAATGAACCACCCACCATCCACACAAAAGGCTGGTCGGTCTTCATCCAAAGTAGGTGATGTTGTGTATATGGTGGGATTGGAAGGGAGTCCTCTATTATGAGCTCCGTCTGAAAAAGAAAACAATTAATTCCAATGAACACTGCTCTCAATTAGACCAACTGAAAGCAGTTCTTAATAAAAAGTGTCCATAATTAGTCAAGAGAAAATGCATAATCTTCCATCATGATAATGTAAGACTACATGTTTCTTTGCTGACCAGGAAAAATCTGTTATAGGTTGGCTGGGAAGTACTGATTCCTCCATTGTATTCACCAGATTCTGCAACTTCATTAGGTCTTTACATAATTCTCTTAATGGAAAATATTTTAATTCCTTAGAAGACTGTAAAAGGCACCTGGAAGAGTTCTTTGCTCAAAAAGATAAAAAGTTTTGGGAAGATGAAATTATGAAGTATCCTGAAAAATGGCTGAAGTTAGTGGAACAAAGCTTGTTCAATAAAGTTCCTGGTGAAAATGAAAACTGTCTTTTATTTTTACTGGAAAACCAAAGGGACTTTTTGGCCAAACTAGCATCTTTTTAAATCATTAGTACATGTTCTAAAATTGTTTTCTACTAAAGGGATGGGACATTTAAAATGAGATTTAAAGTAAATGTTATTTCAAATAAATGATATGAAATAATATGGAAAAATAGCTTCGTAGGTGGGAAATAGGATCCAAATGTCCATCTACTTCTGTGACTGGAAGGGTGGGAAGCTTTTGTGTTTCACAAAACTAGAGGCTGATGGGTTCCCCGTCTCCACTGCAGTCCTCACTCTTTGTAATATCTTTGCTGGGTCAGCATTCTAGCATCCTCTGTTTCCTAAACAGAGCCACCAGTCCCACCCAAACCCTTACAAGCTTGGAAAGAGCAAAGGGTCCCCTCAAAACGAAACATCCCATTTGCACTTTTTTCACGTTTAAATCATTAATTTATCCATTTCCAGCTGTGCTGGGAGCTCCTTGCTGCACTGGTGGCGGTTTAGTTGCTAAGTTATGTCTGACTCTTACAATCTCGTGGACCTGTCAGGCTCCTGTGTCCATGGGCTTCTCCAGGCAAGAATACTGGAGTGGGTTGCCCTGGGCTTTCTCTCATTGCAGAGTGGGGGCTCCTTCCCACTGTGGCACGTGGGCTGCGCGTCTCTGCAGCTTCTCTTGTTGTGGCGCACGGGCTCTAAAGCGCAGGCTCAGGAGTTGTGCCGGTGCTCAGGCTCAGCTGCTCTGCGGCACGTGGGATCCTCCCAGACCAGGGACTGACCCCGTGTCCCCTGCACTGGTAGGCGGACTCCCATCCATTGTACCACCAGGGAAGTCCACTTCCGCTTTGCTTTGTTCATTTCAAAGGGTACACTTTTAAAATTCATTCTTTCCTAGGCCTTTTAATATATAACTCATTTGGACCAGGGGTAGAGTTCATATTATCAATTCCTGTGTATTTAGCATTGATAACGTTAACAACACAGGATAGCGTTGCTCCGTGTCATTAGCTACATGCTATCTAATTAGTAGATTAAAGATACTTATTAGTTAAAATCACATTGATGCCACTAGGAAAAAACCTGCTTCTCAAAATTTATAGCTCATAAAACATCAGCTTCTGATTACTGTAATTATTCCTTTCAAGATGTAAAGTGTATGAATTATTCACATGAATGAGAGAAAAACCAGAAAAGGAAGCGGGAGGGAAAAAATGAATCTTATTTGTCATCTTGTCTTTGTCTTCAAGTCTTAAGCTAAATTGCTATTATTTCATTTCGTTAAGTTCAGCTCATTTCTATCAATACTGTAGGGATGTGGAGGGAATGAAAAAAGAAATCTGCATTGTCACCTTCCAATTCAACATGGAAATTTCATAAAGAAAAATATTTATGTAAATGTAGAGTTCTGAAGGAGCTGATATCTGTCATTGTGTTTTTGGGGCGTTTTGAATGTTTTATTCTGACACTTCTCATTTTGTCTGCACACCCCTAGCCCACTTCCGTATAATAATCATTAAAAGCAACAAAGACCAGAAGCCTGCCTTTGCATCACAGCATTCACCATCTTATCACCTTGCTTTTGAAGAGGAATTTTTGTTGGCATAGCACTTTCCACAAGAGTCTCTCCTTTGAGCTTCACCACTGCCCTGCCTACAAGATAATGCAGGTTTTGCTAACTCCTTGTCAAGGCAGAAACCAAGCTGTTCAGGGACTGTAGAGACCACATTTCTGGGAAATCCTGAAGCCAGAAGTTGAGGCTCTGTCTTAGTCCACATCCTAAGCTCCTTTTTTAAAAACTGCAATCTCTTTTACTAGAAATTGTCATTGAAATAGTTAAATCACAAGTAAATATTTGTGATTGTTAGCAGCATTCTCTAGCTTTGGTTTATATGATAACTTCCATGGATCAATACTTTCTCTGTGCTACTCACCTTTGTAAACAGTACAGTTATTGGACCCCCAAACTTAATGAGGCTCACAAAAATGGAATGAATTCTAATAAAGAAGACATTCTGCCCCACTAGGGATCAGTAAGCCTTTTATTGCCACAGAAGGATGAAATTTGTCCCAAATTTAATTAATAAATGCAAATAGATGTCCTTCAGCTCTTCAGGAGGACTCATAATAAGCAAGACAATGAAGCAAGGTTTTTTTTTTTTTTTTTAAGTCTGTGAAGAAGTGAGCCTGATTCAGAGACAACAAAGATTTAAAGTGGAATAAAAACCAGGCACTTACATTGTTCAGATAATAGAAATGTCATACGTTGGATTCAGAAGAGAGGAAACCTTAGCATATTAGGAAACCAACACAACTATTTTCTCTTCTCCATCACATTTGAATTAATGAGAAATGCTTATCATCAGACATCAGACTGACAATAATGCATAAATTGCTCTTGACTGCTCAGCAGGGCAAAGTGATGAAATTTTACGACGCAGAATGGAAAGATCTCCATTAGGACACAGACTGAGGTTGCTGAGGCAACCCTCCCCCATTGATTTCACTTCTAAAGGTGAAAATTCTGTTTATCCCAACGGTTCCTGGACAAACAACCTACTTACCTTCTGGATAGTCCAGTCTCAAGAGCAGTTACTTGTATCTCAAATCCAGAATTAACAGCTTTCTGGCTTTCAGAGCTGCCTTATTTATAAAGTATGTCTTTTGTCCATATTTGAAGCAACAAAGCACATTGCCTGGCATACGGTGCTTCAGTGAAAATATTGTTAAATGATTATATTTTACTGTCAAAATTATGAATTCACATTTTAATGTTGCTTATCTAACTCTATCCTTTGCCTCATTTTGAGGACATAGTGTTTGTTTGTTGTTGTTTAGTCGCTAAGTCATGTCCCACTCTTTTGCAACTCCATGGGCTGTACCCACCAGGCTCCTCTGTCCATGGGATTCTCCAGGCAAGAAGACTAGAGTGGGTTGCCGTTTCCTCCTCCAGTGATCAGACCAGATCAGATCAGATCAGTCGCTCAGTCATGTCTGACTCTTTTCGACCCCACGAATCGCAGCACGCCAGGCCTCCCTGTCCATCACCAACTCCCAGAGTTCACTGAGACTCACATCCATTGAGTCAGTGATGACATCCAGCCATCTCATCCTCTGTCGTCCCCTTCTCCTCTTGCCCCCAATCCCTCCCAGCATCAGAGTCTTTTCCAATGAGTCAGCTCTTCACATGAGGTGGCCAAAGTACTGGAGTTTCAGCTTTAGCATCATTCCTTCCCAAGAAATCCCAGGGCTGATCTCCTTCAGAATGGACTGGTTGGATCTCCTTGCAGTCCAAGGCACTCTCAAGAGTCTTCTCCAACACCACAGTTCAAAAGCATCAATTCTTAGGCACTCAGCCTTCTTCACAGTCCAACTCTCATATCCATACATGACCACAGGAAAAACCATAGCCTTGACTAGATGAACCTTTGTTGGCAAAGTAATGTCTCTGCTTTTTAATATGCTATCTAGGTTGGTCATAACTTTTCTTCCAAGGAGTAAGCATCTTTTAATTTCATGGCTGCAGTCACCATCTGTAGTGATTTTGGAGCCCAGAAAAATAAAGTCTGACACTGTTTCCACTGTTTCCCCATCTATTTCCCATGAAGTGATGGGACCAGATGCCATGATCTTAGTTTTCTGAATGTTGAGCTTTAAGCCAACTTTTTCACTCTCCACTTTCACTTTCATCAAGAGGCTTTTGTTCCTCTTCACTTTCTGCCATAAGGGTGGTGTCATCTGCATATCTGAGGTTATTGATATATCTCCCAGCAATCTTGATTTCAGCTTGTGTTTCTTCCAGTCCAGCGTTTCTCATGATGTACTCTGCATATAAGTTAAATAAGCAGGGTGACAATATACAGCGTTGATGTACTCCTTTTCCTATTTGGAACCAGTCTGTTGTTCCATGTCCAGTTCTAACTGTTGTTTCCTGACCTGCATACAAATTTCTCAAGAGGCAGATCAGGTGGTCTGTTATTCCCATCTCTTTCAGAATTTTCCACAGTTTATTGTTTGTTTAGGTTCTTGCAAATACAAAGAACAGAAATAGCCTCACGTTATCTTCTTTAATGAAGTACATGGAGAAGTATGGAAAACTGAGTGCCCTTTCAAAAGCACACATCCAGGGTCTCAGTGATGCTGGGTGTCATTCAGCGCCTGCAGCATACAACATCAACTCTGATAGTGTGACAGTAGCTTGAGGGCAAGAACAGAAATTTTATTTCTAGGTCAAGTTTCTGTTTCAGTCTCTGCATCTGTTTTTCCCATCAGTTTCTTCTTTTTGCTATTTTGATATCAACTTATTTCTTCCCTCTGCTTTTCATGCATTCTACTTATTCATGTCTTCTGCTTGCTCCTGGCTCTGGTGCTTCACAGCTCCTGCTCACTGCCTTCATGGTCTGTCTCTGCATGCCTGGATCACTCTGTACACTACTGACTTGGGAGATCTCTCATTCAACCTCCCCCCAAAGAGAATCTATCCAAGGCTGTACATGCTTGTCCATATAGTAGGTCCTTGTTTTGGTAAACTCTTGTGCTAGGTACCTAGGGCTCCCGGCCAGCTCCCAGATGACAGAGACCTTATCCCTGGTCCAGTCTACCGTGGCCAAAGTAACAGCGACATACAATACCAACATGGCGACCTATATGAAAGGAAACATTCAGAAAAGAGGATGGAGTGACCTCAGATATGAAAGGAAGCATTCAGAAAAGAGGATGCAGTGACCTCAGGTATCTGTGGTCAGTGAGATCTGCAGGTATAGGATGTCTTCTTAAAAGTTCTTCAATCCCCAAATCTATGACTTCAGAATTTTGACAAAGACAGAGACGAGCCTAAACCGGTTTGACAGGATACTTCAGATACTTGGATTGGACTCTTCACCCAAACATGAACTAGACCTGAACTGAGGAAACAGCTCCTGGACATTGACTCCCTACAGTAAAGAAGTGAACACTCCAGAAAAAAATGCAAATTGAGTTTTTGTTACTATTTTTTCACATGCTGCAGAATGACCTCAGTATTCAAGTACTCAATTCAATTGGCAATTAATCAGATTGTCAGCAGGCTGCAGAACACATTAAGACAGCATGAGTAGGTTTATAACTCTCAAAAATGCACCACTAAGGCCAAGGCGTGAATTCACCTCAGACACACGTTTCTGAGCACACCTACACACTCACATGGGCTTCTCTGGTAGCTAACTGTGTAAGAATCTGCCTGCAATGCAGGAGACCCTGGTTCAATTCCTGGGTCGGGAAGATCTCTTGGAGAAAGGATAGGTTACCCACTCCAGTATTCATGGGCTTCCCTGATGGCTCAGATGGTAAAGAATCCACCTGCAATGCAGGAGACCTGGGTTTGATCCCTGGGTTGGGAAGATCCCCTGGAGAAGGGCATGGCAACCCACTCCAGTATTCTTTGCCTGAAGAATCCCCACGGACAGAGGAGCCTGGAGGGCCACTGTTCATGGGGTCACAAAGAGTCAGACACAACTGAGTGACTAAGCACAGCACAGCACACTCACATAAAGGCTTCCCTTGTGGTCAGTGGTAAAGAATCCACTTGCCAACGCAGGAAATGGTTTGATTGCTGGATCAGGAAGATGCCCTGGAGAAGGAAATGGCAACCCATTCCAGTATCCCATGGAGATACTGGAGAATCCCATGGATGGAAGAGCCTGTTGGGCTACAGTCCATAGGGTTGCAAGAGTCGGACGTGACTTAGTAACGAAACGACAATAACACTCACATATACTAAGAGTTACAGACAGTTTCAATAAAGATGTATTTATTAGTAAAAATTGGTTGGCCAAACATGTACAGAAAATGATATGGGAATTTACTAATCACTATAATAAAATCTCATATATTACATTGAGTTTTACAGCTTTTCACCATTTCAAAATTTCTCCCAGGCTCATCTTTTGCTTCTAAACAAGGAAAATATTTTTATTTTTTTAAAATAAAGCTCATCTTACAGAATCCACCTACAGCTTATTGTAGTCATTAATTCACAGATTATCAATGACACTAAAAGTTTTTCCTACACAGGCTTTTAACACTGAAGTTGAAATAAAATATTATTTTGGTTTCTAAAAATTTGTAGTAGCAGTTTCTTCACTGAAAAAAAAAAAAAAAAAAAAACCATTTCCACCTAACCAGAGATATTGTTCCCTCTTGGGAAGTAAAACATCATGTCCAAGGCACTGATTTCCTTAGAAAAAAAAAGGTGAAGAAAATTCTTCATTTTTGGTGACAGCATTCAGAATTGAATTATTTCATCAAAATAGGATGATGTCTCAAAAGTGCTCAGAACACAATATACTAACTTTTCAAAAGGAAATCACCTATCTTTGTAGGCTCTTGTGTCAATGCTATTAGAAATATTATATTGAACATCAGAACTCTAAAAAAACTTGTTTTCAGATATAAATATAACTTATATCCCCAAACATTTTTCATTACTTTCCTCAGAAATTTAAAGCCAAATTATATTACTAAATTCATGGCCAAAAATAAAATGTTAAAGAGCACTGGAAGATTCTAAGAAGATGAAAGTTTGACAAGCACTGTTTAAATCTTGAACTTATAAAAAGATGTTCAGGACTACTGAACACTTCCCTATTGACAGGCTAGTGGAAATGGGTGCTATTTGGAATTCAAGCTTACAGTCTCAATGGTAGTTGGTTGAATGGTGGCCCCTGAAAATATATGTCCATGTCCTAATCCCCTGAACCTGTAAATGTGACCCTGTTTTTAGTGAAAAGTTTTCAATTTATTTCCTTGGGATTTTTGTGTGTACACACATTGTATAAAATAATGACCATTTAATCTTTGGAGACAGATTAAAAGATAAGGTTGTAAACATCCTATTTCTGTTTCACGCTAAAGGTATGAAGCCTAAGTTTCAAAAATAGTTTTAAAATAATGCTTATAACAGATACCCTGTTAGCCTTCCTAATTATTTTTTAATTTATAAACTTATTTTCATTTTTTCCCATAATCCCTATTTTATTTTTATTCAAACTTTTTATTTTGTATCAGGGTGTAACTGATTAACAATGTTGTGGAAATTGCAGGTGAACAGCAAAAGTGGCCCTTTTTTGGGGGGAAAAAAAAAGGATCTTTGCAGATGTGATTAAGTTAAGGATCTAAAGGTGAGCAGGTCATCCTGGATCATCGGAGTGGGTCCTAAGTCCAATGACAAGTGTCCTTGTAAGACACGCACAGAGCAGAGATACAGAGAGAACAGGGAAGACGGAGGTGGAGACTGGAGTGGTGTAGCCGCAAGCCAAGTGAAGCAGTCCCTAGAGCTGGAAGAGGTGAGAAAGGATTCTCCAGAGCCTCCGGAGTGAGGGTGGCTTTGCTGCCGCTTTGATTTCTGACTTCTAGCCTCCAGAACTGTGAAAGAACACACTTAGAATGTGTTTTTGATAAAGGGAGAAAAAGAACACATTTCTGTTGTTTTAAGCCACCTAGTTGAAGAATCGGGACATTCAGAACCTGGCAACAGAAAGCTTAAAGGACAGAGAACAATTGCTTCAAAACTAAACTCTCCAGGATCTCCACACACGTCGCACTCTGTCCTCAGACTGCTCCTCCCTGACTTCTTTATTTAGCTCTCACCTTTCCTTCAAAACCCTATTCAAGTGCCACTGCCTCTGAAAAGCTTTCTGTACCAGAACCTGGCTTCAATGTCCTGCCATGTCCTGCCATGTATCAATTTCTGCTTACTGCATCCTATTGTAATTGCATTATGAATGACTTGTGTGTCTGTACCCCTAGGCTATACATTCTGAGGGTTGGGCTACATTCCATATCATTAACTTTGTATTTCCAACACTTAGCACTCTCCCTGGGACAAAGTGACCACTCAGAAAGATTCTTTGACTAATGGAATAAATGAATTTGGAGGACCTCTTGTTGTTGTTCAGTTGTTGGTCATGTCTGACTCTTTGCGACCCCATGGACTACAGCACGCTAGGCTTCCCTGTCCTTCACTCTCTCCTGGAGATTGCTCAACCTCATGTTCATTGAGTCAATGATGCATCAACTATGCTGAGAAGACTTGCATTTTATTCTTCATGGTAGTATGTGTTCTGAAAGCTGAATCATGACTGAGGATAGACAGTGATAGTCTAACACCAGCAGGGAAACAGAGCAGGACCCTCTGGTCTCTGCTCCCGCCCACCATGTCCTCAGCTTGCCTTTTGTCTCTGGAAAAACTTTAGCCAAAGAATAAGCTTAATCAGAGAAGTGGGAAAACGCAGGAACGAAGGAAAACAGTCCCACAAGAATAAATAATAGTCGTATTTAGTCATTAAACATAGTTGAGGGCCTTTAGTTTCTTCTCATGAGCTATAGTAATATTCTGAGGCATATCCTGTGAGCTGTCTTATAGATACTGAAACCCCCACCAGCTGGAAGAAGTTAACTACATGATGACCAGACTGTAACCATGGCTTAAGCTGCCACAGTGCTGAGAATTGGCCTCAAGGAAATGGGAACAAACCGACCCTGGAACTGAAGATTAACTGCACTTACCACTATCAAGATGACTCCAATCAGACTACCGATGACCAATTTCCTGTTTCTACATGTAACTTCCTCCCTCCACCTATGAAAGCTCTTGCCTACTGATTGTTAGGGGGTGAATCAGCCTAGATGATGAGTAAGCTTCTGATCATCCTCTTAAGAGCCTTATGCTACCGTAAGCATGAAGGTAAAAACATTACTTATGACTCATATAACCAACCAGATACTATGAGTGTTCACAGGAGAAAAAGGTCATATCTAATAGAAGAATATCACAGGGAGCGAGGTGAAGTAGGTGGCCTTTGAAAAGGACTTTGAACCATAGCTAGGATTTTGAAAGACCATTGGAACAAAATCTTTTGATGGCCTGGTGTTTCATATTTAGATGTTTCATGTTTGCTAATTATTTATTAACATGCAGTTTTTCTTTAAACTTTATTTGGAGCATTAACCCTACAGACCCCTCAGCTTTGGGCTTCCCAGGTGGCGCTAGTGGTAAAGAACTTGCCTGCCAATGTAGGAGACCTAGGAGACGCGAGTTTGCTTCCTAGGACAGGAAGATCTCCTGGAGGAGGGCACGGCAACCCCCTCCAGTATTCTTCTCTGGAGAATCCTATGGACAGAGGAGCCTGCTACAGTCCATAGGGTCGCAAAGCGTCAGACACGACTGGAGCAGCTTAGCACACACAAATGCACCCCTCAGCTGTAGTCATTGTAATGTAATGATATTTAGCTTATTTCTAGCCAGGAAGAAGTCTTCCCTATAGGGTCCCAGTAGTCTATCATTAATTCTCCAAATTCAATGTTGTAGATTCATTGCTTTAACCTTCATCAGTATCGTATACTACCTGTCCCATTCCTAATAGTTAGACTTTTTATTCATGTCTCTGATATTTTTTCTTGATCAGTCATACTGGAAATTGTCTATTATTTTAACTTTCCCAGAGAAATATTTTGCTTTGCTGATCTTCTGTATTTTAAAAAAATCAATTTCTAGTCCTATTTTTAAAATACATTTTATCCTACTTTCTTTGGTTTTATCCTTTTTTCATGTAACTTCTGGATATGAACACTTAGCTCATTCATTTTCTGGTTTTTCTTTTTCTGACATAAGCATTGTCTGTGGGGTGAAGGAATGTGTCCAGGAACACGAGGATAGAGGATGTTCAAAATGTTGTCTGTTCTGTTCCACAGTGTCCTTTGAAGCCTAGCTGTGCTGCTTGTAGAAGGGTTTGCTAACAGAATGCACTAGGGTTACTTTTCTGATCCTTCATGTATTTGCATTTGTAGGGTTTATATTCACAGACTCTTTTTTTTCCCTTAGTAAATATCTACATCTATTAGCTGCCTAGAGAGGACTGTAGTGCTAATTACTACCCCATTGGGGGCTTCCCTGGTGGCTCAGATGGTAAAGCGTCTGCCCCCAATGCAGGAGACCTGGGTTTGATCCCTGGGTTGGGAAGATCCCCTGGAGAAGGACATGGCAACCCACTCCAGTATTCTTGCCTGGAGAATCCCATGGACAGAGGACCCTGATAGGCTACAGTCCATGGGGCCACAAAGAGTCAGACATGACTTCACGTTCACTTTTCTGAACAGCAAGTTGTGGGGACTTAAAAGACACGACACGGCAATGTTTTCTCCAGAGGCTACACTTTTCCTCAAAAGTGGAACTCTCCCCGAATAACATGTACATATTATTAAGTACCAGTATTGCTTTAACTAAAAATTAAAGACTGGTGGAAAGAAATATAAACCATGACGTGTCCTCAGTCTATAGACCATTCTCGTTTACTGTTATGCAGTATTGCCTAATCTAGATTTTATGTTTTTATAGAATCGAGGAGATGGAGATGAGTTGTAACAAGTAACTCATGCAATACAGTTGTAACAAGTAATTCATCTATCAAGAAACTAATGTTTTTCTTTGGCATCTAACCTGTTACCAAGTTAGGTTCGAAGGAGGTAGCAGAGATGTATAAGCTACAATCTCAGATACGTATAGTCCAGTGTGGTAACTAAAATGGTATTTGAAGTAAATATGACACGAATAGAAGGTGACAGATGTCAAAAGGGAATATGGATAAGTGCTCTGTGAGTTCCCTGCTCAGAGCTATCCTGTCCCTCTTGGTTCTCATTATATTTTTTATCCAGTGTCTAAGGTCTTTGGGGTCCTGGTTACAAAACACTTGGTTCAGCTCTCTTGAATCTCTTCTGTTTTTCTAACACTGAAAATAAAACCTTCTTTTTATTTCAGATACAGCAGCATAAAGTTGGAACAGGTTAAGCTATCACTTATGGTGGCTTTTGAAATGAATAAGCCATAAATATTTCTCTGGAGTTATCATCACCATTAGGAACCATGAGCAAACAAAAACCCAAATCAATAGTTAACGTCACAGTGAAATAATGCCTGTTTCCTCTTTCTAGAGGATACTACACAAAACACTTCATTCTCTCTAATCTGCTCTAACCCCGTCATATACCGTTGTTTATGATACTAACAATTACGACAATGCAATACAGCATACTCATCAGCTGCCGCCTTCCAGAGGCACTCAGTTCGCACATACAACATGAGTAATGGCCCACAGAGACATTGCTTAATATCTGTAATCAGTTTTAGTCTGATGCTATCCTCAAAATGCATTCTTCTTTTCCAATAAATGATAAATTATAAGGCTATTGCCTGGCAAAGAGAGAGTCATTTTTCCCCAGCCAAAGATTTATTTCCCAACCAAGTTGTTTTGGAATCCTTGAATGTCACTTTCAGCTGTTTCCAATTCTGAAAACAAGTATCTGCCAATCACCCAGACGTGTGTGGGGCAAGGCTTGAGTGTGTAGTTATTTAATGGGAAATGTTTGCCATCAGAAGTGAAGAGATGGTCTGTCAAAATCTGAGAGCGTGGCAGGAAGGAACTGGAGCGGAGGTGATGCAAGGTGGAGGTGTGGAGGAGGAAAAGGGAAGCAGACACAATGGAACAGAAAATTCCACACGTAATAAAACCTCATTAATTTGGGATAAGTAAAATAAACTATAAAAGTATTGCATTTCTCAAATGAGGCTATAGTCTTTGAAGTATCCTTGGAAAAGGATTTCCTAAGTATAGAGAAACTGTAAGCAACATCACAAAGAGGCTAGTTAATCTACATCCTCTTTACATCTTTTGTGGTTGTTCTTTAGTCTCTAAATCATGTCCAACCTGCCTGACTTCAGGCTCTACTACAAAGCCACAGTTATCAAGACAGTATGGTACTGGCATAAAGACAGAAATATTGATCAATGGAACAAAATAGAAAGCCCAGAGATAAATCCACGCACATATGGACACCTTATCTTTGACAAAGGAGGTAAGAAGATACAATGGATTAAAGACAATCTCTTTAACAAGTGGTGCTGGGAAAACTGGTCAACCACTTGTAAAAGAATGAAACTAGAACACTTTCCAACACCATACACAAAAATAAACTCAAAATGGATTAAAGATCTAAACATAAGACCAGAAACTATAAAACTCCTAGAGGAGAACGTAGGCAAAACACTCTCCGACATACATCACAGCAGGATCCTCTATGACCCACCTCCCAGAATATCAGAAATAAAAGCAAAAATAAACAAATGGGACCTAATTAACCTTAAAAGCTTCTGCACATCAAAGGAAACTATTAGCAAGGTGAAAAGACAGCCTTCAGAATGGGAGAAAATAATAGCAAATGAAGCAACTGACGAACAACTAATCTCAAAAATATACAAGCAACTCCTGCAGCTCAATTCCAGAAAAATAAATGACCCAATCAAAAAATGGGCCAAAGAACTAAATAGACATTTCTCCAAAGAAGACATACAGAGGGCTCACAAACACATGAAAAGATGCTCAACATCACTCATTATCAGAGAAATGCAAATCAAAACCACTATGAGGTACCATTTCACACTAGTCAGAATGGCTGCGATCCAAAAGTCTACAAATAATAAATGTTGGAGAGGGTGTGGAGAAAAGGGAACCCTCTTACACTGTTGGTGGGAATGCAAACTAGTACAGCCACTATGGAGAACAGTGTGGAGATTCCTTAAAAAACTGGAAATAGAACTGCCTTATGATCCAGCAATCCCACTGCTGGGCATACACACTGAGGAAACCAGAAGGGAAAGAGACACGTGTACCCCAATGTTCATCACAGCACTGTTTATGATAGCCAGGACATGGAAGCAACCTAGATGTCCATCAGCAGATGAATGGATAAGAAAGTGGTGGTACATATACACAATGGAGTATTACTCAGCCATTAAAAAGAATTCATTTGAATCAGTTCTAATGAGGTGGATGAAACTGGAGCCTATTATACAGAGTGAAGTAAGCCAGAAGGAAAAACACCAATACAGTATACTAACGCATATATATGGAATTTAGAAAGATGATAACAATAACCCTGTGTACGAGACGCAAAAGAGACACTGATGTATGGAACAGTCTTATGGACTCTGTGGGAGAGGGAGAGGGTGGGAAGATTTGGGAGAATGACATTGAAACATGTAAAATATCAGGTATGAAACGAGTCGCCAGTCCAGGTTCAATGCACAATACTGGATGCTTGGGGCTAGTGCACTGGGACGACCCAGAGGGATGGTATGGGGAGGGAGGAGGGAGGAGGGTTCAGGATGGGGAGCACATGTATACCTGTGATGGATTCATTTTGATATTTGGCAAAACTAATACAATTATGTAAAGTTTAAAAATAAAATAAAATTAAAACAAAACAAAACAAAAAAATCATGTCCGACTCTTTGGCTGCACCATGGACTGTAGCTCGCCAGGCTCCTCTGTCCATGGCATTTCCCAGACAAGAATACTGGAGTGGGTGGCATTTCCTTCTCCAGAGGATCTTCTCAACCCAGGGGTGGAACCCGCTTTTCCTGCATTGGCAGGTAGATTCTTTACTGCTGAGCTATCAGGGAAGCCCTTATGTCTTTTAGTAGTGTCTATTTACAAAAGCAAAGGGATTTCCTGTTCTCTTTTTCTCCAAGGCAACTTTAGCAAGTCTCACTTAACAAGCCTTCATTAACCACAGATTTTTGTCATTGTACTGTAGACTAGAATTGAATTTAAAATATTACATAATTAAAGCATCTCACTACCAAGTTGCTTTAAATTAATGAAGTTATTTGTTTTCTAGATTACAACTAATGTGTTATAATTACTGATTTGTAGCTCTACATTATTTCTTTCGGAGAAGGCAATGGCACCCCACTCCAGTACTCTTGCCTGGAAAATTCCATGGACGGAGGAGCCTGGTAGGCTGCAGTCCATGGGGTCGCTAGGAGTCGGACACGAC
>NW_011494917.1:946122-955712 GCF_000754665.1 Bison bison bison | reverse complement strand
CTTCACTTTCACTTTTCACTTTCATGCATTGGAGAAGGAAATGGCAACCCACTCCAGTGTTCTTGCCTGGAGAATCCCAGGGACGGGGGAGCCTGGTGGGCTGCCGTCTCTAGGGTCGCACAGAGTTGGACATGACTAAAGCGACTTAGCAGCAGCAGCAGCAGCATCTCGCTGATGAAGAGTAACTATATAGGTAGAGTAAAGATTACCAGATTTTACAGGGACTAGTCAGGGGTTCTTTGGCTGCAGATGCATGCCTGGACAGCAGTGCCATAAATATATGCTCACTGAGGTTCTGTGAATCCAGGTTGTCACGGCTATGGTGGAGAACTTTTGGAAAACTCCTCCCTGACTTGACTTCCAGTCTACTGTCTGTATTTTCTTTCTTCCTGTCTGACCACTATTTCTTGGCCTTCTCCGCTGGTTTCTCTTTGTTTCCCGCATTTAGTCAGTTTCCACGTGACTCTTCTTTCTACTTGGTCTAACATCTCCCCAGGTGCTAGCATCATTTCCTGTTGCATTTGGCCCATTTTAAATTGATCTGTTGATGAGTTTTTAAATTTATACTTCCTGATTTAAGCAGGTTTCTAAATCTCAGACTGTATTTCCACCCAGACATTTCCACCTGGATATTTCCACAGGCACCTACCCTTGATATATTTAAACTGCATGCATCAGCTCTTTCTGCTCCCGAATGTATATCTCCTTTGTTCCTTAACCTGCATGACAGCATCAGGCTCAGTTGCTTAAGTGAGACACCCCTCCTGTATACCAAATGATCACTAAGCCAGACCAATTTTCTCTCTTAACTTCCTCACTCCTCATCATTCTCTCTACCATTATCACAATTTGGACTATAAACTCCTTATAATGCATTCAAATCTCCCTACTAGCTGATCCCAACAAATTATTACTGTCTTATAACTCACCCATCACTCTGTCATACTCCTCATGTTATAGGCACAGTGGAGAACACACCGTTACTTAAATTGTCGTCTTTCAGTCATTGCTTGTGGCAATGCAAAATGGAACAGCACTATGGAAGCCAATCTGGTGCTTTCTTAAAGAAATAAATACACTTTTAATATACGATTCTGCAAAAGTGCTGCTTGGTATTCTACCAAAGGAGCTGAACATTGATGTGCACACAAAAATGCAAAGGGATGTATATAGCAGCTTTATTTTGGAGAAGGAAATGGCAACCCCCTCCAGTATTCTTGCCTGGAGAATGCCATGGATAGAGGAGCCTGGTGGGCTACAGTCCATGGGGTCAGAAAGAGTCAGACACACCGAACAACCGAGCAGCGGCAGCTTTATTCATAACTGCCCAAACTGGAAAGCAATCAAGGTGTCCTTTTGTTGTTTTTATTGTAGTTTAGTCGCTGTGTCTGAGTCTTTTGTGACCCTATGAACTGTAGCCTGCCAGGCTCCTCTGTCCATGGGATTCTCCAGGCAAGAATACTGGAGTGGGCTACCATTTCCTTCTCCAGGGGATCTTCCTGACCCAGGGATTGAACCCACATCTCCTGCATTGGCAGGCAGCTCCTTTACCCCTGAGCCACCAGGGAAGACCCAAGATGTCCTTTAGTGGTAAGTGAATGGCTAAATAAACTATAGCACCTCCAGACAGTGGAATAGTATCCAGTGCTAAAAATAAATGATTTATCAAGCCACAAAAAGGTATAGAAGAAATTTAAATGCATATTTCTAAGTCTGATTTATGTGTCTGTGAGATTGGTTTTATTTTATTTTTTTAGACTCCACAAATGAGTGAAATCCTACAATTTTTGTCTTTCTCTAACTGGCTTATCTGAGTTAGCTTTATCCATATTGTTGCAAATGGCAGAGTTTCATCTATTTTTATGGCTTAGTAGTACTCCATCATGTATATATACCACATCTTCTTAATCCATTCATTCATCACTTAAATTTTCCATATTTTGACTATTATAAATACCACTGTGATAAACATAGAGATGCATATATCTTTTTGGATTTTGCTTTCATGTTTTTCAGATAAATACCAAGGAGTGAAATAGCTGGATCATATGGTAGTCCATTCTTGAGGAATTGTTGTACTGTTTTCCATAGTGACTGCACCACCTTATAGTCCTACTGACAGTATGTGAAGGTCCCCTTTTCTCCATATCCTCACCAACATTTCTTGTCTTTTCAATAATGGCACTCTAACAGGTATGAGGTGATATCTGATTGTGGTTTGGTTTTAATTTCCCTAATAATTAGCGATGCTGAACATCTATCCATGTGCCTGTTGGCCATCTGTATATTCTCTTTGGAAAACTGTCTATTCAGATTCTCTGTCCACTTTTCAATTGCAGTATTTGCTTTTAATTGGAGTGAATGCAAAAAAATTCATTCTGAGCTGTATGAATCCTTTGTGTTTGGGGTATTAACCTCTTGTGAGGTATATGACTTGCAAATGTATGCACCCATTCAGGAGGCTTCCCTGTCATTCTGATGTTATCCTTGTGCAGAAGCTTTTGAGTTTGATGTAGTCCCATTTGTTTGCTTTTGCTTTTGTTTCCCTTGCCTTTGGTTGGATTTACAGGAAACATCACTAAGTACAATGTCAATGACATTCTTCTATGTCTATGCTCTCTTCCAAGAATTTTATGGTTTCAGGTCTCATGTATTCAAGTATTTATTCCTTTTGAGTTAATATCATGTATGATGTCAGATAGTGGTCTAGTTTTATTCTTTTGCATTTGAATGTCCAATTTTCCCAACACTATTTATGGAAGAGACTGTCCTTTTCCCAGTTGTATATGTTTTTTTGCTCCTTTATCATAAATTAATTACCCATTTATGTGTGGGTTTATTTCTGGGCTCTCGATTCTGTTCCATTGATCTGTGTATCTATTTTTGTGCCAGTATCAATCTGCTTTGATTACTATACATTTGTGACATAGTTTGGAATCAGGGAATATGATACTTCCAGCTTTGTTCTTTCTCAAGGCTTTTTTGGTCAATTCAGGATTTTTTTGGTCATTCCATACCGTTTCTTAGAATTCTCTGTTCTGTTGTCATTGTTGTTGTTCAGTCACTATGTCACGTCTGACTCTTTGCAAAACCATGGACTGCATCATGCCAGGCTTCCCTGCCCTTCCCTGTCTACCAGAGTTTGCTCAAATTCATGTCCAGTGAGTCAGTGATGCTATCCAACCATCTCATCCTCTCCTGACCTGCCCGCTTCTTCTTTTGCCTTCAGTCTTTCCCAGCATCAGGGTCTTTTCCAATGATTTGGCTCTTTGCATCAGGTGGCCAAAGTATTGGAACTTCATCTTCAACATCAGTCCTTCCAATAAGAATATTCAGGGTTGATTTCCTTTAGGATTGACTAGTTTGATCTCCTTGCAGACCAAAGGACTCTCAAGAGTCTTCTCTAGCACCACAATTCAAAAGCATCAATTCTTCAGCACTCAGCCTTCTTTATAGTCCAACTCTCACATCCATACACGACTACTGGAAAAACCATAGCTTTGACTATACAGATCTTTGTCGGTAAAGTGATGTCTCTGCTTTTTAATATGCTGTCTAAGTTTGTCATAGCTTTCCTTTCAAGGAGCAAGCATCTTTAAATTTCATGGCTGAAGTCACCATCCACAGTTATTTTCTTAGCCCAAGAAAAGAAAGTTTGCCACTGTTTTCACTTTTTCCCTTTCTATTTCTCATGAAGTGATGATGCAGGTATAATCCCTGGGTTGGGAAGGTCCCCTGGAGGAGGGCATGGCAACCCACTCCAGTATTCTTGCCTGGAGAATCTCATGGACAGGGGAGCCTGGTGGTCTACAGTCCATGGTGTTGCAGAGAGTTGGACACAACTGATGCGACTTAGCACAAACCCACGATGGGACCAGATGCCATGATCTTAGTTTTATTATCTGTTCTAGTTCTGTGACATATACCATTGGAATCTTGATAGGAGTTTTATTGACTCTAAGGTTGCTTTGGGCATTTTGTTTCATTTGGCCATGCTGTACAGCATATGAGATCTCAGTTCCCCAACCAGGGATTAAACCCACATCCTCTGCATTGGAAGCATGGAGGCTTAACCACTGGACTGCCAGAGAAGTCCCAATATGGGCATTTTAATAGTATTGATACTTAAACACAGAAAAAATTTATCTAAGGTGGTGAAAGACCTATATGCTGAAAATGACAAGACACTGATGAAATAAATTGAAGAAGACACAATTTTAATATATTATACTTTTCATTTTCATTTAGTTCCAAAGATTATTTAATTTCTCTTCAGAATTCTTCTTTGATTTCTGTGTTAATTAGATGTGTGTTAAGTCTCCACACATTTGGGAATTTTCCAGTTATCTTTGATTATTGATTTCTAGTTTCATTCCATTTTTGTCTGAAAGTAGACATTATATGATTTCTATTCTTTAAAATTGTAAAAGTGTGTTTTCTGGCTGGGAATGTGGTCTGTCTTGGTGAGTTGTTTCATGTGCTCTTGAGAAAAATGTGTATTCTGCCCTTGTTGGATGAAGCAGTCTATAGATATCAATTATATCCAGTTGATTGATGGTCCTATTGAGTTCAACTATATCCTTACTGATTTTCTGCCTCCTGGACCTGTCCATTTCTGATAGAGGGATGTTGAAGTCTGCAACTATAATAGTAGATTTATCTGTTTCTCTTTGCAATTCTATTAGTTTTTGCCATACGTACTTTGATGCTCTGTTGCTAGGCTTATACATTTTAAGGATTGTTACGTGTTTTTGAAGAATTGACCTCTTTGTCATTATGTAATAAATGGTCTTCTTTGGGCTTCCGAGGTGGCTCAGTGGTAAAGAATCTGCCTGCCAGTGTAGGAGATGCAGATTCGATCCCTGGTCGGGAAGATCCTCTGGAGGAAGAAATGGCAACCCACTCCAGTATTCTTGCCTGAAAAATCCCATGGACAGAGAAGCCTGGTGGGCTACAGTCCACGGGGGTTGCAAAGAGTCAGACACAACTGAGTGCATATGTACACACACACACACACACACACAAACACACTGTCCTTCTTTATCCCTGATAGCTTACCTTGGTTTAAAGTCTACTCTGTCTGAAATTAACATTATATACATATTTTTTCTTCTCTTTCCTTGCATCTGTCCCCCTTCTTTGTCTTCTCCCAGATGAATAGTTACATGATCTGTCAACACAATATCTTTGCTTTGGCACAAACTAAAATGAAAAATTATTATCTACAAGAAACTTAACCCATTAATCTTACTACCTCTGTGATTCAAGTCTCTAATTTTCCTCCTTAGATCCAACAGCAGTAATTCCACTACAGAACTCACAGTTATAATATTTTTAGGGGAAAAAAGGATTTAAAAAGAAAACAACAGACCACAGTTGTATTAGTAGAAAATGGTTCTCTCTATCCTCCCCACCACCCACCCCCACTCCCAGGAATTTCTGAATAACCTGGTAGAGTTAACCCTTTGTCACTTGGAACCACAAAGGGCCAGAAAAGTCAGGATACCCATGCACTGGGAACATTAAAATGTCACTGGAAATGTAACAAAATAGAAAGCTTTTGTATGTAGCAAAATTCCTCTCAGGGAGAGTGAGCAATATGTGTTCAGATGGGATGGTGGTGGTCATAACATGGGTAGCAGTTAAAGGATGGGCCACAAAGTGCACGCTTGATAACAAGAGAAGTTTGCTACGTCATCTTCTAAGATTTGTAGGTAGGTAAAACTTTGCTTTTTCTGAATAAAAAATGGGAGTTTGTGATCAGTGCTGAATTGTCTCAGACCAGCAGTTCTCCGGTGAGCTCAGTTGTGTCCAGTTCTTCATGACCCCATGGACTGTAGCTCACCAGGCTCCTCTGTCCATGGGATATCCCAGCCAAGAATACTGGAGTGGGCTGCCATTTCCTCCTCCAGGGGGTCTTCCTGACCCAGGGATTGAACCCGTGTTCCTTGCATCTCCTACGCTGGCAGGAGGATTCTTCACCAATTGTACAGCCTGGGAAATCCACAGACTTTAGCATATATCAGAATGCTCTAAGGGCTCATTAAAACATATTGTCAGGCCTCACTCAGAGTTGTTGACTCAATGGGTATGGAGTGAGACTCAAGAATCTGAATTTCTAGCAAGTTCTCAGGTGAGGCTGATGTTGCTGAACTTGGGGACCACACTTTGAAAATCATTGCCCTAAACCATAGAGCTAAGATGCTAATTGCTGTCACCATAGTCCTACTTTCCAGCTCCTTCTTCCATCTAAAAATCAATATTGGCAGTGAAAGCGCCGAATCCTAGCCACTAGACCACCAGGAGCTGTTCGTGTTGATGTATGGCAAAACCAATACAATATTGTAAAGTAATTAGTCTCTAATTAAAGTAAATAAATTTTTTAAAATAATACAAAAAAATAAACAAATATTGGGAAAACTTTAAAGACAATCAGTTTGAGGTATGTCATGTTATTAGCATGTTTGGTGTCTCTAATGATTAGAGGGCCCTTGCTTGCCTTGATGCAGCTGTAACTACAAACTAATAAATAACAAAGCCACTACTTCTCTGTCTTCATCGTCTCACCTGTATTTTCCCTGTGGTGTTGATTATAAAATGGTTTCCTTTGTATCACCCCAGGAAAAAAGAAAAGGGATTCAGGAACAAATATAAGAAAACATTTGAGAAAAATATTACTTTTATATTGTAGCAATATTGGAAGATATAAAAACACACTGTATCCTGTTTCAAGGATTGAATTTCACCAGTATACAGAACATGCTTCATTATACTGGTTGCTGCTGCTGCTGCTGCTAAGTCGATTCAGTCGTGTCCGACTCTGTGCGACCCCATAGACGGCAGCCCACCAGGCTCCGCTGTCCCTGGGATTCTCCAGGCAAGAACACTGGAGTGGGTTGCCATTTCCTTCTCCAATGCATGAAAGTGGAAAGTGAAAGTGAAGTCACTCAGTCATGTTTGACTCCTAGCGACCCCATGGACTGCAGCCTACCAGGCTCCTCTGCCCGTGGGATTTTCCAGGCAAGAGTACTGGTGTGGGGTGCTATTGCCTTCTCCGATTATACTGGTTAGTCATCTCCATTGAAAATAACATTCCCAAATGCCATGCTATTTCTGAGAAAAAGGTCCGAAAATATTCCGTTACATTTCCCAATAAAAGTTGTTCAGTCTGGAGTAAAGTTGTAAGGATGATTGGCCAATCTATTCATTTGTTTATACTCTTTTCAAAATCCATCTCAAGCCCTTCCAACAATGACTTGACTCAAGCCTTTCATCTTCGATAAACATTGCATTGCTTGACAGTCACAATTTTATTTTACTTAACTTTTAATTTGCAGATCCTAGCAGGTGCCTGGTACACAGCGGGCATTTGATTCATCTCTGCCAAGTGGTGGCAATGTGCGTAATGCTTTTGCAACTGAATTATAACCATACTTCAGGAATTCTGCCCGTATGACCCACTGCTTTACAGCCAGTCGTTCAGCCAATCAGATCTCAGATCTTCAGTAAAATACAGAAGCTGGACGTCTCAGACCACCCTGCTGTGCACATCAGCAAAAAACTGGGTGATGTTGTGATTTGACTGAGTGGTCAGTTGGATAGGATTCTGTTATCTCTCACACTAAGGAGAAGAGACTTCATTCATAATTCTCCTAGTTATCCATGTTTTGTTACCTATATTCACAGCCCTTTTTTCATAGCACATGAACCTGGTCCATTTAGAAACAGACATTTCCTTTAGAAAAGACCCAAGTAACATATTTCTAGGTGATAATGTTTTCATAACATTTTGAAGTGTATTTAAGAACCAGGGATAATTGATACACTTTCTATAGTAAATGTTATTGAGTTGTTTCCTTTGATATTAAAAATGTGCTTTTCATAACTGATAAAGGTCGTATGTAACCAGGAGTCTGTTTCTGGTGTCTGGCTGCTGACAGTTTTCAGCGCCCTCTCCTGCTTTCTATATTCTGTTAGGCTGATCAGGAAGCCCAGGTGCTCCTCCTTTGGCACAGATAGAATTTTGGACCATGCAGTCCCCAGGCTATGGATGTGGGGACCCTCACTGCCGCCACTCTATAACTCGTAAGCCCCACGCCAGTCTCAGCTCCTTGCTCTCTCAAGCAAGTTTTGGATCTGCTTTTATGCCTGTCCTACTATCCCTAGAAATCCTCAGCACATGAGTAACAAATCTTTCCAATCGTTTCAGTAGGGCTTCTCAGGTGGTTCAGTGCTTAAGAATCCACCTGCCAAGCAGGAGACGTGGGTCTGTTCCCTGAGTTGGGAAGATCCCCTAGAGAAGGAAACGGCAACCCACTCCAGTATTCTTGTCTGGGAAATCCCATAGATGGAGAAGCCCGGTGGGCTTCAGTCCATGGGGTCGCAAAGAGTTGCACGTGACCGAAAGACTAACGCTTTCCTCACTTTTCACAATGTCAACGTCTTCAGCACTGTTTTAGCCACTTGTACGAAATGCATAGTACCAGTATTTCCAAATACGTTGAGATGTTTCTCTTCATCAAAACTGAGAAACGCAGGAGTCATAATAAAAATCACAGGATTTTGTGTAGTAAAGACATTGAAGACCAAATGTTTTTCTTTCCTTGTATGCCACCTCTTCAACCTTTTTCCTTTTGCTGTTACAGGCTAGTCATAGTGAGGATTTTTAGACTGCTCACTGGAGATTAAGTAAATTTAGGGGTTGACATGAAAACATTCTAAATGGTTTGAGTTCATTTAACATTTTGCCTAAGAGTGTTTTTGCTTGTATATCTTATCAATTAAGGGGTAATTTTAGATAAGTGAATGTCATTAGGAGAAGTATTAAGTGTGGCTATTTAAGCACTTATATTGGCCAGAGCAAGAATAATTTGATTAAATAATTTGGACAGATTCCCTCTCAGTGTAATTCTATGAGGGACAAAGGTGGGGGAGTATCAGTTCCCCAGGGGATTAAATGGAATAGATAATCCTGTGGTCAAACAAGTGAAGGGAAGCACTTTACTAAAGATGGGGCTTTCTGTCTTCATTAGAAAAATGGAAGATGCTCTAAAGAACTCCATTAAAGATAATGGTGTCTCTAAGAACTGTGTGCTTTGTGGCTTAGGTACTTGATTAAATGGCTAATTCAACCCTCTGCTTATCTAATTGATCTTGTTTTCTCCTCCTTCACCCTGCCCTTGAGATATCCAGAAGTAAATGACGTGTAACAATAGCAACTTCTTTCCCTTGACTTATCGGGCATTTTTAAACTGTATCTACTGCAATCATAGGTTCTCTTGATACCTTAAGGTGTGACGAACTGTATTATTATGAGAGTGACCATATTTATTTTGGGAGGCTAGCTCCAAGCTGAGAATCCCTTCTTAAAATGCACTTAGCTATCATGCAGGCCAGGAAGCAACAGTTGGAACTGGACATGGAACAACAGACTGGTTCCAAATGGGAAAAGGAGTACATCAAGGCTGTATATTGTCACCCTGCTTATTTAACTTCTTTGCAGAGTACATCATGAGAAACACTGGGCTGGATGAAGCACAAGCTGGAATCAAGATTGCCGGGAGAAACATCAATAACCTCAGATATGCAGA
>NW_011494917.1:942292-945852 GCF_000754665.1 Bison bison bison | reverse complement strand
TGGACTGTGAAGAAAGCTGAGCACCGAAGAATTGATGCTTTTGAACTGTGGTGTTGGAGAAGACTCTTGAGAGTCCCTTGGACTGCAAGGAGATCCAACCAGTCCATCCTAAAGGAGGTCAGTCCTGGGTGCTCATTGGAAGGACTGATGTTGAGGCTGAAACTCCAATACTTTGGTCACCTCATGCGAAGAGTTGACTCATTGGAAAAGACCCTGATGCTGGGAGGGATTGAGGGCAGGAGGAGAAGGGGACGACAGAGGATGAGATGGCTGGATGGCATCACCGACTCGATGGACATGAGTTTGGTTAAACTCCAGGAGTTGGTGATGGACAGGGAGGCCTGGCATGCTGCGATTCATGGGGTCACAGAGAGTCGGACACAACTGAGCAACTGAACTGAACTGATCATGGAGGAAAGAAAGAATTCCTGTATTACAATCACTTCCCTTTTTTTCCAATAAATGATCTTTTACTATTATGGGCAAAAAGTGACTTACCCCTTAATTCACTTTCATATCCCCCACAGAATCTGATAGGGAATCCTCATTTCGAGAGAAGAGTAAGGGGGTAACCACGAGCAAGCACACCAGCTGATTGGCAGTTTCAAAGGGGTCTTGGCAGTAAACCATTATCCATCCCTCTCCTCACTAAATGTGATGGAGAAACGGTTTTCGGTCACTCTTCTATTGACACAACGTATGCTTGATGACACATATATATGGCATAGTCACTCATTCATTCTGGATGTATCCATTCAGCATTTACTATTTACCAGGCACTCTTCAAGAGATTAGTAGTACAACAGTGAACAAATAGGCAATAATTCATCCTCCTCCGGGAGTTTACATTCCAGTGGTACAGACAGGTGATAAAGAAGAGAATACACATTGTACTATATATATTTAAATCTGTAAAGAAATAAATAAGTTATGTCTTGTAAAACATATATATGCAAATTGTATATAAAATCAACTTGTGTGTACTATGTACAACTTATATAACTATGTAACTTACATATGTGTATATTGTGCATATGCTCAGTCACTCGGTTGTGTCTGACTCTTTGTGACCCCATGGACTGTAGCCTGCCAAGCTCCTCTGTCCATATAATTCTCCAGGCAAGAATACTGGAGCAGGTTGCCATTTCCTTCTCCAAGGGATCTTCCCAACCCAGGGATGGAACCCGCATTTCCTGTGTCCCCTGCATTGACAGGTGGATTCTTTACCACTGAGCCACCTGGGCAGCCTATGTATATTGCATATATCTATATATAGTGTATGACTTAGATAGTAACTAGTATTATGAAGAAAACTAAAGTAGGAAAGAATGGAAGTATTGGGGCAGAGAACCATAATCTAGTATAGTGTCTAGCATAGTCTCATTGAGAAAATTCCACCTGACTGACTTGCGAATACCTAGGGATGGGCACTTGAAAATGCAAACAGAAAATGCAAAAGCCATGAAGCAGGAACTCACCTGGCATTTTCAAGGAGAAGTGGGAAAAGTCAGTGTTGCTGGAATGGACTGAATGAAAGAGGAAATAGTAAGGGATGGAGTCAGAGAGGTGACTGGATCATGTACAGCCGCATGCAAACAAAACATATTAAAAATTGTGGCTTTTACTATGAAAGAATGAGAAACCCATGGGAGCTATGAGCAAATATACCCATGATCTGAAGTATCCTTTGATTATCAGGATGCTCTTTCAGCGTAGTGACAGTGGGGATGGTGAAAAGGGTTTGTGTGCTCAGTCACGTCCAGCTGTTTGTACCCCTATGAACTGTAGCCCACCAGACTCTTCTGTCCATGGGATTTCCCAGGCAAGAATCCTGGAGCAGGTTGCCATTTCCTTCTCCAGGGGATCTTCCCGTCCCAGGGGTCAAACCCGCATCCCTTATGTCTCCTGCATTAGCAGGCAGGTTCTTTACCACTGGTGCCACCTGGGAAGCCAAAACATTGACCTTCTTAATTGAAGGAGAGATGTGCATGAGTGCTGAGTCACTGCAGTCATGTCCAGCTCTTTGTGACTCAATGGACTGCAGTCCATCAGGCTCTTCTGTCCATGGGATTCTCCAGGCAAGAATACTGGAGTGGGTTGCCATACTGTTCTCCAGGGAATCTTCCCAACCCGGGGACTGAACCTGCATCTCTTATGTCTCCTGCACTGCCAGGCAGGTTTTTTTTTTTTTTTTTTTTTACCACTACCACCACTTTGAAAAGGGTTTTAATCTTAAATATAGCATTGTTTTTTATTGAATGGTGTTCCCTAAAAATTCCTCCTGGAGCCTCAGAGTAAGACCTTATTTAGAAATAGGGTCTTTGCAGATGTAATTAGTTAAAATAAGGCCATATGGGATTAGGATGGGTAGTAAAACCAATGACTGGTGCATTTATAAGAAATTATATGAAGACAGGGAGAAGCCGTGTGAAGACAAAGGCAGAGACTGCAGTGACACGTCTGCAAGCCAAGAAACACCGAATATTGCCAACGACCACCAGCAGCTAGGATGAGCAGGAAGGTTACTCTCCCAGAGCCTTCAGAGAGAGTGTGGCCCTGCCCACACCTTGATTTCAGACTTCTGGCTTCCAATATCATTAGAGAATAAATTTTTGTTGCTTTTCACCATCTGATATGTGAGACTTTGTTATGACAGCTCTAGGAAGTGAAAATACTCATGAAGATAAAGCCAACAGAAATTGCTGATGGATCAATGAGTGTAGTCATAGGAAGAGTAGTAAAACAACAGATCAAGATTCTAGAGTGACAGAAAAAAATGAAGTTTAGGGACATTATTTGGAGTCCAGTTTTGGACAGATTTTATTAAAACATCCCTGTACCTAATCCAGTCATACAATTTTTAAACTATTTGCTAAATTCCAAAGAAGAAGGTAAGTTATACGGTTGTGTGGGTCCCAGATAATAAAAAGGAATTGTAGGTTTAACAAGGAGCCAACTTTAATAGATTACTTAAATAAGTTTCTGAATCATTGTCAACAAACAACTTGAGTACAAAGTTATAACATTCTACTTATATTTAGTGTATGAAGCTCTTTCTCCCTTTCTGCTGCCAATCAATGGGAGCCATTTGGAGGATGGGACACAGGGAGAACTGGAGACGAGAATTAAATACTCTGCCCGTAGTGTTATGGCCTGAAGCAAGAAGAATTCTTTCGTAAAACAGCATCATTGATCATATTTTAATGCAATACTAGGATTTTCTTCCACTGAGACACTTCAAGGGCTGTGTTCAATAAGACCACCATGAAATATACTTACAGACTTCTGGTTAAAAATTATGGAGCATTTTTCCTCTCCCTTGCCTGCAAATCCATCAAAAACAACAAAAAGAATGAAATAATAGTCAAACTACCACTTCTTTTTTTTCTTAATTTCACTTTTTTTTTTTTTTTTTTTAGGTTTTATTCCTCTGTAAGTCACTTCAGAGTATTGAAATAGAGTTTCCTGTGCTATTTAGTAGGTTCTAGGTCGGTCTAGTCAAGGCTATGGTTTTTCCTGTGGTCATGTATGGATGTGAGAGTTGGACTGTGAAGAAAGCT
>NW_011494917.1:919335-942192 GCF_000754665.1 Bison bison bison | reverse complement strand
TCCCTTGGACTGCAAGGAGATCCAACCAGTCCATCCTAAAGGAGATCAGCCCTGGGATTTCTTTGGAAGGAATGATGCTGAAGCTGAAACTCCAGTACTTTGGCCACCTCATGTGAAGAGTTGACTCATTGGAAAAGACTCTGATGCTGGGAGGGATTGGGGGCAGGAGGAGAAGGGGACGGCAGAGGATGAGATGGCTGGATGGCATCACTGACTCGATGGACGTGAGTCTGAGTGAACTCCAGGAGTTGGTGATGGACAGGGAGGCCTGGCGTGCTGCGGTTCATGGGGTCGCAAAGAGTCGGACACGACTGAGCGACTGAACTGAACTGAGGTAATTATCTGCTCTGTGTATAGGAGTGTGTATGTCTCAGTCTCAGTCTCCCAATTCACCCTCCCACTGCCCCTGTCCACTCTGGTAACCACACATTTATTTTCTACATCTGTGGCTTAACCTCTGTTTTGTACATAGGCTCACTTGTGCCATTTCTTTAGATTCCACATGTAAGTGATACTATATGATATTTATCTCTGTCTGACTGACTTCACTCAGTAAGACAATCCTTAGGTCCATTCATATTGTTGCATTATTTCATTCTTTTTTATGGCTGAGTAATACTCCATTGTATATATGTACCACATCTTCTTTATTCATTCCCTGTCAGGGGACATTTAGACTGCTTCCATATTCTGGCTATTGTGAATAATGCTGCAATGAACATTAGGCTGCATGTATCCTTTTGCACGGAGAAGGCAATGGCACCCCATTCCAGTACTCTTGTCTGGAAAATCCCATGGACGGAGGAGCCTGGAAGGCTGCAGTCCACGGGGTTGCACAGAGTCGGACATGACTGAAGTGACTTAGCAGCAGCAGCATCCTTTTGCATTATGGTTTTCTCTGGATATATGCTTAGGAATAGGATTACTGGATCATACGGTAGCTTTATTTTTTGTTTAAAAGATTTATTTTAATTGGAAGGTAATTGCTTCACAATGTTGTGTTGGTTCCTTCCATACAACAACGTGAACTCAGCCATAGGTATACACATATCCTCTCCCTCTTCAACCTCCCTCCCACCCCTCCAGGTCATCACAGAGCGCCAGGCTGAGCTCCCTGTGCTATAAAGCAGCTTCCCACTAGAAACTGCCACTTCTTTGAAACAAAAGTGGTTAGAAAAACAAAGCCAAATCATAAGGACTGTCTGTCAAATATAATAGGAGTTCTGTGGTGGCTCAGATGGTAAAGCGTCTGCCTACAATGCAGGAGACCTGGGTTTGATCCCTGGGTCGGGAAGATCCAAATATAATGAAATTTGCACCAAAATTAGGAAGGATGCTGAGAGTTGAAACAAACTTCATCAGACTCTAGACAGACATGAAAGGAATTTTTTGAAAAGTATGTATAATGTAATATCAAAATGGAAAACTCTGTGACTCAATTTTAGGAGAGACCTCAAGCAGTTAAGTCCTTCATTATTCTTAAAGCGAGGTGCTAGATGACCAATACAGAACTTAAAAAGGATGTGGCTGAAAATTGAATTTCTCTTCATCCACTCTACACTCCTTTCAGAGGGGTAAACGGTTGAAATGAAATGAGATGAAGAATACCTCTGGGACATATGATGGTGCCTATGGAATTTTTCTCTCCCTAATCTGAACATTCACGTTCTTATCCTCACTCTGCAGTGCTCTCATCTCCAACTAAGAGAGAGGCACCTCAAGGTCTGGTCACTGAGACAGTTTGTCTTGTGTGCCCAGAAGTTGGCACGGGCACAACTGTTAGTCCAGTCTGGTGAAGTCTACAGTAAGACACGGGGTGGCAGAGACAGCTGGCTGCCCTGGGAATAGCCTACACTTCATCAAGGCAAAAATGCATAAATTCGGGACAAATTACTTGATTAAAAGGAACTTAATACACCACGCTTTTTTTTTTTTTTCCCATAAAATACAGCTCAAGGAAAAGTAAGAACTTAAGGAAAGAATAATAAAACACCAAAAGATGAAAAGTGAGCTAGCGGAACACAGGAAGGAGGTAGAAAAGAAGGATAAAAACTGTTGCAAGTCTGAAGACTAGTAGAAAAATACAACTGAAAACAGCAATATGGCTGGAAAGCAAAAGAAAATCACACAGAATATTGGAAAAACTAAGAAAAGTGATTAGAAATAGAGATAGATATTGAAGACAAAGGAGTTCAAACATTGATTGATATTTCTAAATGACACTTAGATTCCATATATTATTCCAAAATATTTTTAAAGACTGTCTCAAACCTTTGACAAGTCAGTGAATTTCAACAATAAAGAAAAAATCCCAGGGGGATCACCATGGAAAACTAAAATTATTTTTAAACAATTGTAAAAGAAATCACACAGCCTTTAAACTTCTCCATAATTATATTTAATGCCCAAAGATGTGCATAAAACTTTATTGCAAATCTTTGAAGTGAGATCCAAGAATCTTCTTCATTTTTAGAGCTTTTTCAATTACAATTTTATGGATAAGGAAGTGTGGACCATTCTGTCCAACTTAACATAAGCAACTTAATTAGTTTAACTTACACTTACAGTTAAACTAACGTGTTTGCATGTGTAGTCTAGAGACCATATAGTTCCTGCAATTCTTCATCCTCAACGTGTTTTCCAAACTACACAGCAATCCTTCTGCTATATACATCTTTCTTCATCTCAACCACTATCCTTCTCTCTCCTGGGTTTTATCAACACAGGAAGGAAGGATGGTGGGGTTGAAAAAACACTGAACTGAGAATTAAGAGATTTTATTTTAGCTCTGCTCCCTAAAGAGCTTTGACTTAGACAAGCCAATTTCCTTGGTAAGATTCTCTTTCCACACAGTACCAAACAAAGTAGCACATTTTAAATCTAAATTATATGAACCGAAAGGTCAGTCTTAAGTGGAAAGGAAAGGAGGGATTTGTTAAACATGAGCAGCAGTGAGTGGAATGGAAGATAGTAACCAAGCACATAGGCTCAGATCCATTTCAGCATTAACATGCAGGTTTTGTCAGTATCCTGATCAAAATACAATCTCTGTTTTAAAAATATCGGCTGGATCTTCTCATTTGGCCAAATGTTTTGATGTAAGAATACCCTGGGCTGCCTAACCATCCAGTCCATTTCTCCACATTAGATAACAGGACACAGTGTCAAACTAAATCAAGATTATTTTTTTTGCCACTTTATTTTTTCAGTGAAGGGTAGCTGCTTTACAGAATTTTGTCTTTTCCTGTCACACATCAACAAGAATCAGCCATAGGTACACCCATGTCCCCTCCCTCCCATCTCCCTCCCCATCCCACCCCTCTAGGTTGTCACAGAGCCCCTGTTTGAGTTCCCTGAGTCATACAGCAAATTCCCATTGGCTATTTATTTTACATATGGTGATGTACATTTCCATGTTACTTTCCCCATACATCTCACCCACCTCCCTCCTCACCAACCCTCCCCTCCCTGCCACCGCCGTGTCTATAGGTCTGTTTTCTATGTCTGTCTCTCCATTGCTGCCCTGAAAATTAATTCATAAGTGCCACCTTTTTAGATTCCATATACATGTGTCAGTATAGGATATTTATATTTTTCTTAGCCTGATGTTTTATAAAGTTCTTGGTGGCTCAGACAGTAAAAAAAAAATCTGCCTGCAATGCAGGAGACACAGGTTTGATCCCTGGGTCTGGACAATCCCCTGGACAAGAGAATGGCAACCTATTCCAATATTTTTGCCTAGATAATTCCATGGACAGAAGAGTCTGGTGATCTACAGTCCCTGGGCTTGCAAAGAGCTCAAACATGACTGAGTGACTAACACTTTTCACTTTCACTTTTATGAAGTTCAGTTGAATTCTCAACCAAATCCTTCAGATCTATAAATGCGCACATCACTTAGTGAAGAATAACAAATACCACAGAAATCTTCAGCCTTTAATTTCTGTGACTCTAAATGAGTTTAGAAATAATGAAAACATGATCCTCCCTGTTAAAATCCCTATATAATAGGTACATAAGCATATTCTTCAGACTTGGGTTTGGGTGAAATAGCTTCATTACGAACAGCTTTTGGCTATTAAAGCAATGAAGCTTTGTTAAAAGATCACTTAAAGCCATAAAAAATAAGTGAATTGCTAAAGTTCCATCAGCAAAAGTTCTAGAAAGCCTATGTAGAGGAAATTTCCAACGTAACAAGATTTTGGCTTATTAATAAGCTACAACTGGAAGTCAGGCATTTTGGCTGTTGACTGCCGTGGAAAAACCTTTAAAACTACATATGCCTTTGGTGGTTACTTTTCAAAAAGAGAAATTCTGCCAAGGATGTCTGGTAAGATTGTATCCTCCAACTGGGCTGCCTCTGTAAGGGACGTAGGATTCAATGTGGCATCATAGTTCTCCTGCAGCAAAGGAAAATGAAATAGAAGCCAATGGCTTGTGTTCTCTGATTGGCATCCAAACTCCTGAGAGGGGTTCTATCCTTAAGTTTCCTAAGTACTGTGGGTACTGGATTAGTACCAAGAGGGTCTGTGTTTCTGGGCTTGTGCTCAAACCAGCAGACCTCCTACTTTTCAGGCCACAAATCATGATGACTTCTGTGATGTTGGAGGTCCTGAGACCACAGGTCCCAAGGCTTGGATTTATGAACTCAGCCAGGTCAACACTGAACCATGCTTTGAGTTCAACCATTGCTATCTTTCAGAATATTATTTGTGTGCATATAGCTCAAGCCTATGCACTCAGAAATAAGCACACACACACAGAGATTAGTTTTTTTCTTTTTGAGCAAATCAAATTCATGTTTCTTACATGTATCATGTTTATTACATGGTTATCATAGTAGCACTTCTTTTAGCCTGTGGAGTAGTCATCTGAATGCCAGGCACATGAAAGCTGTCTCTGTTTTTTGCTTACTTACTAGAAGAAGATCAAACCTGTAAATCCTAAAGGAAATCAACCCTAAATATTCATCAGAAGGACTGATGCTAAAGCTGAAGCTCCAGTACTTTGGCCACCTGATGGAAAGAGCTGACTCATCGGAAAAGACTCTGATTCTGGGAAAGATTGAGGGCAGGAAGAGAAGAGGACGACAGAGGATGAGATGGTAAGATGGCATCATCGACTCAATGGACATGAGTTTGAGCAAACTCCGGGAGATAGTGAATGAAGTACAGGGAAGCCTGGCTTGCTGCAGTCTTTGAGGTTGCAAAGAGTTGGACACAATGTAGCTACTGAACACCAACAACTAGAAGAATTAGCTTCTGCTTTCATAAAATGTGATTCTTTTCTCTGAATACATTTCAGAAATGTTGTGATGTTTATATGAGAGCCATTACAAGCATACTTTTTACCTTAAAACCCAGAACAAGCATTCTCCATGTGCCCCATAAGTCCTCAAAGAAGTTAATAGATATCTTGCAGAAAACAAATACATAAAGCTGTCAGCTCAAACTAAGTTGGGAAAATTTTATCTTAAAGACAAAAGTCTTTACCGTAGGACTTCCCAGAGACTAGAAATCCCTGAGATGCTGTAAGAATTTCCAAGGGAGAGGTGTATGATACAATGCTGTCCAACCTACCTCACGATGGACTTGTTTTTCAGTAAACATCTCAAGGGACATTTCCCAGGACACACTAAACCTTAAAATGCAAGTCACGTTAAAGTGGGTGTAAACGAGTTGAGCATCCTTAATAGAATTAACCAGAAGGCATAATGACATTCATGACTCTGCTTAAAAGGAAAATCTAATTTTAGTTTGGAAACTCAATGACAGAAATATTTTACATGCTAGAAAGCAGATAAAAGCCTTCAAAATTCCATCACAACTTAGTACACAAAGGGGGCCCAAGACTGACCCCACAGAGCCACACAGGATGGAGAGCAGGGCTGCAACGTTTCTGGGCTGGTTGATAAGTGACTAGCGAGGGTTATTTGTAGAATGTGTTGGAAGATGCAAACCCTTTTACATGTCATATTGGGAAAAATTCTTATTCAAAAGTTCTGTTGAAAAAATTACTTTGTGACTATATCAATCTTGAAAAAGCTGCAACACATTAAGTAGACAAGGGTTACTAGTACATGATTGATTCAAGAAGAAGAGAAACCCAGCAAAACCAAAGAAGAGAAAAATCTATGAAGCACATGTGGGCTCCAACTTGTAGATATGGAAAGTTGAAAGGTAGTATCAGAACCCTTTCATGTTCTGTTTCATTGTATAAATTAGTCCTAAAGTTATTCGTATGCTAGAGTAGCCAACACAATGTTGAGGAGAAGAATAAAACTGGAAGACTGACATGATCCAACCTTAAGGTTTACTATAAAGCCATAGTAATCAAGTCTTTGGTACTCATAAAATGATATACAGATCGGTGGGACAGAATAGAGAACCCAGAAATATACCTACATAAATATAACCAACTGATATGTGATAAAAGGAGCAAACACAACACAATGAAATAAAGATAGTCTTTTCAATAGATTCTGCTGAAACAACTGGACATCCACATGTAGTGGATACAGTCCTTGGTATTTACCCAAAAAATGAATCTAGATGTGCATCTTATACTCTTCGCAAAAGTTAACTCAAAAAGGATCACAGACCTAAATGTAAAACTCAAAGCTATGAAACTCCCAGAAGATAACATAGGGAAAAAACCTAGATGACCTCGTGTAGGGTGATGACTTTTTAGCCACAACACCAAAGTTATGATGTATGCAAGAAGGAGTTGATAAGCTGACCTTCATTATAATTAAGACTTCTGCTCTGTGAAAAGCCATGCCAAGAGAATGCAGAGATAAATCACAGGCTGAGAGAAAATATTTTCAAAAGACACATCAGAGAAAGCATTGTTATCCAAACTATACAAGGAACTCTTAACACTCAGATAAGTGTTAACGATAAGAAAATAACTCTTAACAATAAGAAAATAAAAATAGTTAAAATAGTTAGAAAATAAGTAGCTAAAAAATGTGCCAAAGACCTGAACAGACACCTCATGAAATATGCTGACAGCACATGGTCATATAAAAATATAGCCCCTATCAAAAGTAATCAGAAAAATGCAAGTGAAAACAATAATATACTCTTACACACGTATTCCAGTGGCCAAAATCTGGAACACAGCCAGCACCAAATGAGGCCAAGCATATAGAGCCAAAAAGAACTCATTCATTGCTGGTGGGAACGCAGAACAGCCAGTTTGGAAGACAGTCTGGTGGCTTCTTACAAAACTAAACATACTCTTACCATATGATCCAGTAATTGCAGTCCTTGGTCTTTACCCAAAGACGCTGAAAACTGTGTCCATACTAATACCTAAGCACAGATGTTTATAACAGCTTCATTCACAATCACCAAAACTTGGAAGCAACCAAGATGTCCTTCAGTGGGATGAATGGATTCATAAACTGTAGCACGTCGAGACAACAAAATATTATGCATCACTAAAACGAAATGAGCTATCAAGGCACAAAGAGATGGAGGAAACTTAAATGCATATTACTAAGTGAAAGAAATGAATCTCAAGTGATGACATTCTATATGATTGCAATTGCATGGAAAAAACAAAACTGCAGAGAAGGTTAAAAGATCAGTGGTTGCCAGGCCCGGGGGCAGGGGGAGGTTAGGGATGAATTAGCAGAGTACAGAAGATTTTTAAGGTGGTAAAAATATTCTGTGTGATACTAAAATGATAACACGTGTCATACGTTTGTCCAAACTCAGTGAACGTACAACACCAACTGTGAACTCTGGATGAATTTGATATGTCAGTGTAGGTGTATCATTAGTGACAAATGTACATATTGATAATGTGTGTTTTAGTCATTCAGTCGTGTCCCACTCTTTGTGACCCCGTGGACTGTAGCATCAGGCTCCTCTGTCATGGGATTTTCCAGGCAAGAATACTGGAGTGGGTTGCCATTCCCTTCTCCAGGGGATTTTCCCAAGCCAGAGACTGAACCCAGGTCTTCTGCATTGCAGGCAGATTCTTTACCACCTGAGCCAGCAGGGAAGCCCATATTGACAATAGCGAGGAAGATTATCACTGTAGGGTCAGAGGGTAAATGGGTATTCTTTGAAACTTCCTCTCAAATTGGCTGTGAACTTTAAACTGCTCTAAAAATAATAGTCTTAAAAGTAGAAGAAGTTGGCAGGGAAATGAAAAGATTTTAAACCAAAAGTTTCAAGATGTTTGAAAAGAAAAAATATCTTACTTCTTCTTACAAACTATGTCTTATCACTGTTGGAAAACAGTGCCGAGCTGGATCATCTTAGGATGCTGATTCCAAGCAGTAATTCCTGTTTGCTTAAAAATTCTGATGGGAGGTGGGGACACATCAGATTTTGGTTTCTTTGTGTTTAGGAAAAAAGTGAATTGTTATCCAGTTAATTTAAAGAAGCTGCATGTTAGCCAGTCGGCTTTCTTGGTGGCTTAGTTGATAAAGAATCTGCCTGCAATGCAGGAGACCTAGGTTTGATCCCTGGATTGGGAAGATCCCCTGGAGAAGGAAATGCAACCCACTCCAGTATTCTTGCCTGGAGAATCCCATGGACAGAGGAGCCTGGTGGGCTACAGTCCATGGCATTGCAAGGGTCGGACACGACTGAATGACTAAGCTACCACCTCACTAAATATTATCCAGTGAGCAATACTACTTTACAGTTACTATGGCTGTGCAACAAACCACAACAAAAGTTACCTTAAAACAATCATAATATTCGTTTTACTTGTGAACCTGCCCTCTAGCCAGAGGTCAATGAGAACAGCTCATTTCTACCCACTTGGTACAGGGCTGGGCAGCTCAAAGGCTAGTGGAGGCAACCGGAGGCTTCTTCACTCATGCACCTGGTGATTGATACCGGCTGTTGGCTGGAGGCCTCGTTGCTTCTACATGTAGCCTCTTCAGGAGGGTTAGTTTGGGCTTCCTTACAGCAAAATGGCTGATTTTCAAGCTATTTCAAGAGTAAGTGTCTGAGAGCAAAACAGAAGCTGTGCAGCTCCCATTACCTAGACTCAGAAGACAAACGGCATCGATTCTGTTATACTAGTTTGTTGGTCGGAAGAGTTACAAAGCTCTGCTCAAATTCTAGGAAGGGAGACACAGTTCCAGCTCTTAGAGGGAGGAGAAAAGCATATGTGCAGTTATCTTTGAAAAATACAATCTGCTACAGCTTTACTAGAAGCAGATTGTGTTCTTAAAATTTCTTGTCTTTGTAGAGAACAATAACCAAATGAAACAAAAGGTAGAGCTGAAATACCTTGCTTGATATGGCATAAGACTTGCTATTGAGACAATCTTTTTTCAAATATTGTTATTATTTAGAAACAGATAAGTAACTTACTAGTTAAAAATTCTAATTTGAGATAATATAAAAGCCAGTTGAGTCAGTAAAGGAAGAATTGTTTGAAACTCACTAGCTCATTAGCATCAGTTAATAAATTAAATCAATATAAACTTCCCAAATCTTGGTACTTAAACTTTATGAGTTTTCAATGCAAGGCAGTAGTCCAACATTTACTCTTAACAAGGAAAAAAATGAAAATAATTATTTTGCATTTAAAACACAAGATAAAAATAGAGAAAATTCTCTGATGTCAAAATTAGACTACCCCAATGTTTCAAAAGAGGGAAACAGAGTGAAAATGTAATTAATAATTAATGTACTATAATGGGAGATGATTTAGAATGGAAGGGAAAAGATAATAGAGAAACTGTAATGTTCCAACGTATTTCTTTTTTCTGAATTCATTTCAGCATGCTACTTATGCAAATTATTGTTTCTAGTCATTGCTGCACACAGATATATATATATACATATAATTTACATTTTTTTATCTTCTTTCACATTAGATGTGTATTCACTCCTGGCTCCTAATCCATGAATACTGTAGATATTTGATACATGCTATAAAAATTTGTGGTCGCTCAGTCATGTCCGACTCTTTGCGACCCCATGGACTGGAGCCCACCAGGCTCCTCCATCCATGGGATTCTTTAGGCAAGAATACTGGAGTGGGTTGCCATTTCCTTCTCCAATAAAAATTTAATGACAATGAAGTAAAGTAATTATGTTATATATCACTGTAGCATGTGAGAGTTGAGAACTTTGAAGAGTTTGGCTGATTTGAAGGACTCTCTTTTCAAACAACTTGAAAAAGTTCCATTATGAGGTTTTGCTCCCCTGGCTACTACAAGAGAATGTATTAGGTGGGCAATACTTGAAGAGCACGACTAACACAGCAAAAAATGCTAACTTCATTTTATTGTTCACAGATTACTTCAAATTATTCTCACAGGCACCTGCCTCAATTAACATCCAGTCTACTACTCATCTTCTTTTGTTCTCAAGGATGAACATCTTTATAACATGATTGGATTTTTTTCTTTCATAAACAAAGCCTCTTGCTAAATTGCCCTTCACAAAAGCCAGTCTTAAGATAGGTAGATAAGTATTGTTTTATAAGATAAGAACTTGAAAGACATGATGCCGAGTCTCTGAGAAGGAAAAAGGTACATAGTCCCTTGAATGCTTTCCACGGAACAATCAGAGTATCTGAGAGTTAAGGAAAGGAGCTCAATCCACGGGAACTGAGTTTAAACCCCACTTGCGTCCCTGATGGCTCAGCAGGTAAAGAATCCACCTGCAATGCTGGAGACACAGGAGACGCAGGTTCAATCCCTGATTGGGAAGATCCCCTGGAGAAGGAAATGCCAACCCACCAGTATTCTTGCCTGGGAAATCCGATAGACAGAGGAGCCTGGTGGGCTAGAGCCCATGGGGTTGCAGAGTCAGACACGACTGAGAGAGAGAGATGCCTGTAACATGAGTAATACTGATAAGCAATCTGGCATCTCTGAAATACACTAAAAATGAGACTAAAACACTCCCTGTTCTGCAGGACTGTCATAGGGATTAACGTACAAAAGTGTCTGATACTAAGTAAACAATCTATCTACTTTTATCTAAGTAAATAAATTCTATTTTATCATCTCTTCCCAACTCAGATGTTATAGTTTTCTGCTTTTAACCTGTTAAGCATTTCTAGTTTGCTGTTGAGATAGGTAAAGATTTTGAAATTACACAATTGCACACACACACACTCTGGAAGGATTTCCCTGACCACTGTCCTTCATGTTCTGATTATTCCCTCTTCAGAAATCATGCTTGCTCATCATACTCTAAGCTACAATTCAGATGGTCATTAGAGAGCTTTAGAAACTACAGATTTAGTAGCCTACTTTGTCACAGGTAATTTCCAGGGTCCTGGTATTTCCTTTCAAGATGAACAATCACCAGCTGATGCCACTATGCTTGAATTTTCTTTGGCAATACAGCTCTCTTGATAACTAAGAAGGTGTATTAGTGTATCTGTTTCTAGGCAACTCCATAAAATAATCAATGGGAAGACTATTGTCTAGACATGACCTTTGAAAACTCCTGTCTCCTATCATCTGCCTTTTCTTCATGATCCTCCATCAAGGCAGAGAGAAGCAAGATACTTAGAAGAGGAAAGACCACCCACCCTCAGTCTGGTCAGTGCTGCCAGATATTTCCCTTTCAAGAAGCAGAGATTTCTTAGGAGAGACTTAAGGACCCAGTCTTACTGCGCTTGGAAGGGAAGTAAAAGTCATTCAGTTGTGCCCGACTCTTTGCAACCCCATGGACTATGCAGTCCATTGAATTCTCCAGGCCAGAATACTGGAGTGGGTAGCCTGTCCCTTCTCCAGAGGATCTTCCCAACCCAGAGATTGAACTCAGGTCTCCTGCATTGCAGGCGGATTCTTTACCAGCTGAGCCACCAGGGAAGCCCAAGAATACTGGAGTGGGTAGCCTATCCCTTCTCCAGTGGATCTTCCTGACCCAGGAATTGAACTGGGGTCTCCTGCATTGCTGGGGGTTCTTTACCAACTGAGCTATCAGGGAAGCCTTATCTTCTGCTCTTCTGCTAAATCTCTTATTTTCCTACTTTTGCTTGTTTTATTTTATGTGGAAGTATAACAAAAAGTACTGACTTTTGTAATGGGGAATCTCATTCCAATTTACAATGCTTTTTTGCTAGCAGTGTTTCTACCTCGCCCTTCCCCCTTCCACTTTTGCCCCGTATCTGGACAAGCAGATATGAAAGTCCAGGCTTTCCTTTGGGAACAGCGGGAAATTCAAACAATGCAAAGCCCATTCCATGCACAAACTCTCACCCAGTGTCATCTGCTAACTACAGTAAAAACCCAGGCCAGTCACCTTTCTTTGCTCTCTCAATCCATTTTGGACCTTCGGGAGAGGCCTGCCCAGAGACTTCCATTATGTAAGTCACAAATTGTTATATGCCCTATTGGTGTGTGTATAGCATCATCAGTCTTGACATTCAACCCTAACTTTGGATGAGGTCCCTCTACTTCAGCAAATATCATTCAACTTTTCTAATATTATTCTCCATTAACTTATATTACAAGCCACAAACAGAAAATGCTTGTCTTAGCAAAGCTATCCTGTCTTTCTGCCCTATTTTTAGGGTAGTCTATCTTCAGACTACATTTCCCTTTTTTGAAATCGTAAGACATATCTAAAAGCCTCAAGAAATACCCTAATTTTTCCCATCATTAAAAAAAAATTATAACTCCATTCAGCAAACTGTTTGAGTTCAAGGTACCAAATTCATAGTCTGATAAAATATTTCCCTGTCACATAACAAGACCATCAACTGCCCAGCCTAGAAAATGGGTTCTCTCTGTCCTATATCTTAATGATTTCTGTCCTCAACAAATTTCATATTTTTCATATCTGTTACTTCCAACAGTCTACTTATGGTAACAAACTCTATGTTAGTTAGGAGATCATCCATTGAAGTTTTAAAAATACTCAAGAAAGGATTAACCAAAGGGATTCATTGCCTCATGCAGCAAAAAGTCAAAATCTTCCACAGTTGGCTAAATCAGTGGCTTAAAAAGTAGGCTGTGATTCCAGTTTTAAAAACAATCTAGAGTAGGAAACACGTAGAACCTGTTTCCAACCTGAAGCAGGTATTTTATAAGCAATCAGTACTGTTTGCCACAGTCAGTTGGTCTATACATAGTTCTTGAGTATCTTTGGCATCCCAAATGCCAGCTTGGCCCGTAGGGAGAAGACAGTGAACAAGATGTTCTAGAATAAAAGGAATTCTTACTTGCTGGAAAACACTTTGTTTCATAAAAAGGAAATACAATCCTAGGTCACTACACCTAAACTTTACCAAAGAGACCACTCAAATCATCAAATGTTAAATCTCTGTTCTTATACTTGACAGATCCTCAAATAATGCTATATTTTAGTGTCTTTGTATGTAGATCTTGACCTTCTCATTTAGTCTTTTTTTTTCACCCTAAAAATGTTGTCTCCTTCTCTTTGTTAACAAAAAGCATGTGCGTGCTAAGTCACTGCAGTCGTGTCCTACGCTTTGTGGTCCTGTGAACTATAGCTCTCCAGGCTCCTCTGTCCATGGGATTCTCCGGGCAAGAAACTGGAGTGGGTTGCCATGCCCTCCTCCAGGGGAGTTTCCCAACCCAGGGAAGGAACCCATGTCTTTTATGTCTCCTGCATTGGCAGGCATGTTCTTTACCACTATTGCCACCTGGGAAACCCTAACAAGAAGCATACGCCTTTCTTAATTCTTTAAAAGGGCTTCCCTAGTGACTCAGATGGTAAAGAATCTGCCTACAGTGTAGGAGACCTGGGTTTGATGCCTGGGTTGGGAAGATCCCCTGGAGTAGGGAGAGAATGGCAACCCACTCCAGTTTTCTTGCCTGGAGAATCCCAAGGACAGAGGAGCCTGGCGGGCTACAGTCCATGTTTTATGCGATGGTCTCCATTTTCTTCTTGACATTCATCATAGAGCTACTTCTTGTTTTAACTTGGATTCTTTTCCTTCTGTATCTGCTGTACAGATTTCTTATGGGAATTTCTTTTTAATTTATTTCTGATTAACTCCTCTGTCTCTATGAACCCATATCGCCTGTCATTTTTTGGTTCCCTTTTTTGTTTTGCTGGACTATATCCTCAAATAATTTTTTTCATAAAAGTTATGGGAAGAATACTTGAAAAACCCTTAATTGTAGGAAAATACCTTATTTTGCCATCATATAGATGTGATATTATGGCTAAGCTCTACAAATACATATTATACAGGTACCATGGAGTTCCTATCTGCATTGTATCTTCCATAAATACAATGATATTTCTGATTTGCTGAACTGTTTTATTGTATTTACTAACCTTATTGTTATTTGGGGGAAGGGAGATATTAAAAAAAAAACAACTTATGCTTAGTCTGCCTTCCTCATTCAAAGTTCAGTTCCTAAATTTTTTTGAAATGTATAGGTTTAAGTTAAGCCTTCTCCCGTTCTACTTTATATTCCATTCTTACAATTTGAATCCGTTTGATAAATATAAGTGACAAATTAGTTGATTGTGTAGATAGTCCTGAGCTCTTGGATTCAAATGGACTTTGAGGAGCCCTGAGTTAATATACACATGACTTTCAAAACACTCAATTCTTAAAAAATTATCCCAAAAAGGCCTGTAATATCATTATTTTCCACTGTAAGGTAATAAATAATCTTGAATCCCATGTGTGTTTAGGAATTTAAGAATTTTACTCCCCAGCTTTTCCTGAGAATATTTACTTAGTGTTCTTTTCTCAATATCTTTATTTAAATTATTTCTAGTACTTCTGTTACATTATCCTCTACTTGCCAAATTAAACCACACAAGTGTAATTTGTCTCACTTTTATAAAAATTAGTAATTTTTTTATTATAACTGAGAAGCTAGACCTTTTTATAAACTGCGATAAAAGATGATTTTTCTATCTTATGTCACATGTTTGGGCAGTACAGATTTTCAAGTGCATTACTGAAACTTTGGCCTCTGGTATTAAATTTCCTCCAGATATCAGAGTCTGCTCCACAGAGGTAACATTAATCTCCTCTACTGAGACAAGATGTTCCCATTATTCACCAAGATATCTAGTTCTAAGATTTGCTGACAAGATCTTTTTTTCCCCCAAATATCCAGACCAAAGAGGTGGCAAAACTCACTTAGAAGAAGAAGACAGTGAGGCTAAAGATCAGCCTTCCTAATCTTCAGAACATGAATTATTGTAATCCCTATCTGGATAGGCATGCATGAGTCAGAGCATACCCACACATCTAAGGAACATGATCAGAGGTTAAGTAAGAGATTGGCATATTTTTCCTACATAAATAGAATTATATTTTGTCTATGTAGCATATAAAATGGAGAAGGCAATGGCAACCCACTCCAGTACTCTTGCTTGGAAAATCCCATGGACGGAGGAGCCTGGTAGGCTGCAGTCCACGGGGTCGCTAAGAGTCGGACACTACTGAGCGACTTCACTTTCATTTTTCACTTCCATGCATTGGAGAAGGAAATGGCAACCCACTCCAGTGTTCTTGCCTGGAGAATCCCAGGGACAGGGGAGCCTGGTGGGCTTCTGTCTATGGGGTCGCACAGAATCGGACATGACTGAAGCAACTTAGCAGCAGCAGCAGCATATAAAATCTGGAAATGTTATTCTTGATATTATATTTTTTTACTTTGGCTTTATGATTGAGGTATGATTTTTTTGACGCCCATTAATTATACAAACTCCTTGTTAATTTATGACTAAGACCTCAAAGCAGTGAAAATACTTCAAAAAAATTGTATGAGAAATCTACTTTAACCTACGGAAATTAAAATACTGATATGACATTTACAGAAGAAGCATGAATAGCTTATATTGAAAACTGGTTCATATAAAGTTAAGTCTTCCAAACAAACAAATGTGGGTGAGATTTTTCCTCAGTCCTTCGTATTTTTTAAACATTTCTGAAGTGATTTATTGTCTAAAAACCTTTCTTTATCAGAAAATTTAATTGTCAAAAGGCAGGTATTCCATAATTGAGCTCTAGTAACAACTTGTGTAAATTCATCTCTCTAGACCTGTTTCTTATTCTATAAAAGAAGAGGCGGGGAGGGGGGGGTGCATTGGTCCTGATCATCTCAATAATCTGTCCAAGCTCAAAAAACTCTGCTGTTAGAATTTTTGTTTTGCTGTAAAGTTCCCAGTCAGATAAATGGTTAGTTAAGATCAGCTAACACCAGTGGAAGCATCAACCCCTTCTTAGCCCAAGGACTCTCAGTAGTTCTAAACTAGAAATCTTTAGATTGTGGGATAGTAATATGATTATGAGATCAACGAACTGATTATATGAAGTTGACTGTCTCCAAAAAACTAGAGCCATCAAAAATGGCAGTGTACATGAGTGTATACGTGTGTGAGCACATGCAGGCGTGTGTGCTGCTGTGGGTAATTGTGCATGTGATTGGGAGGAAGATGAGAATATTGGTGTAAGCATTTGCAGAACAAGTAGAGCTCGCCTCTCTTTTCAGGTTCTTTGGCAATGTTGATAGGACGTGACAGTTTCACAACAAGTCATGATTTTGTTCTCACCAACTTTGGATTACACCTTTCCTCTTTCAGGGCAGAGACATAAGCAAGGTGCCCAATGACGTGTCACACGTATCCGCCAAGATGTCTGAATTGATGAACTGCTCAGGCTCAAAGACTCTAAAGTTGAATCGCTTGACATTTTACCAATTTCTTTCCTTTTTTAAAAAAGACAACACAAAAAAACAGATTATTCTGTTTACAAGTGAAACTGCTACAAATGATACTTCCAAGCTAAGTGATTACAAAACAAAACCGATTTCAATAGGTAAGCACTTATCAATAATCACATCAGCACAGTTTTCAGTGATATAGAATCTTAATGTAAGAAGGGGCTTCAGTGATTATCTCCCAGACCAAGGGCTGGCAAATTACAGCTTGCAGGCTAAATCTGACCCACCACCTGTTTTTGTAAATAAAGATTTATTGGAACACAGCCACACTCATTCATTCATCTACTGTCTATTTGCTTACCCGTTACTGTAGGAGAATTGAGTAGTTATGACAGAGACAATATAACTCACAAAGTCAAAAAAAAATTGTTTTTTATAGAAAAAGTTTACTAACCTCTGATCTAGACCAGTTGTTCTCAGTTAATATTGTGTTCATTATGATAGTTGTTACTATTATTATTATTTCTCATTTAGATATGAGTGGCCCTGGCCCTTTTTTCAAAGTGGAAATAACTAAATAATTGTTGTTTTCCCTGGCAATATGTTTTTCCTGCTAACACACATTGTAGACTCTCTACCATCAACCTTCTTTCCTAACCTAATCTTCCCTTATAACCAAGCACTGATTTTGCAACAAGAATTCTCAGTACATATTGGATGCTTCTGGAAAGGGGCACTCATGAAGGTTTTTGAAGGTCTTGGAAACATGGGACATTTATGCAGCAATAGTTCAGTCTTCTCTCTTCAGGTAGAAATTAAGATGGTGAAGAGAACGGCTTCCTGCTTCCTGGGTCATAGCTTCAGTAAGCCCTGTAAAGCTCAACATTCAGAAAACGAAGATCACGGTATCTGGTCCCATCACTTCATGGCAAATAGATGGGGAAACAGTGGAAACAGTGTCAGACTTTATTTTTGGGGGCTCCAAAATCACTGCAGATGGTGACCGCAGCCATGAAATTAAAAGACGCTTGCTCCTTGGAAGAAAAGTTATGACCAACCTAGATAGCATATTCAAAAGCAGAGACATTACTTTGCCAACAAAGGTCTGTCTAGTCAAGGCTATGGTTTTTCCAGTGGTCATGTATGGATGTGAGAGTTGGACTGTGAAGAAAGCTGAGTGCCGAAGAATTGATGCTTTTGAACTGTGGTGTCGGAGAAGACCCTTGAGAGTCCCTTGGACTGCAAGGAGATCCAACCAGTCCATTCTGAAGGAGATCAGCCCTGGGATTTCTTTGGAAGGAATGATGCTAAAGCTGAAACTCCAATACTTTGGCCACCTCATGCGAAGAGTTGACTCATTGGAAAAGACTCTGATGCTGGGAGGGATTGGGGGCAGGAGGAAAAGGGGACAATAGACGATGAGATGGCTCAATGGCATTACCAACTCAATGGACTTGAGTTTGAGTGAACTCCAGGAGATGGTGATGGACAGGGAGGCCTGGCATGCTGCATATCATGGGGTCACAAAGAGTTGGACATGACTGAGTCACTGAACTGAACTGAAGCCCTGTAATTCCAGTGGTGGCCTAATCCTCTCCCTTCCTAATAGGGGCTGATATAGTAGGGCTTCTGGCAGGCAGGCTGAAGTATTCTGGGTCATTCCAGAGACCCTGTCATGAAAGTACCTCTTTTTTAGACATCAGATTTTTGTCTAGATGTCAAGATTTTTGACAGATGTCTAGATTTTTTAGACATCAGATCTGTAAGTACATATCTGATTTATATATTTTTATTTTTTAAAATACCTTAAGTGCCTTTTATTTTACAAATCACAGCTGTTACATCTTGATCACATGCTGAATTCTCATATATGTGAGCCTGGCTTGAGATTCTTTCTCGTCTTCCATTCATTTAAACTTTCCATCAGCTTCACTGTAGTAGTTTTGAGTTTTCTATTTGGTAGGACATGAATCCTCTTGTTAGTACTTTTAAGGGACGAAAGGGCCTTCTTGAACATTAATCCTTGCAAATAAATTTTAGAAACAATTAGCCAAATCTTCCTACATCTGTCTACCACAAAACTAGTCAAAATTTTAATTAGAATTCCATTAAATTTATTAACAACTTGGAACATTAATATCTTTATAATATTGAAGGATAGAGTTCACTTCTGTTTCTTTAAGTTTTCTTCTATAGGAGAACAAAAGAAAGAAAAGGCATAGATTTCACAGATGATTATAGTTATTCTTTTAAATGGATACTGAAACAAAATGCAGTATCATGCGGGAGTGTCAATTCTGCAAGCTTCCGAAATGAAACTATTTAATAATCAAATAGCATCCACATACATTTGGAAAACAGTATCAAATACAAGTGAAAGAGTTTATTTATTGGATCTAGAGATACTCGGGTTGCATACTGATTTGAATATCTCTTAAAATAATTTCCAAGAATTTCCAAAGTTTGGCTTCCCTGGTGGCTCAGATGGTAAAGCGTCTACCTGCAATGCGGGAGACCTGGGTTTGATTCCTGGGTCAGGAAGATCCCTTGGAGAAGGAAATGGCAATCCACTCCAGCACTCTTGCCTGGAAAATCTCATGGGTGGAGGAGCCTGATAGGCTACAGTCCATGGGGTTGCAAAGAGTCGGACACGACTGAGTGACTTCACTTCACTTAAAATAATTCCAAGAATTTCCAAAGTTATCTAGCCAATGAATTGAGAAGCACCAGTTTAGATCAACCATCCCCTCACAGTGACAGTTCTTTGGGAAGTGCTTCTGATCAATTACTGTAAAGGCTAAAATGGTAAGGATAATTCATTACTTCATGGTAACTATTTCATTCATGGCAAAATTTAATAGAAAAAGGTTACTTCTTCATGTGCAACCAAATCTACCTATGGTCCTGCCCTGTAGAGCTAAAGTGAATATATTTTATTCTCTGGAGCATTCCAGTTCTTCAAATATCAGATAATAATTATCATCTCACCCATGCTGACTTCAGTTGCCTTTTACTAGTTCCTTGAATTTCTTTTTATAGCTTGTTCCTTTCACCATTCTAGTCACCCTTCTGAAAATATACCTAAGTTTTTCAGAATCTCATTTAATGAGAAAAACTCAGCAGGCACTAACCCCAGCACTTTAGATGTGTTCTAACATGATCTACTGAACATGTAGGTTTGCTGTAGAACAAGTACTAAGGTCAGATATTTTACCTCATATTGCACTTTTGGCTCACATTGCACATTTATCTCTTAGGTCTTGATTTTTCCTACCTGAACTTTAAGTCAGGTAACTCAAAATTTGCACATTAAAAAAGAAAAATAAAAAAAGGAGACAGAGTCAAGATGGCAGAGTAGGAAGCTCCTAAGCTTACCTCCTCTCACAAACACACCAAAAGTGCAAATGCACATAGAGGAACTCTGAGAATGACCTGAAGACTAGTAGAATGGCTCTCCTATAAGCAAGGATAGAAAAAAAAAAAACCACCAAGATTGGTAGAAAGGGAAGAGAAGAGGTCTTGTGGGGTCCCATACCCTAGTGGGTGACCCAGAAGAGGAGGGGCATATTACAAGCTTGAAGATCCTCCCTAACAATTGAGAGATTCAAGTCAACATTGGGCACTTGTATAGTGCAGGGGTCTGGCACTGGGAAGATAAGCTCTCTTGGCTGGTTTTGAAAACCAGTGGGACTTGCCAGCTGCTGCTGCTAAGTCGCTTCAGTCATGTCAGACTCTGTGCGCCCCCATAGACGGCATCCCACTAGGCTCCTCTGTCCCTGGGATTCTCCAGGCAAGAATACTGGAGTGGGTTGCCATTTCCTTCTCCAGGGACTTGCCAGAGGGCTGCAGAAAACCAATATCTGCCCTCTAAGGGCACACACACAGATTTGCTTGCTGCCAGTTCCAGCACAGAGAAAGTGCCTGATGCTGTAGCTGGCCTTCCAAGACCATCCTAGCAAGCCCTCCAGCTGCCCATCAACCAACTGCCTAGGTGGCAGCCACCAACATATAGTGGGAGAATTCATGGCTGCCACCAAGCTCTGCTGCTGCTGCTGCTAAGTCGCTTCAGTCATGTCCGACTCTGTGCGACCCCATAGACGGCAGCCCACCAGGGTCCCCCGTCCCTGGGATTCTCCAGGCAAGAACACCGGAGTGGGTTGCCATTTCCTTCTCTAATGCATGAAAGTGAAAGGTAAAAGTGAAGTCACTCAGTCTTGTCCAACTCTTAGCAACCCCATGGACTGCAGCCTACCAGGCTCCTCTGTCCATGGGATTTTCCAAGCAAGAGTACTGGAGTGGGGTGCCATTGCCTTCTCACCACCAAGCTCTAGCCCTTGCCAAAGAGGCAGTCTCCACTGACCTGCACCCAGCTCCAGCTCAAACCCACTTCCCTCACCCTCACCTGGCTTTAGTCCACTCCTGCAAAGGTAATAGCCCTGGCAAATTCTGGCAGAAGCTTCAGACCATGTTGCTTCAGACCTAGCTCTCCCACCGAAGCCACTGGGCACACACAGTGTAGGGATGCTCCCACACAGGGACACACATTCAAGACCAAAATAGATGCCTGCTTTACCTGATTTCATAGAGACAAACAGTGAAAGTCAAACACAATAAGAAGATACAGGAACATGTTCCAAACAAAAGAACAAGATAAAATCCCAGAGAAACAACAACAACAAACAAACTCTAATGAAATGGAGATAAGTAATTTACCTAATAAAGAATTCCAAGCATGGTTTTAATAATGCTTACTGAACTTGGAAAAAGAATAGAGGAACACAGTGAGAATTTCAACAAAGACCTAAAAAATATAAAAAAGGAACCAATCAAAGATAAAAATATAATGACTGAAATGAAAACTACACTGTAAGGATTAACAATAGATTAGATGATACAGAAGAACACACAAGCAACATTAAAGCCAGAATAGTGGAAATCACCCAATCAGAACAGAAAAAAATGATTAATGATTAATGGGATTTGAATGCAGAGTTCCAAAGAATAGCAAGGAGAGATAAGAAAGCCTTCCTCGGCGATCAATGCAAAGAAATAGAGGAGAACAATAGAATGGGAAAGACTAGAGATCTCTTCAAGAAAATTAGAGATGCCAAGGGAGTATTTCATGCAAAGATAGGCTCAATAAAGGAAAGAAATGGTATGGACCTAACAGAAGCAGAAGATATTAAGACGAGGTGGCAAGAATACACAGAGGAACTATACAAAAAAGATCTTCATGACCCAGATAATCACGATGGTGTGATGGATCACTCACTAGAGCCAGACATCCTGGAATGTGAAGTTAACCGGGCCTTAGGAAGCATCACTACAAACAAAGCAAGTGGAGGTGATGGAATTCCAGGTGAGGTATTTCAAATTCTTAATGCTGTGAAAGTGCTTGCACTCAATATGCCAGCAAATTTGGAAAACTCAGCAGTGGCCACAGGACTGCAAAAGGTCAGTTTTCATTCCAATCCCAAAGAAAAGCAATGCCAAAGTATGCTCAAACCACCACTCAATTGCATTCATCTCACACACTAGTAAAGTAATGCTCAAAATTCTCCAAGCCAGGCTTCAACAATATGTGAACCATGAACTTCCAGATGTTCAAGCTGGTTTTAGAAAAGGCAGAGGAACCAGAGATCAAATTGCCAACATCCGTTGGATATCAAAAAGCGAGAGAGTTCCAGAAAAACATCTATTTCTGCTTTATTGACTATGCCAAAGCCTTTGACTGTGTGGATCACAAGAAACTGTTGAAGATTCTTCAAGAGATGGAAATACCAGACCACCTGACCTGCCTCTTGAGAAACCTGTATGCAGATCAGGAAGCAACAGTTAGAACTGGACATGGAACAACAGACTGGTTCCAAATAGGAAAAAGAGTACATCAAGGCTGTATATTTTCACCTTGCTTATGTAACTTCTATGCAGAGTACATCATGAGAAACACTGGACTGGAAGAAGCACAAGCTGGAATCAAGATTGCTGGGAGATACATCAATAACCTCAGATATGCATATGACACCACCCTTATGACAGAAAGTAAAGAGGAACTAAAGAGCCTCTTGATGAAAGTAAAAGAGGAGAGTGAAAAAGTTCACTTAAAGCTCCACATTCAGAAAACTAAGATCATGGCATCTGGTCCCATCACTTCATGGCAAACAGATGGGGAAACAGTGGAAACAGTGGCTGGCTTTATTTTGGGGGGCTCCAAAATTACTGAAGATGGTGATTGCAGCCATGAAATTGAAAGACGC